>NW_022111319.1:3234663-3267850 GCF_000313985.2 Echinops telfairi
TACTTACGTAAATGCTCCACTCTAATCTAGATTGGGAGGCGCCACTGAGGTCCTGAGGAAGCCTCCAGGAAACAGAGATATATTGTGTGACCCATTAGTGCTCTACTGCATCTTGATTGACTTACCCCCTCCCTGAGACCCCTCTGTGGGGGGATGTTCCATTGTCCACAGATGAGCTTTGGGTCTCCGCTCCAACCCCCACTCCATTCTCACCGATGCATTTTTGTTTGTTTGTTTGTTTGTTTTGAATCTTCTGATGTCCGTTGCCCTGTCTCGATGACACCTCACCATCGCACCAACTGGTGTGCTCTTCCATGTGGCCTTGCTGCTTCACTGTTGGATGGCTGCTTGTTTAACTTCAAGCCTTTAAGACCCCAGACACTGTATCTTTTAACAGCCGGGCACCATCCTCTGTCTTCACCACATCTGCTTATGCACCCATTTTGTCTTCAGCGATCATGTAGGGGTTATTTAGTATTGTTAGCAAGCTTGGTTTTTAATACCATATTCTTCTTTCTAGGATTACCAGGATGTTATAGACACTCCTATGGACTTCAGCACTGTGAAGGAAACCTTAGAAACAGGAAATTATAGTAGTCCTCTGGAATTTTATAAGGATGTTCACCAGATATTCAGCAACTCCAAAGCTTATACTTCTAACAAAAAGTCAAGGGTATGAATTTAAGCAATTAGTTACTTATATTAGACAGTTTTCTTTCACACATTTTTAAATTGCTGAACAAGTATATACGAAGAGCTTGAAAAAGTTTGTGGGAAATTGAATATATGGTTTTCTTATGTCCTCTTCAATGATGAGCATTATGAAATATTCTCTTTTTAAAAATCAGATGATTAAAAAAATGGTGTGCTATTTTAATTTGTATTTTCCTGATTAAATATGAGAGTATATAATAGGTAATAACATCATTACAAATGTTTATTAGTTATTTTCTCTTCTATAAGTTGCCTGCCTATATGTTTCATCAACTTCACTATATTTAGAGAATGTACTTCACCCTAGAGATTTTATGTGTGTAGACACACCCATAGACAATTTCCAGAAAATGATCCTGAGGTATGCATCCATTATATGTTGAGGCAGAACCAGCACTGGTTGTCATTTCATGTACTATTATTTTCAATAGACTAGCCAAAAATCAGACAATGAGTTGTTACACAAGATACTTTCTTGAAATTTACTTTATTTTTTTAAATTCTGCTTTTTCTAATTTCAAAAAAAAAATTCAACTGGTCTCTATTTCTCTTTTATGTGATTGTTATATAAATAACTCTCCTACTAATGTCATTTGGAAGTTTTGCTACATAAATTTTTTTTTTCAAGTAAAAGACTTTGTGGGAAAATTCCATTATCTTAATTTTTCCATGAACTTTTTGAAGCCCCCTTATAGTACAATTCTGACATCATTACTAAAGAAGTTTGATTCTCTGTGTCTTCTGTGAAACATGAGTTGTTCATTAGATTGTCGTGAAGATACATTTAATATAGGCATTCTGAATTTAAGCACATCTACCTGCCTTTTTTTCTTTCATAGTACTTTTAGCTAAAGTGTGATTACTATGACCCTAATCTTTCCTCCTCTCTAACAGAGGGAGGTTAAAGAAGAAAGAGGTAATAATTTGAATACCCTTTAATATATAATAAATGCTTTGATAATAAAGGTGTATGACCGTAGTCATTTATATGAAATATTTGGATGGTTCTGAATAATAATGAGCCATACTAAGAGGCTGTAGCTAATTTATACTCATATTTAGCATGTTCTTTGTGCTTTATCAGAACTTAAATATCCTGAAAACAAAACATTTAGTCATTACAATTTCTCTTTTAAAATACTGGTTTCCAATTAAATTTTACTGCACAGTATGTATATCTGCCCCACTTCTACTCTATATAAAATGAATTTTCACGTTTTTTGTAGGCACAATTTTTTCACATTTGGTTTTTATTTCCCAATCCCGATTATTAGAATAATGTGTATTATCTGTAGAAAGTTTGAGAAATACATAGAAGTACAAAAATAAAACAAAAATCATCAGTAAATCCCATTGCCCATTTTTATTTACACTTAATATTTAATTCATAGAGTTCTGATATTTCCTACATACACATACGAGAGGATACCCAATAAAAAACCGGACCATTTTTTTTTAAGGCTATGTATTTAAATTATTTAAAAAACAACCTTATAACCTTCAAAGTACTCTCCATTACACTTAATACATTTGTCAAATCTGCAATTCCATTCTTGGAAACATTTTCAACCTCATTTGTTTGGATGGCTGACACCACCTCCCTCATTTGTTTTTCACCTATCTGCGTCATCCAATCACTGTCCTTTAATGTTCCTCTGCATCCATGGAAACAAAAAGAAGTCACACGGAGCAAGGTCAGGTGAGTAAGGTGCATGGGGCAAGAGAGGCATGCTGAGATTTGCCCAAAACTGGCGCATTGAGATGGCTGCGTGAGCAGGTGCCTTGTCGTGGTGGCAAAACCAGTCCCCCGTCTGCCAAAAATTGGGCTTTTTTTTTTGTCACACACTGTTACACAAACTTTTCAGAACCTCTAACTTGAAAACTTGATTAACAGTCTGACCTGGTGGAATGCACAAGTGGACATTTTTGTCCATTTGGGAAGTTGATGGACCTCTAGAACAAGGTTTGTCATCAATTGACACCTTTTTTGAAACAAGAAAACCACTCATACACTTAAGTTTTCCCTATAGAGCTGTCCTTGTAAGCTGTGTTCAACATCACAACAGTTTCTGCAGCAATTGTCCCAAGCTGGAAACAATTTCACAGCCGCACGCTGTTCTCTTAAATCAGCCATCACAAAAAACAAGGCTCGAGCAAAACTGCTTTTATGAAAAAGTCCACTGTGACCAGAGAGAACCTTCGCAGTCAAAGCCACTGGGCGCCCTAACTCAAAGCAAGTTGCTCAATGCACGCCTAGTGGGAAAAATGCGAACAAGAAAGCTATGCTCCACCCAGCGCAATTCCGGTTTTTGGGGGGTACCCCCTTGTATGTGTACAAATACTATATTTTTACACATATCAGGTGCATATGTAAACGATGTACATACACATATATAAACTAAAAGTGCACACAGGAAGCTCACATGAAAGGTTTACAAGGTTTGCAAAAAATGTATTATTTACATATATTCATTAAAAAATAGGTTTTGTATTTTGAAGACTTTTAAATTTTTTCCATTTCCTATATGACTCTTATAAACCAGGATTTTTAATGTTTGCACTGTATGCCAAGGAACCCTGGTGGTACAACAGCTAAGCTCTGGGCTGTTATTTCAAAGGTTAATGCTTCAAACCCACCCAATAACTCTGTGTGAGAAAGACCTTGACATTTTTTTCCATAAAGGTTACAGTAAAGAAAACTCTATGGGGCAGTTCTATTCTATCACATAGAGTCACTTTAAATTAAAGTCAACCTGAGTGCTGCTATCAACAGCAGCAACAACATTGTTATTCTGATGAACAGTAGTTTTGTGTTATTTAACCAGTGTCATGCTTCTAGTGAGTAAGGCTTTTTCTAGATTTTTATTTTACCTGAATAATGCTGTAGCTAACTAACTTTGACATCCTTGAACAAAAATGACGTCTAATTCTCTGGTGGTTCATTAAGATTAATTTCCAGAAGTGAAATTATTAACCCAAAGATGTACATAACCTTAACGTTTTTGCACGTTTCCAACTGTTCTTTAAAATATTGTTCCAGTTAAATTTACCACTAACATTATATGAGAGTCCTTTTCCCCTATCCTTCCCAATCATAAAGGAGCCCTAGTGGCATGTAGTAAGTTGTAGTGGTTATAGTTGAGCAGTTTGAAACGACCAGCTACTCCCATAAAGGGTTATAGTCTCAGAAACTCACAGGGGCACTTCTACCCTGTCATAAGTTCTACCTCGTCATATAGGGTCACTATGAGTTGGAGTCCACTGCCATCAAGTGGAGTTAGTTAGTGGAGTGAGTTTGAATGACATGTAACAATGCATGTAGCGGCTTATGCATTGTGTTGCTAATTGTAAGGACAGCAGTTTAAACTCACCCAGTACTCTGCAGAAGAGGCATGAGGCTGTGTGCTCTCATTAAAGATGTATAGTATAGTCTCAGAATCCTCAAAACAATACAAAAAACTCACTGCTATTGAGTCAATTCTGACTCATAGCGACTCTCTTAAGTTACTGGGACTCTAACCCTTTTGGGGAGTAGAAAACCTCATCTTTCATCCATGGAGTTGGCTGGTGGTTTCCAACTGCTGATCTTGAGGTTGACAGCACAAGGTGTAATCCCTATGCCACGGGGGCTTCAAGAAACCAAAAGGGGCAGTTTTACTCTGACTTCTGGAGTCACTGAATCAGAATGGACTTTATGACAGTGCACTTGGTTTTGGTTTAGCTCCAATGATAAGAAATCTGATAGCGGAGTAGGTTAAGCAGTGGGCTGGTAATTGGCAGCTCGGTGGTGCAAACTAACTCATCAGTCGCTATGCAGGAGAGAGAGAAGGCCCATCTGCTCCCATAAACACAGTCCCAGAAACCATCCAGAGCAGCTCTGCTCTATACAATGGGTATCAGGCATACTTGACTCAATGGCAGTGGGTTTGGATTCTCCTAACAACGACTATTCTCTTTTAAAAATATTTATTAAGTTTTAGATGAAAAGGATAATTGGTTTGAATTCTGCTGGAAGAATTTTTTTGTGTAAATGACAGTATGTGTAATTTGTCTAGAATATTGATAGTGATATTATTCCAGGCCTATTGATATGTTTTCTGTATGTAAAATAACTCTAATTTCCACTTTCCAGATCTATAGCATGACGCTGCGATTATCTGCTTTGTTTGAAAGTCATATTAAAAATATTATCTCTGAATATAAGTCCACAATCCAGAGTCAGAAGAGGAGAAGGCCACGGTACCGAAAACGCTTAAGAAGCAGTAGCAGCTCATTATCTAGTAGCAGAGCTCCTAGGTATGTTACATCAATGTATGATTTTATATTTTGTATAAAATGTATCCATTTATATTTTAAAGTTTATATTTGATATTCTCAAAGTTTATGTTGAATTCAAGAGGTTCCTATGTGAATTTTTTAACCCTTGTACCTGTATAAAGATTGAGTTAGCTATTCAAGACTTTGTTTATATGTGCATTTGACTACACTACAATAAAAGCTTCTCTTTTTAATGATTCAGATTTTATATAGTTAAATTGCCGATATGCAGCATTTCACTTTAATTTTAGGACATTTCTTCTTTAGTTACCTGTAGCATTTTGTATCTGTCATGATGTGTTGCTAAGATATAAAAAATGTTCACTGTTTTCTGTTTTTACTTGTAGTCCAAAAGGGAAACAAAAACAAATGAAGTTGCAGCCTAAAAATGACCAGAATACCTCAGTGTCTTATGCCAGGACTAGTTCTCCTTTCTCATCTCCTGGTAAATATATTTTTTGTTTTTGATGTTGTATGTCTCAGCTTGTTACTGATGGTAAGTATAAAGAAGAGGCGGCAGGGTTAAAAATGCAAAGAGCAATATATTTGGATTTAGAAAAAAAAATGTACTATAGTTCCAGTTCCACTTACTAGCGGCCTGGGCTTACATAAGACTTAGGAATTTTTAGTTACCTCATTAGTTACCATATATACTTATGTATAAGCTGAGTTTTTCCAGTACATTTTTAATGCCGTTTTTGTGGTAAGATTAGGTGCCTCCGCTGATATTCGGGTCAGCTTATACTCGAGTGTATACGGTAATACATGAAAGTGCTAAAACTAGTAAATTTTAAAGTCTCTTCTAGTTTTAAAACTGTGATTTTGATTTTTTAACATCTATGATTCCTAATATCTGTAATATATGTGCCAAGAAAAGAATGAAATATTCATTAGGTGTGAAGGTGGTACTTCTTGAATAAGTTTCAGATATTTCATACCCAAAATTTTAGTGATAAATCATTTGTTCACAAAATAATCATCTTTCTCTCTTAGGACAATTTGGTGAATGTATAGGTTAAAATAATTAAATGGGACACAAAAAAATTTAAGAACAGAGCCTCCATAAATTTTCTGAAAACATAACAATAGTGTTAATATGACTTTTAAAAAAAACTATAAGTTTCAGATACTGCTGAAGGGCTTTCACTATATGTACTTGATGAACTGGATGGACCATTTTCTTCAGCAAGCTTCAGTGAATATGGAAATAGCCCTGATCCGGGGAAAGCCAGATCACTCAGAAATAGAGTTTTGCCAGTTAAACAAGGTATGAAATAAATATGGACATAAGCTTTTATTCTTTGTTTCCTTATGATTGTTGATGAATCATCTAAACACTGATCCATGTAGGTAGGGGAATATTGGCATGTCCTTATAGATTATGAGGATTTTAATATTTGAGTTAGAGTTTCATGTCTACAATCTGGAATAAATATTTTCAAACATAATCTTTTAAAATAAAGTGAATAAGGAGAAACATTAAATGAACAGTTCTTTCTCAAGTACATAAACCCAGATTGTTAGACACACTTAGGAATTTTAATATATTAACCCAGATGAACTAAAGAGGGCAGAGGATGGTGGTGGTAGTGGCAAAGCCATTTTTAAGTAGGTCTCATTTTTATAGGCCAATTTAGAAAGGGGGCTGCAGGGGTGGGGCCCCAGGTTGAGAACAAGGGCCTTTATGAAGTAAACAACCACTTCTACCTTAGCTTACCAGAGGCATGCTGTATCACTAGGTCAGTGGTTTTCAGACTACTCTGCCCATTTCTAGAGGGTCCCCAGAAGTTACTTCAGCAATTCTCAGAAGAACCTTTCCAACTCCACCATAACAGCTCTTTTTACACTTCATATACTGAGCTTTTGTGGAGCCCTGGTGGCACGTAATACATTATGCATTGAGCGGTTGACAACAATGTCAGCAGTTCAAACCCACAGGGGCAGTTCTACTCTGCCCTATAGTGTCGCTATGAGTCAGAATTGGCTCAATGGTGGCGAGTGCTTTTTGTTTCGTTTTTTGGAGTTTGGGGTTTTCATATAACTTTTCCTTGAAGAAAACATTTGCCTGTTTATGAAAAAATATCAGTGGCCTAACTTATTATCATGTATCTCCATCTTGAACCACGGCAGGGCGTATCAGTTATCAGAAATGTTTGAGTATTATTGTTGTTATACAAACTTCCTTCTTACCCTTTATCCTATGGTATGGACCTTGAATTTGTTCAGAGAAAGTTCTATTATGTTCAACTATTTGAAGTTTTTGAAAGAATACTTAATATGTTTTTAGAAATCTCTATAATATTTTATTTTAAAATTTTAAAGAAAGATTAAGTAGTCCATCCATTGTTTGTTCTTAAGAAAAACAAACTTCCAAAGGTATATTTCATCTTAACTATGTGAGAGATATTGAACTATATCTGATTAACTGGGAAAAAGTAGTGCCTTTCCCACCACATTGTGCCTTCACTCTCTCCTTTCATCCTGCTGCACATTACATACTGTTGACCCTGCCTTTCCTCACTTTGCCCTTTCCCTCACTGTCATGCTTTTAGGGGGGAAATAGTCTTTACTGCTTTTACTTTCTTTCATGCACATTCTACTTTATCCTCTGTAATATGACTTCTGTCCTATTTTTCTCATAAAGCTATTCTACCCAGAATGAGCCATACAGTAGGCAACCCAGGGTCCTTTTCTTAGTCTCAGTCTGTTTGATCGCTCTTGATCATTGCACATTATTTCCAATGGACACTTGCCAATTTCCATCATAAGCTTGCTTCTTTCATCTATGTTCACTATTGTAGTAAATGACACCATCATCTTCTTAGTCATCCAACTTAAAATCCTTTATATCCTGTCAGTTACCTAGTTCTATGGATTCTACAATTCTTTAATACTGCCTAAATCTATCTATATTGTCTATAGTTTACCTTGCTATCATCTTAGTTTCTACTCTGGACCATTAGGATAATTTTGTAGCTATGGTCACCACATCCCTGTCCTCATTTTTCCAATCCTTCCAGTTCATTCCAATTTTCCTCCTACCTCACCGGTCATTCCTTCTCGGTTGTCTTTGATGATGCTTCCATGTTAAGTATTAGAGTATCACAAGGATCATTCCTATTCCTCAGCCACTTTCTCCCTTTTCACTTGCTCTCTCGATAAGTTCACCCAGTTCTCATGAACTTATATACTACCTATTTACTGAATAATCGCCAAACTTATATTTCAAGCTCCAACATTTCCCTTGAGTCCAGACATTGTTTTATCCACATGCTTTACTTATGTATTAATTTAATGTCTCCACTTGACTCTCTAATAGCATCTAAAACTAGAGTCTTGATCTTTATCTATCTCTTTCCATTCCTCTTTCCAAGTATGCAAACTTGGGACAATGGCTCTACCATTCATTCACTTAACATTACATCTGCTATCCAGTCCTGTCAGCCCAAACATTAAAACTAAAGGTTGGTTCTGGTGGCTCCTCTTGAAAGAAATATTCTAAATCTAATCACCTCTTACTGCCTCTTAGTATACCCTTCATTATACTGTACCTTTTTCTGTTATGTGCTGTCAAGTCGATTCTGATTCATCAATTCCCAATTGATCTGTGTTTCTAATATTGCCTCCTCTATCAACCAGAGTATTATTTAAAAATGTAAATTAGATCCTGTCATTATCCAACTTTTATAACTCTCCACTTCCCATTGTTAGCTACCAATTCTTGTTCCTGTGTCCTTCTGTAGTCCACTGGCCTTCTGTTTCTTTTATTGCAAGAATCTTTCCTCACATCTTCTATCAAGGAGTTTTCTGTTTAGTACCACCTCTGAAGATAAGTTTTCCATATCTAAAATATACCCTTACTGTCACACACTCAAACTCTTTTCTTCACTTCTTTCTTTATAAAAATTAGCACTATTAAAATTATATATTGTGTACTTATTCAATTGATTGTCAGTGTCCCCCACTAAATTATGAATTCTAAGAGTTTTTTTATCTCATTCATCACCATAATTGAAGCTGCTAGCCATGTGTGGCCCATAGTAAATGTCTTAATAATCTAGTGCTGCTATAACAGACATACAATATGCTTAATTTTAACAAATTAATTGCCTTGTAGTTTAGGGAACTAGAAGTCAGAATTCAGGACATTGACTCTAGAGCAGTGGTTCTCAACCTTCCTAATGCCGCGACCCTTTAATACAGTTCCTCATGTTGTGGTGCCCCCCACAACCTTAAAATTATTTTTGTTGTTACTTCATCACTGTCATTTTGCTATTGTTGTGAAGTGGGCAACCCCTGCGAAAGGGTCGTACGAACCCCAAAGGGGTCGCAGCCCACAGGTTGAGAGCCGCTGCTCTAGAGAAGTGCCCTTGAGGAAGGCCCTTGTCGCTTGAGCTTCTGCTTGGGGGTGCTCTTCATGTAGTTTGGCATCTCTCTTCCCTCATCTTTGCTCGCGTCCCTAAGCCTAATCTGCTCTTGTAGATCTCAAAGGTAATTGACTTAAATCCTATATAAATAGAGCTTGTTAACAAAGAAAGCTCTTTTCCAAATGAAATTATAGCCAACTATATATAAGGATTAGGATTTATGACACCTATTTTGGTGGATACAATTCAATCCATAGCAGGTATAAGTTCATACTCAAACTCCTTTCATGATCTTACCCCCTCTATCTTTGAGCACTAAATGTTTTTCAATATACTACATATTTTTCTTTTGACACTAAAACAAATTCTTATCAGTGTCAAAACTTAACTTATAAAAATCATTCATCTTGATTTAGATCACCCCCTTGATGATGGACCCCTTACAAATGGTGATGGCAGAGAAACTCGAACAGGCGTCAAGAGAAAACTACTTAATGCCTCAGAAGAAGAAGAAACCATGGAAGGAGAAGAGAGAGAGAGAAAAGAAACAAAGGAGAAATCACATGTATCCTCCTCAGAGAGTGAAGAGTTAGGATCCAGTTTAAGTTCTGAAAGTACCTGTGGTTCTGATTCTGACTCTGAATCAACTTCCAGAACAGATCAAGATTATGTAGATGGCGACCATGATTATAGCAAATTCATACAAACTAGACCTAAAAGAAAACTCAGAAAGCAACATGCCAATGGAAATAGAAACTGGAAGATGAGAGGCACTGGAGGAAGAGGCAGATGGGGCAGATGGGGTAGATGGAGTAGAGGAGGCAGGGGAAGAGGTGGCAGGGGAAGAGGGGGTGGTCGAGGCAGAGGTGGAGGTGGTGCTAGAGGGAGAGGGAGAGGAGGACGAGGGACTTCTAGAGGAGCTACCAGAGCCAAACGTGCACGTGTTACCGATGATGAATTTGATACCATGTTTTCAGGACGATTTAGTAGACTGCCAAGAATTAAAACAAGAAACCAAGGCAGGAGGACTGTTTTATATAATGATGATTCTGATAATGACAATTTTGTATCCACTGAGGATCCTCTGAATCTTGGTACATCTAGGTCAGGTAGAGTGCGTAAAATGACAGAAAAAGCCAGGGTTAGCCATCTCATGGGATGGAATTATTAACAGTTGATAAATTTAGAATAGTTAAAAAAATTCAATGGCCTTCTACTGCAGGGAATTTACCAGGAAATCTACAAAGCAAGTTGTGTGGGGACTTCTGCTTCCTTTCACATTGGTGCTTTTCCATTATGCCAGTATACGTTTGTTTCAAGACTTTAGATCTCCACACTTCATTTGTTCAAACAAGCCTTACTCATTAGGCCTTAAATTAAAAGAAATTCTGCCCATACACATGCATATATAGACACACTTACATGCACACACACAATACAGACACACTACAGATTTACTACATTAAAGAAGCATTTAGCTTCTTAAGAGTAGCATGACATTTTTATCTCAACGGAATATCCTTCTTTTGCTTTTATATTATAGAAGTATAGCACCTTCTTACAGAGTTTTATATAATTTGTTTTTGCCATTTTGATTCCTATACCCAGTAATAATAACTTTTGCACAATACACCAATCCTAAAGGCAGCTATAAAATGTTTACAGTTTCTATATTAAAAGAACAATCTGGATTATTTTACTCTCCTCCCAGGCCAAACTTTCATAAAACGTACTGAAGTATATATTTATACTACAGTTTTTGTTTTGTTTTGTTTTTTGGGGGTGGTTGTGTCTTGATGTGCTTTTAATTGATTTACACAATTCATGTAAAAGTTGAGAAAGGGTTGGTGCCTTGTAAATATGTAGCAAATCTTTGTGGTGTGTCCTAATGTGTGCGTTAACTTTATTAAAAGAAGAATACTTGAGGTATCAATCTAGACAAGGTGCCAAATTCAAATGTTTCTTGCATCTATTTTCTTTTTTTGCTTATGTTTTATTATTGTGTTAGTGGAAATCATGTAGCTTGAATAATAATTTAAACATATAAAAAATCCTCACCCAAACAGAATGACTTTTTTGAATAGTAGCTCCGCTACCTCTATTAACAAAACTACTGGAAAATAGATTATTGTTTGCATTACTGACTAAGGAGAAATAGAACATGCTAGGTAGGAATGAGTACTCAAGTTGTAAGTTGAGAGGTTGTTAATAATTATATCAGCATTCAAATTTAATAGTTGTAATTAAGTTTCATAAAGTAAAATATCTACCTTAGGTGTTTCTTAAAACATGTTTTTATAAGTAGGTTTGGGCTACTGCTTTATGTATCTCTGCTACCAATGAACAATTTCACAGTTGTGATTTGCTGATTTTTATTGAATCTTAAAATTTAACCAAGCACCTAGTTTTGAGTTGGAATATTTTGGCTAGCTAATATCTTGAATCACTTTTAATAGGTTCTCATACCATTTCAAAGAGTTCTTTGTTACGGTCTTTCAGAAAAGAACTTCATTGTGCTGCACACAGATATTTTGAATAATTATTTTATAGAGTAGAAAATCTTATAAATCCTTATTGTCATGTTTACAGCAGTAGAGAGCACTGAATTCTCTAAGCCTGCTTGAATTCCAAGATCAATTTTATTCCTCAAATTTGAAACATTACACATTTGCTAATATCTTAGATAAAGTTTGGAAATGCGAGGGATAATATTGATCTCTGTTTTTACAGCAGCAGATTTGTTGCACCTATATCAGACAACGGGATAGACAAATCTATTTAATATATACCTAATAATCTAGGATATTTCTTAAGCTGATACATTTGTCTCATGCTTTCAATCATTTCATGCATCTAAAAATCCTTAAGCACAGAGGAAGGACACACTTACTTTGCTTTTTTGGCAGGACGAGAATAGTGATTATTCTTGGACTATCACTTTTAAACAGTTTTCACTTGCAGTAGAAATGATGTTCAGGTTTTAAGAAAATATTGTTGTGAATTGCTAATAGCTCTGACTTCAATTACTGGGACAGTAGTCCAAGTTGATATTTTCGTGTGTGTGTGTGTGTGTGTGTGTGTGTGTGTGTGTTTCCCTATTGCTCTTTTTTTTCTCTCACTAAACCAAAACTGCTACTGGTTGCAACTAAGCTGCCACTTTTAACCATACAATAGATTTTTAAAACTTCATATTTCAAACTCTACCTTTGATTTTTGGTAAAAATGTGCTATTTAAGTTATTCTTGGGCATTTAGACTAAATTGTGCCTGTGTTTTCCTGGAATTAATATTTTGGCTGAAAAAAATCTAACAAAGTTACTTAAATTGATGGATACATCCAAATGTGTACCATTTTTTTTAGTGCGGACTTTTTGTGGTGCTATTCTTTTATGAAGAGCTGATCTCTTGAAATGTAGAAGAATGGCCATTTGTGTTACTTTAACTATCTGTAGCTTTATAATTTATTTTGAAAAATGAAAATGCTACATTTATTCCCCAAATGTCAAGATTTAATAGATTTAGATAATTAAAATAATATGCCTGAAGACATTTTATATGTAGTGAAATACTGTGAAAATACTGGTAAAATGCCTTTTGCTGAAATGTTTATTTCAATGACTAGGATCTAAAGAGTTAGTCATCAGGGTAGGTTAGATGAGTATAGTTATCATTTATTACAAAACATTATTTTGTGTTTGCATGTACAGTATTTTTAATAAGTATGAAAATTAGAGTTTGGAAGATAGCCTTTTTACTTTTATACCTGGGTATTTTTCCCCCTCAATTTATACTTTGTTTTTGTTGGTTTTTTTTGTAACTTCACCTCTGAATGTGTAATGATTTTTATCACATTGAATATCACTTTAGTTTTTTAGAGGCCCTTTAAAACTAAATGAGCTAGATCCAGCCATAGCAAGTCAAATAGGAAATGAAGTAAGAATTTTGAAGAAAAGAAGTCTAAATCTTGAAATTGCAAAGAAAAACCACTGTTCCATTTATGTCTATAAGAGCATACACATATGTTCACTTGATCCTATGTTAGATATTAATAGTGAGCTATAATATTTCTTATGAATACAATTGTTTAAATTAGCAGCTTTAAGACCTTAGCATGTGTCCGTGTTTATGAGAACAAAATCGTGTGTTTCTTCAATACTATGGCTATGGCTTGCCGTGTGTGTCTTCGCCAGCAATCATGCTAGCCAAATGATTAAAATTGTTTTGTGTGTGTGTATGTATGTGTGTGCAGGAATGATTGTATGTAGGTGTTTGGTTTGGTTTGGGATTTTTTTGTTTTATTTTTATTTTTTCCCCCAACACAACTTACCTTAATCCAGGCATTAAAAGAAAAGCATTATATAAAGAAGGCAGCCACATTTACTGTCTTCTAAATTTTGCCGCTGTAATGGTCATAGCCTATGTACACACTGCTTGATCGCCCATTTTAATATCATGTCTTCTATTAAGTTAAACAATTTTTGCTGTATACCTGTGCACCTCTACTCTCTTAATTTTATTTGTTCATTATTTGTTTTAATTTCTGTTTTTGTCCTCATATATAATGTGTATGCTGGAATTTACTGTTTCACTCACAGGTTAAGAAGCTGAATAAAATTCACAAATCTCATTCTGTGCAACGCTGTGCTCAGACCGAACTCGACCTTCCAATATTTTTAAGTGAATTTGAGTGATTCTGTTTTTAAAATTTTTATTTTAATCCCATAGATTGTCATCTATAACAGAGGGATTGAAAGAAAAATATGTGAATGTCACTGCTAACTATTTGATAAAAAAGTTTTTGAGCATTTAAAAAGTTTTGTATGTTTGTGATAATGTTAAATTAAACACCTTATTACTTGCTTATATACCTCGGGAATTATTTTATGCATATTCACCAACTGGTACTTATCTTCAAAGTTGGAATTTTCACATTCACAAAAAGACTTCAAAAAGTTTGTGGAAAATTGAAATAAAATATTATTAAATCTTTCCACAAACTTTGTGAAGCCCTCTCATATAATTGTCAGTATACTTGGTATCCCCCTTTAAATAATTGCCAACAATTTTGTGTACCAAAATGAATAATTTGGGCCTGAAGGAAGGAATGCATCTTTTGACATTTAAAGTCCATTGCTTTAAATGCCAACTCCATCCATAGCATTTTGTGTTACATGACACTTTATGACATTTTTATTCAAAATAATGTTCTAAGATAATTTTATTTCTTGAACTACTGTGAACATATTTTGATACATTTTTTGCTTTTCATCTCGTTTCTTTTTTGGTTTGCTAAGTTTTGATTAAGTCCCAATATAAAGTTACATCTTTTTCCCATGGTGCTGTGCTTTGTGGCACTCTGGTGTCTTGATATTTATTTTCTTGTACAAGGTGATTTCAGAAAATTTGTGAAAATTTTCCATTCCATTTTTCCATAAATGTCCAAGTCACCTTGTGTACCCTTGTCTTTTTCCATTGTTACTCTCCTCCATACTTTTATTTCTGCAATAAAAATAGCACCTGAGAACACTTAAACAAGACTGGCAATTACTGATTCATTGATGGGAGTACAGTAGAATGGCCCTGCAATTTAGAGTTAAGATGTATTTGTTTGCTTATTAACATGAATGCCCATTTGTTATTCTTATATCTATATTAGTTAAAGCTAGAACATGGGAATTTGACAGAAAAAAGCATGATGATGAGTATTTTCTAAAAAATATAACTTCGCTACATACTGAAATCACCATCGGTTAATTGATTTTTTAAGCATTCAGTCAGAAACCCAGTTGGGAAATGTGTTTTTACATATGTCACCAGACATTAGACAGTACTGAAAATGTTAGTTCTTTAAACAATACTGTGGTGATGGCAATCGCTAATTTATTTCTTTGTCCTGTAATTTACCATTCTTGTCCTTTGTAATCCCTTACACAGTATTAAACCTGTACCTTATGTTTGTTCTTAGTATCTAAAAATTTTAAGATGGAAAATCATTCAGTTAACAGTTGATGTGATGTTGTATATGGGCAAAATGTCCATTAAAGTAAAATTCAGTAAAGAAAGGTAAACTAAACTGGCTTGGTTTATAAAAGTTGATTTGTTTGGCAAATGTCAGTCATGATGAGCAATTATCTTCAAAGACAAAACCTGGACTAATCTGTTGCCATTCTTTATGGGATGTTTACAATAAAATTCCAAGTTGTTTGGAATCTATTGCACTCTTGCTACTTTATGCCTTAACTAATGGTGAATTAATGAGGAGGAGATAAGAGAGTTGTCTTTCTACTATATAACTTTAGAGATTATAACGAGTTCTTGGGTCTTTTTTTTTTTTAAGTCATGGAATGTTTTATTTTATTTTTAACCTGAGGGACTAAGGTGCTTTTTACTATGAAAATTAATACTTTTGTGCTTTTTGCAAATACTCTTTGAATTACTATTAGGTAATAAATATGATGTTAACACTTTAAATGTGGACTTTTTGCCATATTAAATAACAGCCTGAAAAGCATTAGACAATACTTTGTTTTGTATAATTCTTAAAGATGAATTAATTTCTATTGAGCTATACAAATTGCCTACAGAGGTTTGACGATACTATAAATGGTGCTTTAAATCAATGTAAATGTGGGAGGAACAGGGTAAGTGGGAACATAAGAGGTAACATTTGAGCCAAGAGCTGACAGGCCTAAAATGAACATCCATCTACTTCTTAACCGGTTAGGCTATTTTATACACAAATTGCTTTTACACTTAGAATCAAGAAGTAAGATATTTAGAAAAATATCTCCAATATTTTCTGGCATTGCATTCAATAGTAATGAAAGTAACCCATTTTTTTCCACAATATTTAAAGATTGTGAAGTGACCATACCTTGCTTGGTTGGTTCATTGGCAAAGGTAAACTAAACCCTCTTTTAAGATAATGTATTACATTAAAAATCCATCCATAGTAGACTTTGGTATATTTTTACCCACTACGATTTTAAACCAGAAATTAAAGAATTTTTATAACCAAACATTGCAGTAGTATTCAGAAAATGATCAGATTTTTAAAAAAATTGTTTGTTTTTATTTTTTTTGGTTTCAGATTTTTGTTAATTAAGAGGTCAAGAATGAAGCACTTTCTATCTTCAATGCTCAGTACAAATAGAAGGCTACTTTCCAAAATTTCACAAAGTAAAGTGTAGTGGGCCTATGAGTTCATTTGTCTGGGATATTTAAATGCAAGCATTTATAAATCTCGTTTATATTCTTGAGATCTTTTTTATGCTACATAAAAGAAGACCACATATAACATTACGTAGGATGAACAATTTTTGTAGTGGTGTTTTTTCCAGCTACATTTTTATTTCTTTTATTTATAATTGCAGTCTAAGAGGAGCCCTGGTACTAGAGTGGGTAAATGTTTGATTGTTAACCCAAAGGATAGCAGTTCAAAAATCTACCACCCTAACAGGAGAAAGATGTGGCAGTCTGCTCCCATAAAGATTTATAGTCTTAGAAACATGCACGATTTCCTTTTAGTGAAATTATTTCATCTTTAATTTTATATTGGAGATTTTAAAAGCAATTTCTGAAGCTAGTATTTCAGTAATATAGACAAACTCACTGCCATCAAAGTCAAATCTGCCTCATAGTGACCCTATAAGACAGGGTAAAACTGTCCCTGTGGGTTTCCAAGGCTATAAATCTTTATAAGAACATGATAGCCTCATGTTTCTCCCTCTGAGTGGCTGATGGATTCAAACTGCTGACCTTGTAGTTAGCAGCCTAATATGTAATCCACTACATGAAGTGATTCTTCATCCTTGGTAAGGGATGGCTAAAAGGAAACCACCATACCATTGCTTCCCAAGATTTGTCATTTATTCATCCAGGCATTTACATAGTGCCTGCTATGTGTCAAGCACTGTAAACTTTATACAGAGCTTTACAGATTACAACGTCCATTTCTCAGTCATCAGTCACACTAATGGTAAATTCTATTTTCAGATCAGAAAATAAGTGTTTCAGTGAAATCAAGTTATTTTATAAGGTTACATTTTATAATAAAGAGGAAAACCTTGTCCCATTGCCCTCCTTTCCCTATTCCCATAATGTAATTCCAAAGCCATGCTTATGTACTATGAAAACACATTTCTTTTGTATATGGCTAAGGTCATTTTAAAAAAAAGACACTGAGAAATAGACCATTTAATAAGACTTTGAGAGGTGAATCTTCATGCCTCTTGTACTGTTGTACTTTGGGGAGATGCTATTTGGGAGTGAGAATATTTTAAAATACTAGGTCTGGAAGCAGAAAAATAGATGAAGCTCCTCAAGTGCAATCTTATATCAACAAAAAGTTACACTGAGGAAATATACCCCAGGAAAGTGCGGGGAATTTACTCCCATCATGTTGAGAGGCTTAATTCTGTTAGATAAATTTGCACTACAGTACTTGATAATACGATTATTAATTGATACTACCTTCCATATTGTGTACCCTTGGCAGTTGTAGAACCTAGGACTTCTTTTCCCTTCTGAGTTCCAATGAGTCTCAGGTGCAGTTTTCAGAGTCTGTATCAGGGTTCCTCACTTGATCCCTTGGTTTAATTCAATTTAGGGTTTTGTTTTGAAAACTTGCTCCAAATCCAAAATGCCCAAGGCAAGTAAAAAAGCTGCTTTCACCACAAAATTTTTTTTTTGTTTTTACTTTCAAAATCGTTTAGTATCGTGTTAATATTTTGTTTTTCCTTTTTCTAATTAAGATGTCAGGGTATAACTAGTGTTTTCTGAGGATCTAAATAGACCTACAAATGGAGTTAAGCTGGATTTTAGCCCGTACTAATTTGAATTGTACAGAAGTTCTGTCATGTGTGGATCTTGATTATGAAGGCTCCCTGGTGATAAAGAGGGTTACTCAATGGGCTGCTAACGATACAAGGTCAGCAGTGTGACGAGCCACTCTAGAAGATACGGGAGACTCTGTTCCCTCAAAGTTTGATTTTGGAAACCCAATGAAGCATATCTACTCTGTCCTGTAGGGTTGCTATACGGCATATTCGTGTTTAAGTGGTTAATGGGATAGTTTGAGGTAACAACTCCAAACTTGCATGTTTTCAACAGGCTAGGATTTTCTTCATTTTCATGGAATGGGATTTGCAGTTCGTTTTGGAAAACTATTAGGCCTGTCCATGTTGCATTTGATTCCTGGATTTTCATTGGTCTCATGCATATGTCACATTTTGTCGCCTTTTCCCTTTATTCTGATCCCCACCCAAGGAACAACATATTTGTTTTTCAGCAAATATGATTGCATTCTTATATCAATAAGATTACCGTGGGAATCAAACATGGGGTGGAGTAGAAAATAGAGTATGTTGATCCAGGGGATGGCTCATTTACTAATTTCTAGTAAGTTCTCTTTACTTTGAGCCTCAAAATAGGAATGTTTATATTTCCAACTAGATAAAGCAAGGCAGGTTTCACTAACCAATTAAATCAACATTTAATCTTTGTTTATGCAGATAGTTCTTGGCTTACAATAGAGTTGTAATAACTCCATCATACATTGGCTGTGGCATAAGTTGAATACTTTTTTGGTTGCCTTTTATTAACAATATCTTTACAAATATATCTATATTTTGTGCGTGGGGTTAGAGATCTTGTATATAAACCTACAGATATATTTAATACATATATGAGTACATATTAATACACAAATCATAAAGATTTACTTGAGGAGTAAGACCACACTGGCATTTTGTCAGTTTCAGTAAAAGCTCTGCTGTGGAAGGTCTTGGATCATCTGTATTATCCCTAAGAATGGGGATAGTGTTTCTAGTCTGAAAACTAGTTTTCTATATGGTCTGTTTTTTTACTTAAGATTTTGTCATAAAGTCTTAGTGATCTGTGGTTGAATCCATGTTTTTAAGCAACTGAAGCCCCTGATTTCGGGTCGAAAAACTGCAACTAATACTTTTATATGAATTCCCACTGACTGAAACAGTGGGCTCAAACAAAAATGGCGAGGATGACACAGGACAAGGCAGTATTTAGTTCTGTTGTCCATTGGGTCACTAAAACTCAGCTGGCTTCACAGCACCTGACAACAACAACCCTTTAAGTTTTGATAACTTCTCTTCTTCCTTATTAGTTTTCTTTAGTTTTTCGTTTCATTTCAAAATCCATGAAGTGTTGATCTGTTTAATCTCCTTTGTGATTTCTGAGCTGTCGCATCTGCAATGTCAAGTTCGAAATTTAATGTTCTTGCCATATAGATGGTTTTCCCACAGATATTGTCTATCATACTATCCCTGCATGCATTTTCTCATAATGTCCTCCCAGAAAGGTATAATGTTATAAATACACAGATGCCCCAAATGATTTGTCAAATGCATTGATTTATGACTTTATGTATTAGGAGAATATAGCCAAGAAATCTGGAACGTGAAATTTATGTTGTGGTTGAACACAATGCTGTGGTCAGCGTGTCTGACCATGTGTATTCAGATGTAGTAGCCTGAGGTGAGAGTTGTATGTAAGACTACCCTTTCTATATTTAGCCATAGGTTGGCAGTTTTTACTCACTCAGAAGTGAGCCATAGAAGACAAACCTAGAGACATTTTCCTAAAAGACCACAGCCTATGAGCAGTTCCACTCTGCAACACAAGAGATTAAAATGGTGTCATAAAGGCTTGAAGTTAAACAAGCAGCCATCCAGCAAGGAAGCAGATAAGTCCACATGGAAGAAGCATACCAGTCTGTGTGATCATGAGGTGTCGACAGGATCAGGTATCAGGAATTAAAATATCCAAAACCAACAACTATATTGATGTGAATGAGGGGTTTTGGAGTGGAGACACAAAGCCCATCTGTAGACAATTGGACATCCCCCCACAGAAGAGTTATAAGGAAGGGATGATTCAACCAAGGTGCAGAAACACACATCATTCCTCTAGTTCCTGAACGCTTCTTCCCCACCCCCATTACCATGACCCAGTTCTACCTTACAAATCTGGCTAGACCGGAGAAAACATATAGATAAGAGCTCTCGACACATGGGATTCAGGACAGATAAACCCTTCAGGAACAGTAGGGGGAGTAGTGATATCATAAGGGGAGGGGGATGGTTGGGGAGGGGGAAGAGGGAGAAAGGGGGAACCCATCACAAGGTTGGATATAGAGCCCTGCCCCCCCAAGGGGACGAATAACCAAAATGTTGGTGAAAGGAGACGATGGACAGTGTAAGATATGAAATAATAATATATAACTGATCAAGGATTCACGAAGGTGGGCGAGGAAGGGGACAAAAAAGCTTATATCAAGGGCTCAAGTAGGAAATGTTTTGGAAATGATGATGGCAACATATGTACAAATGTGCTTGATACAATGGATGTATGGAATGTTATACAAGCTGTTAGGGCTCCCAATAAAATATTTTTTAAAAATTAGTTGGAATGGCAAATAACAAGCCTGCCTGAACTGGCATCAGGTACTGTGATCAGAACAGGGGGTAGGAAGAGAAAGGGAAACTAAAGGGAATCTTTGAGTTTGTTCTAAGAGGAGAATTCTGTTCTATTTTTTCTCTCTTTCAATGCTGTCAAGTCAGTGCCAAGCTATAGCAAGCCCATAGAACGGGAGAAGTTCCCCTGTGACTTTCCAAGACCAGCTCTTTACAAGAGTAGAAAGCTTCCCTCAAACTTCCTTCAAAGTGACTGGTGGTTTCAAACTGCTGACCTTTCATTTGGCAGCCCAACGCATAACCACTATGCCACCGAGGCTCCTTAAAGAATGAGGCTTGTTATTGAAAAATGGATCCTCTAGTGTTCAGTTTGGTCCTTTTTTTTTTTTTTTTTTTTTGCCTTTCCCCCTATATTTAGCCATAAAGCTGGTAATTTGAACTCACTCAGAGGTTCTACCTTGGAAGACAGGCCTAGAGCTATGCTCAAAGGCCACAGCCTTTTCTTCAAGGTCGATGCCTTCAAGAACAACAGCCTCAGATCTCTGGAAACACGTTCAGAGAGGCCTCATCTTGTTTTTTTCCTTGGGTAAGGGGAGGGTAGTGATAACATTTATGCCAGAATTACTGTATTAGTAATAATAGTTATACTTTCTGGTGGTTCTATCCTATTGTTAGGTGTTATGGGGTCAGTTCCAAACCATAGTAATCCTACATAGAACAGAATGAAACACTACACTGCCCAGTCCTCACCATCCCCGCAATTGTTTGATCCTGTTTTTATAACCACTGTGTCAGTCAATCTCCTTGGGGATTATTCTCTTTTTCACTGACCTTCCACTTTTCTAAACATATCCTTTTCTAGGGACTGCTCTCTCCTGATAGCATGTCCAAAGGACACGGGATGCAATCTCACCATCATTGCTTCCAAGAAACATTCCGCGTGTACCTATTCTAAGACATTTGTTTTTTCTGGCAGTCCACAGTCACTGTAAGGACTGAGATGCACTTGCCCCAAGTCATGGTATTTTCAGTTGCCTCATAGGCAACTAAAAGATGGGCAATAAATAAGGAAGGCTGAAAAAGAATGTGTGCATTTGAACTATGGTGTTGATGAAGAACATTGGAAATACCATGGGCTGCCATTCTCTTGGGAAGATAATAATATTGGTGTATTTATTTACTCTCTGCTGCTTGCCATTGGGATACTTTTAGCCCTTGTTCTGTTAGAAACTTGCCAAGTGACTCTGATCCAATCTTGTTTTCTTCCTTTGTTTATTACTTTCCTTGTCCCTGTCAAAGGAAGAATCCTTTCTCGCCTCTTCTTATTTCTGGTAGTTGCCAGAAATCTTCAGGCTTCACTGGTGGTTCCATGTCACTGACCAATTTCTATCTTATATGGTGGTGCTATAGGATGTATTGGACTGCTGAATGCAAGGTTGGTGATTCAAGCCCACCAGCTGCTCCAAGGGAGAAATTTGGGTCTCTACTCCCATAAAGATTTCCAGCCTCACAAATCCTATTTAGGGTCTCTATGAACAGGAGTTGACTCCATTGTGGTGGGTCGTTGGATTACAGTGTAATCTAGTATGACTTTATCTTAAATTTATTACATCTGCAAAGGCCCTTTTTGCAAATGGAGTCACATTTATAAGTCTTCAGTGACATATTCAAGCCAGCACACTTAGCTATTGATTGTCTTTAACTGTTAAAGGCTAGAATAGATTGCAAAATGATTTCGTAAGTCCTTATAGTTCAGTTACTCCAAGTATCTTGCTTATCCTTTCATTAGACATCTTTGCTGTTCCTAAAACACATGCCTATCGAAACTGGGTATTTACTGACTCTTAATAAGCATGGTGGAAGGTGTTTGTTTAAAATCTGAAATTTAAGTATAAAAAGGTAATTGGAGACAATAAAAAGTTATTTGTGATGGAATGGCAGTCTAAGGAGTTCAGTGATCCTCTCAGTGAACAGCCATTTTATTGGTGAAAAATATTCTTTAATTAAATCCCAAAGAATCTACAAAAAGCTTCTAGTGCTAAAAACAAAGTCAGCAAAGTAATAGAGTACAAAATAAACACCAAATATTCCGTTTCTTTCAGCAATGATGCAATCTGGAGAAAAAAAATTAAACGATCCCATTTGCAACAGCATCTAAAATAATAAGATACCTGGGAATAAATTGAACCCGAAGGGTGAAAAACTTTTACACTGGAAACTGTAAAGCATTGCTGAAAGAAATTGAAAACACTTGCTGTACACTCAATCCTAACTCATGGTGACCTCTTGTGTGTCAAAGTGCTCCAGTTGCTGAGTTTTTACAAAGAGATCACCAGGCCATTTTTTTTTCCTGAGTCAGATCTGGTGGACTTGGACCTCCAGCCTTTTGGTTGTCTCCCAAGAGTATTAGCCTTTTGCATCAACAGAGTGAAAGAGAATTTTGTGAAATAAATTAGAGAAGACCTAAATAAGTGAAGAGAGATTTTTAGCTCAGTGATAGAATTCTCTTCTTCCACGTGGGAAACCTGGGTGCAATTCCTAAACAATGTGCCTCATGCAGCCACAACCCATCTACCATCGAAAGCGTTACCTGTTGCTTTGATGCAGAACACGTTTTAGCAAATCTTCCAAATAAGACCGACTAGAATGAAAGGCCTACAATCTTTTTCTGAAAATCAGACAATGAAAACCCAATTGGTTACAAAGCTTCATTCCACACTGATTATGAAGATGGTAAAGGGCCAAGCAGTGATTTGTTCAATTATTCATGGGGTTGGCATGAGTCAGGGGTTAACAGCAGAAAGCAAGAAATAATTAGAGGGACACTCTTACTATGAATTGGAATACAATGCTGCTATGGTGTCAATACTATCAAAACAATCTATAGATTCAACTCAGTACCCATCAAAATTCCAATCACTCTCCTTGAAGAAGTGGAAGGCCCAAATATAAGATTTATATGGAACTCCAAGGACCCCCCCCCCAAATAGCTAAAGCAGTATTAAAATATTTTAAAACAAAGTAGGAGGACTCAGACTTCTCAATTTCAAAATGTATGATAAGGTTACAGTCCTCAAAACAATCTTTTACTGATATAGAACTAGATATATATCCCAATAGAATAGAATTAAAAATTGAGAAATAAACTCATAAGGTCAATTGACTTTTTTACCAAGGGCACAAAATCCATCCAATGAGGGAAAGCATAGCCTCTTCCCTAAACAGTACCTTAACAACATGCAAAACTGAAATTAGACCCAGACTGTAGCCATAACAAAAACTACCTCAAAATGGATTGATGGCCTAAATACTCATATAATAACTAAAACTATGGAACGCTTAACAAACAAAAATCAGGCCTAAACCTTTAGAATTTAAGGTTAAATGATAGACGCTCAGATATGATACCCAAAACACAAGCAACTAAAATAAAATGGATATAATCAAAACTTAAAACTTCTGTACATTATAAGAGTTCAACAATAAAGGGAAGAGACAGGGGTCACCCAATTCATAATGGTAGCAAAATTACAGTTATGAAGCAGTAACGAAAATAATGTTATGGTTGGAGGTTCACCACAACATGAGGAACTGTATGAAAGGGTCGCAGCATTGGGAAGGGGAAGAACCACTGCTCTAGAGCGTTGGGAAATGATAAAGCACTATATCTGATAAGGATGTAATATCCAGACTATATAAAGAGATGCAACCCAACAACAAAAAGACAATACAATTTTAAAATAGGCAAAGGACAAACGGCCAATTAGCACATAAAATGATGTTTAACATTATTCCCCCAAAATCCAAACTCACTACCCTTAACCTAACCCCAATTCATAAAGACACTATAGGACAGAATAGAACTACCCTTTGGAGGTTTCAGAGACTGAACTTTTTTTTTCAAATCATTTAATTAAAACAATTGAGACATCATACCATTCAATAGTTTAGTCATATCAAGCAGAATATAATTGTTACCACAATCATTTTCCAAAACATTTTCTTCCTTCTTGTGCTTCTTAATATAGGCTCCTCTTTTGTCACCGTTCCCTTGCCTTACCCCCCAGGAATAACTTATTCAAGTTATTGTCTCTATAGGTTCACTCAACCTAGGTTTCATATTCTGAGAAACATAGAAAGATCCATAACAGAGTTAAGAATGCTACCTACAATAATAAAATACAACAGAGATAAGCACTAGTTTAAAAAAAGCACAGAAAATATTAAAACCAGATCAAGCTCATAGTGTATCAAAAGGGAGATCAAATGACAAGATTTTAGCCATTCAAGTCAGATTTATCACTATCTACGATAATCATTTCTTCAATACTCTGTATGATAACCAGGCAATTCCCATCCCTCACTTATGGTCAGAAGGGAATCACAAGAGGCTTATTCCATGTGTAGATTCTGCTAATGTAATTTGGGCTTCCACTGTCATCCACAGTGTTCTGCGAATGAGAATTGAACAATTTAAGCTCTGCTGCCATGCCCTCCTTCAGATTTGGATTATATAATTTACAATCCTTGGATCAAGGTTGTTGGTGTGCTTCTTCAATGTGGGTAGTTGACATCTCACTTAGATGACAGTTCTTTTAAAACAATCCTTTTAGACCCCAGACACTATTGTTTCTGATAACAGGGCACCATCTAATTTCTTCATTACGCTTTGCTATCTATAGCAGTCACACCTTCCATGTTTCCTTCATAAGGGCACATATTGATCAGGGACATCTCATAAGACCTAATTGTTCCTAGATTGGAGCTAGGATTAAATGCCAGCACCAAATCCATTCCTATGTCCATATTTTCTATCTGCTTCTTGTTCACCTTAACGACATCTTTGTCATTTTATGGTAGAGAATCTTATAGATCATTTCCCTAGAGCATGAGGTTCTTCTGTTTATAGTGTCATTGATTTAACCCTTGGTAATGTATTTAAAGCGCAATTGAGAGAGATTAAACAAGTGTAGGTTAACTACAAATCATAATACCTAGATTATTGGCTTGACAAATTAAGTCTTTACGTGACTGGACACTACACACAAACAATAGGAGTTGGTGGTCAAGCAAACCTTACAATAATATATCCACTGACATTGTCAGAAACAGCTGCCAGAATACTACATTAAAGAAAGGAGGGCATAGAAGTAATTAGTACCATATATACTCGAATATAAGCCAACCCAACTATCAGCTGAGACACCTAATTTTACCACAAAAACTGCATTAAAAATGTGCTGAAAAACTTGGCTTATACATGAGTATATATGGTAAATGTTAGTCCTTGTGCCAACAGAACATTACCCTTGGCATACCTGTCCTCTGCTTCTTTACATTCCATACAATTTCAGCCCTAAATCCTCAGGTTACAGGTGTGTTTGAGGTAGAGCCCAGTTCACCTAATGGGGTTTCCATATCACATCCTTCTGGTTTGGCCTTTGCTGTATGTCATGTACCACGAAGTTCCAGGGTTCAGTGTCCCAGTATTCTATGGCCCATGGCCTGGGTTCCCCTGGGGTATACAGAACCTCAGACCAATGTGCCCTATTAGGAACATAGTAAAAAGCGTACTCTCCCCTTGGGGTCCATAAAAGTATCGTGAGTCATTCCCTACCCCCACTCGTGTATAAGCCTCCTTTTTTTTTTCCCAACAGAAATGCCCTTGTCTTCTCTATGACGCGTATGCTCCCTTTCCCCAGTCTTTTGAATTTCCCCTCTGTATCCCTCATCTCTCTGGTAGGAAGGTCTGCTTGTTTGCGGGGATCTAATCACATTTTTGCATGGGAGCCGCTAAATGATCCTCTTCCTTTTTCCCAATCTTGAAAATCTGGTCCAAACTGAAGTGGGGACTTCTTTTTCTAAGTAGTTTTCAAGATAAACATATAGCAAGGATTGTGTATGTTTCGTGGGCACTTGTTTGGCTCTACCGCGTTGCTTGGCAGCCTTGGTTAGGGGATTGCATGCATGACCTGAAAGCATAGTTGGCCTTCATGTTGGTGTTTACCTTACGGTAGTGACCTCATAGAGTATTTGTCCTTTTGTGATTGACTAACTTTACTCAACATAATGATTTCTAGATCCCTCCATGCCATGAGGTGTTTCATGGTTTCATCACTATTTTTTTGAAGAATGTATAGTATTACATTGTGTGTATATACCAAAGGGTTTTTTGTAGCCATTCTTCTACTGATAGGAATTTGAGCTGTTTTCCAACTTCTTGCTATTGTGAATTGTCCTGCAGTGAATATGGGACAGCATATATCTGTTCATGATCTGTATCTTATTTCTTTGGGGTATATGCCCAGCAATAGTACTGCTGGGTCTTATGGTACTTGCATTGCCAATTATTTTAGAAATCAATATCTCCAGACCCTCTCCAGCATTTGCTGTTCTCTGTTTTCTTTAATGGAGCTATGATTATGGGTGTAAGATGGTATCTCATCATTGTTTCGATTTACATTTCCCAGATGGCTGGTGAACCAGAGCATTTCCTCAGGTGTTTGTTAGTCATCTGGGTGTCATCCTTTGTGAATTGTCTATTCAGTCCTTTGTCCACCTTTTCAGAGAGTTATTTGTTGTTGTTTTTTCTTGTAGTCTATCAGAATTCTGTAGATTTTAGTAATTAGGCCTGTATTCATTATGTCATTGCTAAATCTATTTTCCCAATATGTGGGCTTTCGTTTTACTCTTTTGATTAAATATTTTGATGTGCACAGGTGTTTTAATAGTCATCTATTTTGCCTTCCACTGTGTGTGCTTCCTTTGTTAAATCTGGTAGTCTGTGTATGCCCTGCACTAGGGACCTCAGTTAGGTTTGTCCCAATTTTTTGTAATGATCCTGTTAGCTTTGGGTTTCACATTGTCTCTGACCCACCTTGAGTTCTTTATTGTGCATGAGGTGAGGTATGGATCCTATTTCATTCTTCTGTAGATGGATATCCCATGTTCCCAGTGCCATTTGTTGAAGAGGGCATCCCCTTCCCATTTCATGTTTTGTGGTTCTTTGTGGAAAATCGGTTGTCTGTAGGCGGGTGTTTTTATTTCTGGGTTTTCTGTCCTGTTCCATTGGTCTATGTATCAATAATTATCCCAGTACCAGACTGCTTTGACTAATGTGACTGTATAGTAGGTTTCGAGATCTGGTAGTTCAAGACCACCTATTTTGTTCTTTTTGAGAAGATTTTTGCTTATCCTGGGCCTCTTCCTTCTTCATATGAAGTTGTTAATTCATTTTTCCATTTCTTTAAAGAATGATGTTGGGATTGCTTTGAATTTGTAAAAGTTTTAGGCAGTATTGACGTTTACACATTATTGAATCTTCCTATCCATGAACATAGGATATTATTCCATTTTTGTAGGTCTCTTTTGGTTTCTTGCATTGATGTTCTATAGTTTTCTTTGTGTAGGTTTTTGTTTCTTTTGTTAAGTTTATTCCTAGGTATTTCAACTCTTTTGAATCTATTGTGAATGATATTGTACTCTTGATATCTTGTTCGCATCTCTATTCACTGGTATTTAGGCGTATAGGAGTCCAATTGATTTCTGCTTGATAATCTTGTATCCTGCCCCTTTACTAAATCCCTGAGTTGTTTCCAACAATCCTATTACCAGGTGTGTTGGAAAAGAATGCAAATTTTTTGCTGTTGGTTGGAGTACTCGATATCTCTAGGAAGTCAAGCTGTTTGATTATGTTTTTCAGCTTTTCTGTTTCTTCATTGAGTCGCTTTTCTGTTGATCTATCTTTTGTTGAGAGTAGTGTATTAAATACTCCTACTTTTATTGTTAATCTGGTGAATTCTCTTTTCATTTCCTTGAGGTTTTGGTTGATGTATTTCACTAGTCTTCCATTGTGCACTTATATGTTTATTATGGCTATATTTTCTTTTTCTGTTGATCCTTTGATCATTATGTTTTGTCCATTCTTGTTTCTCATTATGTCTTTTACTCTGAAGTGTATTTTGTCAGCAGTTAATATTGCCACTCTTGCCATTTATTGCTTGCCACTGACTTGGTGAAATTTTCCACAGCCTTTGACTCAACTTTCAGTCTGCTTTTGTCCGTCAGTTTGTTGTGTCTCTTGAAGGTAGTAGATTTATGGGCCTTGTTTCCTAACCCAGTCTGTTACTCTTTGTCTTTTGATTGGTGCGTTTCGTCCATTCAAATTCAGGGTCATTAATTCTAAATATAGGTTAATTGCTGTCATATTGTATTATATTTTTTTAGTACTTTTCTTCTTTTGTGGAGGTTGGAGGTTGGGGGGAGTGTATTCATGCCTTTGTTTCCCCTTTAGACCTGTATTGTTTTGGGTGCTGTTTTCAGTTTGCTGACTTCTGTGTGTTGTTACACTCTGTGGTGGTATCATGTTTGGGTGCTGCAGCTCATTTTCTGACAGATAGAGATCCAGACAATATTTTTTGTAAGGCTTATTTTCTTTTTAGGAATTCTCTAAATATTTCCCTGGTAGGGAATACCTTTATTTCTCCTTCATATTTGATAGATAGCTTTGCTGGATATAGGATTCTTGGTTCTTACTTTTTTCAACATTTTTATTGGCACACAATTTACATATAAGAATTGAATATTTCAATTGTTCAATCATATCAAGGGAAACTTTACAATCAGCACCACATCTGTCCTAGAGCATTCCCCCCATGGTTTAATCACCTTTAAAATGATCCATGCAATCATGGTCAGCTCTGGTTTTCCCTCCACACTCCTGCCTTCCTTATTTATTCCTGAAATCCCCTTTCCCTCCCCTTTGCCCACCCCTACCCCTGCATGCCCTATAACACCTTGGATCAGTTATTATCATTCTACCTCCACCTCTCCTATGCTTCACATCTGGGAAACGCAGCAGAAGACAATGAAAAACAAATTGTACTAGTGTGGTAAGGATAAGAGCATCGTAGCATAAAGACCAATATACAAATAATACATGAGAGTGAGAAGACCCTCGTCAACATTCAAAAGCCAGGGAAGAAATTTCCGTCATGGAACAACTAAGAGATACTTTTACCCAGAACAAATTCAGCTTGTATCTATAGGGAGGTTAACTAACCAAGTATCAAGTTCGATCCAGCATAATCAAGATTACAATGGTCTCTGCCTGATAATCAGGCTGTTCAGGACTCTTGTCTTTGGCTAGGACAGATTTACCGGGAGCTCTGTCTACTAGATACTCTGCATGTGAGTTTGGGGCCCCCACTGTTCTACATAGTCTTCTACAAATTGTGTGTTCATAATTTTAGCTCTGATACTTTCCTCTTCACCATATTCAAATTTTGTAATTGACATCTTTCGATCACACATGCTGGTATGCATCTTCTGTGTGGACTTAGTTGACTCCTCACGTAGATGGCTGGTTGTTTGAATACAAGTCTTTAAGCTCCCATATACTATTCTAATTTATAGCCAGGCAACAACTACTTTCTTTGCCACACTTATCTTCAGTGATCATTTTATGAAGGCATCGACCTGAGCCATGATGTGAAAACTAATTGTTCTTAAGTTGGTGCCAGGATTTGGTGTGAGCCCAGAGCTCATTCCTGGATCTATGTTTTTTTGTTTTTAAATTTGCTAACTTGGGAATTCATACATAGGCCATATCATTCTATAGTTCCATTATGTCAAACTTATTTGTATAATTGATTTAATAATCAGTCACAAACATACTTTTCCTTCCTGGGCTTCTTGATGTCATCTCTTCTCTCCCCCACCGTTCTATATAGCCCCTCCCCCAAAACCCTTGTTATGTTTTCTTTCCCTATAGGTTCAACGTCCCTAGGTTCCATTTACCAAAAAAAAGAGAAACAAATAACACATCATTGGGTGACCCCCAATGATGGCACACCCTAATGTACCATAATATATACCCTAATGTACACAAGCTTAAGCAAAATATAACAGATTGGCTGTCTCAAGACTGCTTGAATATAACAAGACCAAAATCGTGTTTGTCCACCATTGGTTCGTATTTTTTGTCTTTCAAAATTTGTATATATTATTCCATTAACTTCTTCCTACATGGATTAGGCTGAGAGGTATAAACTTACTTATCTACCTTTGTATGTTACTGGATTTTTCCCTATAACTTCTCTCAAGATTCTCATTTCCTTGAAGTTGGAAAATTTGATTACTATGTCTTGATGGTTTTTAATTCTGAGGTCTAACCTATGTACAGTCCTCTGTAATTCCTCTCCTTTTTTGTGATATGGGGGACATTTTCTTCCATGAATCTTCTTACTATTTTATCTGTAGATGTGTTTGTTTCTTCCTGTTCTGGTATTACAATGAGATATATTTTATTTTTCATCCTGGTGTCCCACATCATCCTCAGGCTTTATTTGGGTTCTTTTGCTTTTTCGCTTGATTGTTTCTCTTATTGGCTGATGTGGTTGTCTTTGAGTTCACTGATTGGATCGTCCTTTTCTTCCATTCTGTTCAGTTCTTATACCATGTTTGGTACCAGGGTTCTTGGTTATGTTGGGGGCAATTAGCTCTTTAGATCAGAGAAGAAAAATTATCTAATAGTGGCTTGAAATTGTATTGTGTGAAAATGGGAAAGAAATGATAGAGTTGTGTGGTTATTCTGAATAGGGTACAGGAACACAAAAATAGGTTTTAAGTGATGGTATTAATCATAAATGGTCTTCTGGTTAAGTATAGTAATTGTTGATAAATTGGAAATGGGGATTTTAACAGGTGTGATTGTACTTATTAGTTTATGTGAAAATGTGTCTAACTAAGGGAAGGGGAGCATTGTCCTGAGGTAGTGGTGTGTCGGGTAGGTGGAGAGTGTATCTGGTAATCTACCAGGGTCACTTATCAACCTACTATATAATATAGGGAGAGCACAGCAATTGGATGGTATTGAATGTATAACAAAGGGTCCCTGATTTGGACTCAATCAGCTTCCCACCACTCACGAAGCTGAGTCCTCCATGTAGGAACAGCCCTCCTATATGGAAGGGGATAATATCTCCAGTCAAAGGGGAGAGGTATGGGAGTTCCACACTATGCCATGAGATATTACTTCCCTGAGTACATCTCAGTGATAGAAGAGGGGGGAAATGCTGCACAAGGTGAGGGGAGGCTTCTAAGCAAGGAAAGATCAGGAGGAGGGGAGTGTCATACACAGGTGGTCACCAAACTGGGGGAGGAGATCCACAGAGACTCACCCCTATGCTTCCTGGCTCTCAAGTAGCTCGTCAGTTCGTGTAGGAACTGAATTCTTGCAAGGAGAGAGAGATTCTGCCAAACATAGCATAGAGGTACGGTGATTCCAAGCTCTGCCACATGACTCCAAATCCATTTAGGGGCCACAAAGTTCAGAAAGACAAGGGTAATGGGTTAGAATGGGGGCTCCAAGTGAGCAGGGACTTCTAATCAGGGGGAGGACGGGATGGGGTGAGTCCGGTACACCACAGGGTCTTCACACTTGGGTAGGGGGAGCTGCAGAGATTCGCTGATATGCTGAGCTCTGGGTTGGGGTGGTGGTGGTGGTTTTGTTTTGTTTTGTTAAGGAAAAAATATAAAATAATCTTGGAGCACCGAGAATTCAAGTCTGATTTCCCAGAGTGCATGTCCCTAATTGTTGGATTCTGGCTGGGACAGGGAGAGTTCTGGATAGAAGTTTCTATTTGCAGTCCATCCTCTACCCTCTCCCAGAAAATAAATCTTTACAAGAGTAGAAAGCCTCATCTTTCTCCTGTGAAGCAGGTGGTGAGTTCTAACTCCTGACCTTGTGGTTACCAGCACAACACATACTCCACATTACCACCAGGGCACCTTTTATATATATATAATATATATATATATTTGTCGTTAGGTCCCATCCAGTTGGTTCCAACTCATAGCAGCCCTGTGTACACAGAATGAAACCCTGCCTCATTCAGGACCAATCTCACTAACAATTATTATGTTTGAGCCCATTGTTTCAGCCATTGTATCAATCCATCGCATTGAGGATCTCCCTCTTTTTTGCCTGTCCTACTTTACCATGCATGATGCCCACTGCCAGTGACTAATCTTTCTTGATAACATAGTTTTTCTTGATATTATGACTGAAATATGGGAGACAAATTCACAGCACCCTCTCTTTTAAGGGGCATTCTTGCTGTACCACTTTTAAGACATATTTATTTCTTCTTCTAGCAGTCTATGGTACGTTCAAAACTATTTACCAGCACCATAATTACAATGTATCTTCTTTGCTTGTCCAACTTTCACATGTATATGAGGTGACTGAAAATACCTTGACTTGGGTCAGGCACATCTATACATTATTAGTCAATCCAAAAGATAAAAACCAGTCCATTGCCATCAACTTGATTCTGAC
>NW_022111319.1:3268432-3269670 GCF_000313985.2 Echinops telfairi
AAAAAGAAAGAAAATGGAGTTGGCCTTAATTACATGAATGAAGCAAACTTTTGAGACCTTCATTTTCAGATGTGGCAAAACTCAAAATGAGAAAGAAAAACACCTGCAAATATTCAATATTCAAAATGTGTTATATACAAAGTATGGAAAATTGGAAGTCATTAAAATTTCAATGGGATGCATAAATATTGATATCATAAGAATTAGTGGAAATGGACTGATATTGGACATTATGGATCAGACAATCATGGCTCATTGTTTCAGGAATGACAAACTGAAGAGGAATAGTGTTACATTCATTGTCTTAAAGAATATTTTAGAATAGTAAAAAATTTGCCCATGAGGGACACAGCCACCAAATAGTAAACACAGGAAGATCTCCTCTACTACTGCCAAAGAATCCCATCAAGAGGGAAGTCCTATATTCTAGAAGCTAGAAAAATTTGAGAACTACGTACACCAAAGTTTTAACATTTTGGAGATCACCAATTCCTGCTAACCATTAACTCGTGCCCCTTCACCATTGACCAGTGTCCTGAACCACTTCTGCACACACACCCTGCACAATATTCCAACCTACTCAGCCAAACCTCTTACCTCTCTAACCTCCAGGGACCCTTCATGGATAGATTTCTTGAGAAGATTGGGGCAGACATTATCAGTATCCACTGTGGACAACCACTTCAAAAAATGTCCCCACCCCAAACCCTCTGCTTTTTATCTTTCTTCCTCCTCTGACACCTTCCCCACTGCCCTCACTGCACAGAAGGCATGTGCATACACCAACACTGCCAATGGATGATGAACCCCCACCAAATTTGTGTGTTGTAGGGGGAGGGGGTTGCTAGTTTGTGTCTTTTTGTATTTTTGTTTGTTTTATCTGATTTTCCCATTTTCCTCTTTATTCCTCTTACCATGCAGCCCTATCCCACTGCTGATACACGTGCCTCTCAGGGGAACACAGGCACACACACCTGTCAACACCAACACATATCTAGGCACACCCAGCCCAAACAGGTTGATTTTTCTTTTCTTTCCCCCTTTTTCTGAAGGCATGCCCCTGACAGCAGCAGAACTCCATATCCACACCAAGCCACACCCCCATTTTTATCATCTCTTCTCTGCCTCTTTAGCCAATTTCCCCCTCATTTTTCTTCTTGTCTTTTAATTTATTTCTTCTTTACCTTCTTTCTATCCTTTTTCTTTCCCTCTTCTTTAATTCTACTCCTTCTAAATAT
>NW_022111319.1:3271060-3274161 GCF_000313985.2 Echinops telfairi
ACGCAGGCAAAAAGACAATGGAGTGATTATATATATGTATATATTTGTGTATTTCTGAGAGAAACACCTCACCTAGAATCCTATATCCAGTAAAATTATTCCTCAAATCTGAGTGAGAAAAGTATTTCCAGAGAGGGGGGAAATGAAAGGAATTTGTCAGTCCAAGAGCAGCATTACAAAAAAAAAAAATGTAACGGGATCACTATCAACAATGTATTAAAAATATTAGCAGAAAAATCTGAAACACTCTGGATACCACCTCCCAGAAACTAATATATTGAAAAGAACACAGAAATAGAGGAGAGAAAATGACACCAATAAAACTACACACACACACTCAAAAAAAAAAAGATACAGCAAAATGACAGCAACAAACCCACATACAGTATATCAGTAATGATACTGAATGCCAATGCATTAAATGCACCAATCAAGAGACAGAGAGTAACAGATGTGGTTATAAAACAAGATTCATCTATAAGCTGCTTGTGAGCTTAAGTTACACAGGTTAACCAAAACAAGAGAGAGAGAGAGTATGTGTGAATAAAATTTAAAAGATGGAGAAAAATTTACCAAGACAATGTAAACCATAAAAGAGAAGGCATGGCAATATCCATCGGTGATAAAATAGACTATAAGGCAAATAGCATAATGAGAGACAAAAAATGTACACTACTTAATGATTAAAGGAGTAATAGAATAAGAAAATATATCCAGGCCATATAACTCTGGGTGCTTAAAGATTATTTTTGATATTGTTTTTCTTTAAAAATCAAGAACAAAAACCTCAAAACTTTACCAACACGAACCCAGAACTAGGTGTACTAGCAAGTCTCAGAAGCTCCACTTGCCCCAAATCAGCGACTGCCTCTGTGTAGGACTTATCTCCCTCACTTCCTCCTGACCTTCCTCTGATTAGAAGCTGCCTCTCACCCCACACCTCCATTCCAACTCCTTGTTTTTCCCCTAGGGTCCCGACATGGAGGGCAGCTAGTGTGGTATAGAGCAGGATCTCCATCCCTCTCCACTTTTTCCCATGTGACCCTCCCTCTAGGCGCATACTGCCTATACTGATAGATCAGGTCTGTGAGAGCAGGGCAGCAGAGTGCTGCCAAACACAATAACATCAGTCTACAGCTCAGTGAGACATGCTTTCACATAAACTAACAAGTACTAGCACACCACTTAAAATCCCCTTTTTCAATTTATCAAAAATTACTAAAACCAGAGGACCACTTAAGAACACCATCACTTAAAACCTACCTTTGTGCTCCTATCTCCTATTCAGGCTACCCACCCTACTCTCTCATGTCTTTCTCATTTCCACACAATACAATTTCAAGCCACTATTTAATATTTTTTCTTCTCTAATCCAAAGAACCAATTGCCCCCAACATAACCAAGAACCCTGGTACACACCAGCTACAACTGGGCCACTAAAAAGTCAACAACAAAGATAACCCAAACCCAATGGAATACACAGAAATATAAGCCCTGGAACTACCAGAAAGAGAATACAGGAGAATGATGTTTAGGGCCATACAAGAGATCTGGGGATCAATCCTAAAAACAAAGGAAGAAAATGATTTACTAAAATCCTCACACCACAAAGACACCTAGAAGCTCAACAATGAGATAACAGAAATACCAAACATGGTATAAGAACTGAGCAATAGAATGGAAGAAAAGGACGATCCAATCAGTGAACTGGCAAACAGCCATCTCAGCAAATGAAGACAGACTTCATCAAATGAAAGGAACAATTTAAAAAAGAAAAGCAGCAGAACACCAGAGATTATGGGATACCATGAAGAGAAATCATATACTTTATTATATTATTATAATACTTTATTATAGAAGTGGCCTCATCTCAGCTGGGCCAGTTTCTCATGTTGGAGGGAATCAAGAGAAGACCACTCAGTTATTGATATTTAGCACTATTCCCTGGAAATCCCAAGTCAGCCTTCCCTACAAAAGTGCTCAGTGAACCTTAATGGAAATTCAAGTCTTGAGGTGGGAGGGTGGATCACATTTCAGTCTTAGAGAAAGTGATTTCACTTCTGTTGGTGGGTAAACCAGGAGGGGCAAACTGGGAAAAATACTTAAGATTATTTTATAGGCCCCCAATGGGAGAATGCACCCAAAATTATGATCCTGATCACTTTTGACCAAATTTCTATCCATCCCTTGGTGACCCAGGCCAAATGTTTTGGACAACCAGGACTTCAGACTTTGCCCTTTTGAGATGCACAGCATCTTACATAGGCCACACCAGAAGGATCCAATTAGGAAACCCTACTAAGTGAGCCAGGATTCACCTTAAATGCACTTCTCACAGAGTAAAGGAACTGAAATATGCTCCCGTGGATTTAATACTGAAACTCCCTAGTGTGAGAAAAAGCAGATGATTACAATTCCAAGGTTGTGGAGTTGGAAGTCACTGGATATTGGTTCAAATCTCTTACTTTGAGTATGCCCCATGAATGGCAACCTAATACTACTATATATTTTCCATTTTCATACTCTTTTGGATTTAAAAAATCATTTTATTCGGGAATCGTACAACTCTTATCACAATCCATGCATACATCCATTGCGTCAAGTAAATTTGTACATTTGTTGTCATCATTATTCTCAAAACATTTTATTTCTACTTGAGCCCTTGGTAACAGCTCCTCATTTTCCCCCTCCCTCTGCACCCCCCTTACATACCCTTGATAATTTATAAATTATTATTTTGTCATGTCTCTACCTTAGTGAATGAGCATTATTGAAAGTTTTGCCCTATCTCTAACTCTCAGTTTTTTTGCAATTTCCAGCACTTAAGTTTGTCATCTATACATATCAACAATTCACATATTTTAGTCTAAAAGGTTGTTTTATACATCTATACTTTCTTTTTCTATATAATATTTTAAATTCTATACCACTGGCCAAATTCATGATGCTATCTATAGAATTACCATATGCAAGATATGACAAAATACCCATTTATAAACTATCAAGGGCTCATGCGGGAGTGGGGAGCGGGGAGGGAGGGGAAAATGAGGACCTTATCCCTGGGGGACAGACAACCGAAAAGTGGATGAAGGGAGACGTCG
>NW_022111319.1:3274278-3281041 GCF_000313985.2 Echinops telfairi
TTAAAATATTTACCAATAAAATGAGAATGTCTCTAAAGTGGACCATGAACATATGTGAGTCATAGATAGAGTGGACTATAAGCTCACACTTAACTGTACTGTAGTCCTAATCTGAGAGCAATTAGTTCTAAAGATCACTGAAGATGTGGTACTATGACAAAGTATAGTGAAGAAATCAGATGATGCCCATCTCTCAGAATAATTTCTAGGTTCTGGGTCCAGATGCCCAACTGATCAAATAGAGAGTGAGTCTCTCTCCAAGAACCAGGAGAATATCATCAAATGATTAGTCCACCACAGAGCAACAGCCTGCCCTCTGAGAAGGCTCTTATTCTCCTCTGCCCCATAGGGCACCAAGGAAGGGATCAGATACAACACCCTTTTCCCCATTCCTTCTTGGAGATTATCATCATTTGAAAAGATTGAACCCTGCCCCTTCACGCGGGAGCCACCTGAGGTCTATTCCTTTAAGAAATCGAGCTACAATTAGCCTCAATCTACTCGAAGTCAGGTCTTTACGCTGTCTCATAGCCCCAAACGCCTAACCTAAAGCACCAACCCGCCCTGACTTTCTACACACCCAAAAAGGCAGAATCACCCACTTGCAGACACTGCCTCCAACTACACAAAAGAGCTCTGTCCCACATAGTCTTGATCTCTCCCAGAGCAGAATTTCCACCCCAGGTCTTTGTCTTTTTTCCCCTTCTGCCTCTCTTGCTTTAAAACGAAATCTTGTACTACTTTTATAATCCCTTCTTTTTAATTTTTATTTTAATGAGAGATTCATTTTTAAATTATATGACCTTAAAGCTTTTAAAATTTCTCATGAATTAATCCATTAAATTTAAGCTGTAACAGAAAAACTTGGAACATGTAAAACAGGTTTACTTTTTATAATCCTTTCTTAATCGGTACTCTCCCACCTGTTGGATATATATATAATTTGTTATTTGTTTTTCCATATGTGAAACCCAGGATTAATGAACCTGTAGAAACAGCAAGTAGAACAAGGGTTCCGGGGTGGGGGTGGGGGTTACAGTGGGGAAGGAGGAAGAAGGGATATATATATCAACCCTCTACAATCCCCAAATTAGCCATACCCGCACCTCTCAGTTAACACTTCATTTAAATCATCCCAGACTACTTCCAGTGGCTCCAAGTTATAACCTGCCCATCAGACAACTCGGCTCCACCTCCTCCCCCTGAGCCATCCAAATAAAAGCTGCAGAGCCCTGCTACCCCTTCTTCCCAGAGACCGCTGCCTCTTGGAAGGTGTGAGCCGTAACCCATGACAAACCAGCGAAACTTCTCCATAACCTGCCATTCCTCTCAACCCCCTGCCCTCCAGCCCACTGCAGAGCATAAAACAAATGCCAGCTATTCCAAGTACCGGACCAGGGAGAACTACTCATCCGCAAACACTTATTATAACTGCTCAATGGTTCCTCACCCATCGTGCGTCTAGTGCACCCAAGCCTGCACACTTCTCTAGAAAACATACCTCTCTCTTGCCCACATCAGCGATAAAGTTCCTGGGTAAAACTTAAAGTACAAACTCACTAACACTAGTAGTGCTTCCTTTTCTTGGTTTATTCAATTTTTTCAAAACAATTTTCTTGGGACTTTAGGGCTTCATACAACTCTTATCAGAATCACATCAATTGTGTAAAGCACATTTGTACATTCATTGCCCCCATCATTCTCAAAACATTTGTTCTCCACTTAAGCCTCTGGCATCAGCTCCTCATTTTTCCCCTCCCTCATGAACACTTGATAATTTATAAATTATTATTTTGTCATATCTTGCCCTGTCTGACGTCTCCCTTCACCCACTTTTCTGTTGTCCGTCCCCCAGGGAGGAGGTCACAGGTAGATACTTGTAATCGGGTCCCCCATTCCAACCCACCCTCCCAGTATCACCATTCACACCACTGGTCCTGAAGGGATCATCCTCCCTGGATTCCCTGTTTCCAGTTCCTATCTGTACCAGTGTACATCCTCTGGTCTAGCCAGGTTTGCAAGGTAAAATTGGGATCATGGTAGTGGGGTGGGGGATGGAAGCATTTAGAACTAGAGGAAAGTTGTATTTTTCATTGTTGCTACATTGCACCTGTTTGGGCTGGGTCTGAACTAGGCAACCCCCGTTTGAACTAAGCTGAAGCAGGTCTGGACCCTGCACGTGCTTCCCTGCACGTCCCAAAGGTCAGCAGCAGATGGCGCCAGATAAGATAACCAGTGAAACCAGAAGTTCTGGGTTCAAAGAAAGCCACAAGGAGTCATTCTCAGAGTTTTCAGACCCCATATGCTGATTGCCATAATTGCCAACATTCCTCACCACCACTTTAAAAACCCTTGACCCCAGCTGCTGAGCACAACTTCCCTGACCTGTTGGCTTAGGTCACAGAACCTCGTCTGGGAGCTCACACCCCCCTCCCCCCCGCCCCCCGTCACAGCCCCTAATAAAGCTATTTCTGTTTCTACTCTCCCTTGTCCTGTCATTTATGTCTGTCTTCCTCCCTGTTCCTCAGTTCCACCTTACATTTGGTGTTGAAACCCGAGAGAGGTAGGGACATGGGCTCCGTGCTGTCCCAGCCCTGCTTCGACTGGGACGCAGCCCACCCCTCCTCTCTTCTCGAACCTCCGGAGCCTGTCTGAACGAGCGACTTCTGGTCAGTATCTCTCTGTATGTTCGTTCTGTCTCGTTTGTCTTGTTTGTCGCTCTGGACACTGAGGACCAGCAAACTCATTCAGGAACATAGGGTCCGCGGGGGAGGCTAACTAGCTGAAAGTCCTGAAAAGCAAGTACACCAGGAAGCTGAACGTGGCGCCGTAGCAGGGGTTTATTCAGCAACCCTAGTACCAAGAGGAGCTGGAAAGAACTGCCTTTCCCCGAAAGGGGTGCGATGATGAGGCCAGTTTCTCCTCGATCTTTTCCCTGTGTCTAACTTCTCTCATGTAGCCTCCAGCCTTTTGTCTCTGTGTTTACTTCCTGGGATTCCTGCTGATAACAGGATTCCTAGCACTAGGCCAAGCAGTCACTGCACCTTCTGCCTGGACTGGAATGCAGAGGGTGTGTCTGAGCCCTTTCCACCTATTTCTGTGTTTGGTGTCTGTGGCCCCGCAGAGCTTTCTCTAAAATTTTCTGCTTCCCCTTCCTTTCCCCTAAACAAAGGCCTGACCAACCTCCATTTTTACCGGCCATAAAGCCAGGCCCCCCCCCTCCCCCAGGCCCTCCCTCCCCCTCATCGGCTTCCATTGTGTCTCTCTCTGACCCGAGGTCCCTGTCTGCCGGTTAAAGCCGCAGGCCTGTGCCAGGGGATCTTCCTGTTCCGGAGAGTTCAGGACTCTCCCACTGGGCCCCGAGCTCTGACTGGGATGCCTCTCAGGGTTACCGCCAGGTCACCTCCTGACTGACAGGTGTGTGCGGGGGAACCAGGGGATGCTCTTCTCCTCTGTCCGTGCCCCCTGCAGTTTGAGACACAATGGGAAGTCTTCTGTCCCAACCCCCTAAGGACAGTTCTTTGGAGTGCCTATTGCCGACCTTACTGAATTGGGTTTGGCTCCTGATACCTGCCTTAAATGCCTGGTCTTTTTCTATAACTAAGTTTGGCCTCAACACCAATTGGACAATGAGTTGGGCTAGCCAGAAAATAGCATTTTCGATTTTAACGTTCCCCGCAACCTCAACAATTTTTGTCAACAAACTCAAATAATCAAATGTTCAGGTCTTTTTCTTTCTTCGCTCCCGTCCCTCTCTACTACCTGTCACCCTGCTCAAGATCTCTTATCCCAACACTCTCTTAATCAGGCCCTGACAGTACTCCCCTTCTGTCTTTCTCCGGACCCCCTGACTCCTTGTCTGCGCCTCCAGTAAGGCCTCCTCCATATTCTGGGTACCCCTCACCATCACCTCCTCTGCTACCCCCTCAACTCCCAAAGGCTGAGGTGACTGCACCCCGGCACCAGAGCCAGACCCCTCAGACTCCCTGGAGTCACTCTCTCGTTCCCCTCCCCTGCTCAGCCTCCACTTAGCCAACACCCAAAGCCTCTGACAGACCTCTCCCAGATAGGGAACCAGGGCCCAAATCCATGGTCACCACCCTAAGACTGGCAGGAGGGAGGGGTCAGAAAGCTCCGGGAAGTAACAAATTTAATCGCCGCATTTTTTATTTCAATATCCTCTGAAATCTCAACAATTTCTGCCAGTAAACTCACAAATAGTCTGAAATTCTGTACGTCCAAACCACCTTTCCTCTGAGCTCCCGTCCCTTTCTCTGTATTTCCTGCTCCCCTTCCCAAGTCCTCTTGACTAAAGAAAAAAAAAAATTCCTCCTCTCCTCCTGCTTCTGGACCCCCCTCTGGTGCTTGCCTTTTCAGACCTGCCTGAAAACCTGTCTCCCCTCCTACTCACCCCTACCCCTATGCTGGCCACCAGGAGCCCCCACGTCCTCTTCTCTCCATCAACCCGCCTCTCTGAAGGAACCTGAGTCTGCACTCGCCTCCCTGGTTAGCAAGCACATGCTATCGCAGAACCCCCTTCTCCTTTGTCCACTCCGGGAAGTGGCCGGGACTGAAAGAGTGGTCCGGTTCATGTTCCCTTCTCTCTCACTGATTTATCTCAGATTGAAAAGCATTTAGGCTCCTTTTTAATGATCCCACCACCTAGTTTAAGGGTTTCTATATTTAACTCAAGCTTATGATTTGTCCTGGCACAATATTTTTGTCACTCTTTCCTCCACCCTAACTGCAGGTAAAGGGGAACGCATTTTTCTCACTGTTCAGCAGCACTCCAACCAGGTTCATTTGACTGACCCTGGTCTAGGTGGTTCCCAGACAAAAACCTGGTTAAAGTGATCAAATTGACAATCAAGCAGGTAGGGACAGACATGCCTGCCGTAATAAAATGCTTCAGTGTGCCCTGAGTTGGCTTCAGGTCATTTCCCATATAGAAGTCAATTTTAATAATCTTAAGATCACTCAAAAGCCTGACGAGAATCCGGCCACCTTTTTAAGCTGCTTAACTGATGCTTTCCATGAAAAAGCTTAAAAAGCAGGGCGGGGGGGTGGGGGGAGGCCCTCAAACCCCGGTCTGAGATTTCGTGAATATGGCATTTAAGGATTTTAACACCCATGAGGAGCAGGCAGTCAGCCTGTGATGTCTGGTTCCGACAGAAGGTAATTTTCAAACCCAAGCCTTAGTAGCAGCCCTGCGGCTGGCAATCCCCTGAGACCTCAAAAGGGCAGCATGGGGCAAGGGTGTATGGAACAACGACTGCCACCTGGCGCCTGCTTCAGGTGTCCCAGGCCTAAAGTTCCAACCAAACCCTGCCCCGCGTGTGGTCAAGGCGGACACTGGAAGTCTGACTGTCCTTGGAAAAGCGACAGGCCCTTTGCTTCTCCACATGGGGGGACTGTCCTTCCAATTTCTGACCCGCCGTTGGCCCTGCTGGGATTGGCCAAAGCCTGAGGAGACCCTGACTGGACCCCCCCATCACCCTCGCCAAGCCTGGGGTATTGCTGAAGGTATTGGGTGAGTAAATTTCCTTCTTACGCAGAAGCTATCTTTTCTGACCTGCCCTCATTTTCAGGGCTAGGCAGTCCTTCCTCTATCTCGGTTAAGGATATTGATGGCAAGCCTACCTCCCCCAGGTGTACTAGCCCTTTACTCATTCCTTCCTTATAATCCCTTCATGCCTGGTCCCTCTGTTGGGAAGAGACATTTTAAATTAGTTAGAAACCTCCTTACACAGTACTTTTGGTCACACAGCACCTCTGCTCATTCCCCTTCTTTCACCCAGCCTGGAAGAACTGGCCCTACAGACGTTATTGCTTCCCCATGTTAACCCATCATACAATGCCTTCGTTCTAGCAACCTCATTACTCTTACCAACTCTCCCTGCAACACTACAATCTTACCAGTAAAAAACCAAATGGTACTTATCGCTTGATCCAGGACCTGCACCTCATTAACGAAGCTGCTATCTCCATACACCCAGTAGCTCCCGACCCCTATACTCTTCTGTCCCATATTCTCCCTTCCATTATACCTTTTTCACCACCACCCTTAACCTAGCTTGTCAGCATTCATTTACCTTTACCTGCAACCCCCTCCTAAAACAGATCTAAAGCAGACACAGCCAAACTCCTCTCTCCTTCTTAACTTCTTAACTTCTCTCTCCTTCCAAAACACACTTATCTCCTTCCTCTGCTATCTGCTTACGCCTGTGCCCCACCTCCCACCATTCAGAGTTTAACTCTAAATAAACACTAAGTCATAGAGAACCTCCTACCACTGACTTTGAGTGAACAAATATTATACATTAAGTCCCCAATTTCTCCCTTATAACTAAACCATTAAACTCCTTGAGAGTGGTTGCAGCAGCCTTTATGCAATGAAGCAGAAGCGACTCCCAACAAACCTTCAGCCCTTTGCTGACACTTAGTTAATACAATTCTCATTTCAGTGAATGTTTAAGTCTAGATGGAAACAGCAAGTTTCAGAAGGTCAGAGTAAATTACAAATAATCAGAAAAGAGTTGGATGACTTATTATAGAATGTCTGGCTGTGCAAGAATGTGAAGAAGTTTAAAATTTATGGAAAGTTGTTTGCCGAGAATAAAAAAAAGTGAATGTGTTCATGGTAAGAAAAATTATAGTGTAACAAGTTGATAGTTCCCCTGATAGCTCATGGGAAAGTGACAGAAAAACAAGGCCACTCTCCCTCCCCCCAGAAGAATTTATTTCAAAGGATGGCACTATATCC
>NW_022111319.1:3282860-3284876 GCF_000313985.2 Echinops telfairi
AATGTACAAATGTGCTTTACACAATTGATTTATGTATGGATTGTGATAAGAGTTGTATGAGCCCCTGATAAAATGATTTTTTTTAAATGGCCACTCCTTTTGGTTCCCTAAACTTTCCCCAGTTAATCAAAGCTGCTTTTAACAAACTCCGACACGGCCTCCTTCACCCCCACCCCTGTGTCTACCAAACCCTACCAAACCTTTTATACTTCACACAGGCAAAAACCAAGGTATGTCAGTAGGAGTCCTAGCTCAGCCTCTGGGGCTGCGCTGTCCCCTATAGCTTGTCTGTTTAAGCAACTAGATATGCCAGTCAGGGTTGGTAACCCTGCCTCCAGGCCCTGGCGGCAGCCACCACCCTCACCGAAAGAGCCCTAAAGTTAACCCAGGAAAAGCGTATCCCCACAGGCTAAAGGACCTCCTCTCATACTGAGTCTTGTCTTTGCTGTCTCCAAGCCTCTTGCAGAAAATCTATCGCATGTTCATCAAAAACCCTAACATAACTCTGCGACAGGCTCCCTCTTTAAACCCAGCAACCCTCTTGCCTCAGCTTCTAGACTTGCCGGAACTTAGGGGTCACTCCTGCCCCCAGGCAGTTGAGGAACTAACACTGCCCCAACCCAGACTTTCTGATCAACCTTATCCTAACTCAGATCTAACTTTGTTGATGGCAGTTCTGTGGTAAATGCCTAGGGGCAACTGCAAGCTGCATATACTGCCCTCTCACTTGACCAAGTCTGGAAAGCTGCATGCCTCCCAATAAAAACTACTTCTAAAAAGCGAAACTTGTTGCTCTCACTTGAGCTCTCCATCTAGCTAAAGGAAAAAATGGCTGATATATATTCTTATTCTAATTATGTGTTCCTTATAGCTCACTGTCATGCCACCATCTGGAATTTTCTAACTACCAAAGGGTCCTCCATAGTAAACAGTAAATTAATAGTTAATCTCTTACAAGCTCTTCAGCTGCCAGCAAAAGTAGCCATTATCTATTGCAAAGAACATCAAACTGATAACTCTCTTGTCTCCCTCCAAAGTCAGTTAACATCCTTAGCACGAGTCACCCTACAAACTCACCAAGCTCTTGACTTATTAACAGCAGATAAAAGAGGAAGGTGCATGTTTCTAAATAAAGAATGTTGTTATTATATTAATGAATTGGGCATAGTTAAACAAAATGCTAAGGCACTCTGCACCATGGCCAATAAAATCAGGAAAAGTCAGTGGAGCAACACCAGCTTCTCCTGGTTTCAAAATCCTGCCATGGCCTGAATTATGCCCCTCATCGGACCTCTTATAATAATCTGTGTACTTTTAGCTCTTTGTGTGTTTAGATTCTTTCAGGAACGGTTGAAAGATATCTCCAACCTGACCTTCAATCAGCTTCCTCACCCTTACAGTCCACTGCCGACTGGCCCGGCTCCTGAACCTTCCAACTCTTAATCCCCCTTTCTTCACCCTATCTCAGCAGGAAGTAGTTAAGACAGAAAACATCACCCTATTATCAATATTAAGAAGTTTGGAATGGTTGGGCCAGGTCTGAACTAGGCAGCCCCCATTTGGACTAAGCTGAAGCATGTCTGGGCCCTGCACATGCTTCCCTGCACATCCCAAAGGTCAGCAGCAGATGGCGCCAGTGAAACCAGATGTTCTGGGTTCAAAGAATGCCGTGAGGACTGGACAGGTTCCCTCTGTACCAGTCAGGGAATACATCCCAGCTTTTTTCCTTTTGTGCTAGTATCCCACATTTCCCCTTTCTCCATTGCGTTCAAGATTCAATAGTGTCTTGGAGGCAACATGGTCTCTTTTCATATCTCTTAGCTTCCTATAGAAATGACACGAGACTGCGAGCATCAAAATTATGATGATAAACAACACAGTCAGACTAGAACTTAAGCTATGTGAAATGCTTTGAGCCCAAGCTCGTGGGTCCAACCCTTCCATGCCATTCAACAATTGCTTAATCATATCAGAGCCAGGAGATGCCTCAAGCTTGTCTTTGAATGTATAGAAAAT
>NW_022111319.1:3285230-3290087 GCF_000313985.2 Echinops telfairi
GCTTGCAGAGCACTCCAAGCGATGGCAGCAGTGGTGGCAATGGCTATGAGTCCAATTATAGCTGCGATTAACATTCCCACGAATCGGCGAGGTCTTTTCAGCATCTCCGACATCACTTGTATCACAAAGGACGATTCAGGGCTGCTCTCCCATCTGCGCTTCATCACCACTGGGATCCACACCCCCATCCTGCTTTTTAGGATGAGGATGCTATCTTTTGAAAGGTTTATAAACAGAGCATGGTTAATGCAAGTGTACAATTTACAATTATGGCAAGTGGCACTGCGAGCAGTTTCATTTATGATGTTTTCCAATTCTTTCAGCCAAGCAACAGTCTGTAGTAATAGTCCAGTCACTATTGTATGAAATGTTCAGCTATGATAGAGTCCCAGAGTGTCTCTTAGACGGCATCCATAATCGAAGAAATATCTCAGCTGACAGCAATCACCATTCTCAGGAATCTGCAAGGTCTGCTCGACGTTTGGGGTAACTTCAATAGGCAGGACAGGGTCACGTCACAGCATGGGCGTCCCTCCTTTCTTCTGGGCCTTGCTGGCTGAAGAGAAATCCACCTATCTCCTTTGCCTGTGAAAATATAAACAAATAGCCCCTCTCTTTGGGGTGTCATTAACCTGCAAAAGGAATTATGGTTAGGATTGGGTGGCTTCTCCATCTCCTCCTTGTCCATCTTTCTCTAAACGTGGTTGCGTCCTTCTAAAGGGAGTCCATCAGCTTTATTCTGTAAAAATATAAATGCATAGCCCTTTATCCAGGTGAATGGACCCGGATCCCAAATGCGGTTTCCATCTTCTTGGGACTTCTTAGCAACTTAAAAGGAAGGCAGTATAACGCCTTTCATGATTCCCTTCTGGGTGCTGCTCGTCAGGCTCCCTGTCTATAATTCTAATGGGATAAGCTATTCTCAATTCTAAATCTGCTTCTTGAGCTATACTCTTCTCCACCCGTGAACGCAAAGGTGCTTTTCTGTTCCCTAACTCTTTGCTTCTCACTTTCTAGTTTAAATTTCTCTATTTGCACTTCTTTGGATCTAACCTCCTCTCCTCCAGCACTGACTTGTTTGATAGTATTGTGATTCTCTGTGCTATATTCTGGCGGGGCACATGGTTCCACTCTGTTGTCTCCTGATTCAAACTTCACCTTCTCAGCTACACCTAAAATCTTCTCATCTGCCTGAAACTCATTCTGCCTGCTTCTCGCCTGATTTAAGTTTGCGTAGCACAGGGGCTTCTCACTACTTTGCTGGTATTGTTTCTCTGCTTTCCCTACCTTTGAAAGCAAGGGAGCTTCTTGGGGTTGCTTATTAACCTCGCTTTGGGTCTTGGATTCCTCTGCCTCTCGTATTTTATCACCTTTAAACCTTCGGAGGCTGCAGTCCCCCGAGGGCATATAGGCTTTGGCCTTGAGGTTTCTTTTAGAATTAGAGGCTTTAGAAAATAAATCAATCCCTGCTTTTTCAGTTTCTCCTAAAATTTCATCGCCTAATCCATGCTCATTCATAGACACTTTAGCTTGCTTTTCTAGATTTGGATAGCTCACACAAGATTTCTCACTAGACTGATAATCCTCATTCTCTTCCTCCTGTAAAAGTACTAAGGCCATCTTAACTTGAACCCACAGAGACCATGTCTCCTCGGGGATACTCTCCCCATCTCTGTGTGCTTCCTTTAAGTTAACTATGATCTCCTCCCAGGTCTCTAGATGGAAAGTTCCTTCCTGTGGGAACCATGGATTATACATTTTTACTACTTTCAGAAAACATTGCATCTTTTTCTTCGTTACTTTTACACCCTGTCTTTTCAGTAAGAAAATGAGCTTAGTACCATATGTTTCAGGTTTACTTTTACCTTTCCCCATTGTCCTCTTTAAAATACTCATTCACTATTTCCACTACTATCTGCCAATACCCACACCGGATCCTCACTTCACACAATTTTCTGATTCACTCTACATCCTGGTGGGGCCGTACAATTGTAACATGGGATATATAACTCATTGCCACATGATGGGCACCATTTGTAGTATTAAATGGAATGTTTGAGGGGTGTGGAGGGTCAGCCCCTACCCGCTGATACTAATACTACCCATGGGTTCAGCAAGCACAATTGTATGGTTGAGCTATATAAGCATTATATTAAAGTCACCGAGAGCATGAGAGAGAATTCAATAACACAGTCAGACATATTACATGGTAGCATTACTCACCTCCGCCCCATTTGATGGTCCTCGTGGAGGGAACCCAGCCGCCAAAGCAGGAGCAGCTGCCTCCCTCACGGGAGCAGCCGCCCTCGTCCTGCTACCCTGCCGAGAACCAGGGAATCCTCTTTATTTATTGCTAACCACGCATCATATCACTTTAGGGGGATCTGATTATAGAATCATACATCACAGAAAGGGGCAGTACAATTCATAACAACCTATGTCATAGGGAGGGGTTGCAACATAGGCAATACAAGCAATAGGAGGGGGATGACCTAGGGGTGAACGTGCAATAGTAAGAGGAGGGAATAGGGGAGCATGTGTGGCAAGATGGGTGGACCCTGGACTCGATAAGCTTAGTCATCTTAGAGTGGTCCCGGGCTTGCCTTTGGGCACTGCTTCAAAGGAATAATAGCAGAAAGGACTGGGCCCTACTTATGGTGAGTCAGTCTATACAGTCTGGTTGCTCTAGATGGCTGATGTTAAGGAGAATAACCTCTGAACTACTTTCGCTGACTGCTTAGTGTACAGTCATTCTCAAGCAGCTAAATCTGGTACATATTTTGGGGGGAGACAGCTTGAGAGAAATCCTTCTGTTCCCCACAGCCCAACATGTATTAGAGGGGAGAATAACTGACAAGGTTTAAACCACTCAAGTCAGATTTATAATTTTGATTTCCTGTGGTCATCTTTCCAATGCACTGTTTAGTAACCAGTTTATTCCCATCCCTCCATTATAGATAGAAGAAAATCACAGGAGGCTTATTTCTTGTATAGATCTCACAAATGTATTTTGGGCTTCCACTGTCATCCATAGTTTTCTGCAAACCAGAATCTCACAATTTAGGCTCTGGTACTATTCCCTCCTGCGGCTTCAGATTATATCATTTACAATCCTTCGGTGACTAATGATGGCATATTTCTTCCATATGGACTTAGTTGGCTTCTCACTTAGATGGCTGTTTGTTTGGAAACAAGCTTTTAAGGCCCCAGACATTATTTTATCTGATAGCAATACACCACATAATTTCGTCACCCTACAACTACAGCACCCATATCTTCTAAGTTCTTTACCTGAGGGCAAGTATCAAGTAGGGGCATGATGTAAGAAAGAATTGTTCTTAAAGTGGAGCTTGATTTTAGTGTGATCACCAAACCCATTCTTGGATCTTCGTTTGTTTGTTTTTTTTAATCTGCTTTTGGCTTCATTTAGAGATCTCCTTGTTAATTTATAGTAGGGAGTCTTATTGATCATCTCCCTGGAGCATAAAGATCTTCCGTTAATATTGTCAGTGATTAGCCCCTGGTACTAATTTTTGAAACCCTGTTGAGAGGGGGATATTGGGCCAATGTAGCCTAACTACATATATAGCAGTACCTGAATTATTCACTTGTACAAAATAAATCCTATTGTGACTGGGCATTGTTTACAAAAACAATGGGGAGTGGTTGCTAGAGAAAATGTACAATAATATTCACTGAGAATGTCAGTCACAGGTTTGCCAGAATAATATATATCTTAATACAGTGTATAAGGCATTGATGTAATAAGTCAATGATTGTCTACCTACTCTTGGTATAGCTGTTTTCTGCTTCTTCTAACACCATTAATTTTCCGTCTTAAGTCCTTAGGCTATGGGTGTGTTTGAGATGGAGTCCAGATCACCTAGTGGAGTTTCCGCATCAGTTCTCTCTGGTACGGCCTTTGGAACATGTTGTGTGCCTTGAAAATCCAGAATTCAATTACCCAGTGTTCTATAGCACTTAGTCTGGGTCCTCAGGGTGTGTCCAGAAACTCAGGCCAATGTGGCTTATTTGGTACATATTACCAGGGATATTCTGCCCTGAGCATCCTCAAAAGTATCACATCCTTCTCCCACGACTTCTGGGGTATTCAAACCTCCAAACCTTTCCTTTAGCTGCTGAGCACTTAACCACGATACCACCAGGAATCCTGTTGCCTTCTACACATTTTGATTGGAATCCGGCAACCTCAGGTTGATCATTATTTTTACAGATAGGCTTTAGCGTTCACAATGTAGTGTTGCTTCCTTTATTCTCTCCTACATTGTACTTATTCCCAGAATCCATTCTTGTTTTCTCTCTGATTCTGTGTCAAAGGGGGCTGTGGACTGAAGGGCCTTTAAGATGCATAGCGCACAGGACAGTATAAGATCAAACTCTTTAAAGCAAGGCAGAAGGAGAGTTCGGTTTAATGTGCAGATTGAAGTACAGAGAGGAGGGTGAGAGCATCTAGAGTTTGCCGGAGAGTAAATTCTAAGAAGACGAGGGTCAGTCAGAAGTGTTGCTGCTAAGGTTCCCATTCACACATGCACAAATTTATTCCAAACAAAACATGCTTAAACGTATCCCTGCTATGCCGCGATGCTCTCTGAGCGATGCACTTGTCAGCGTCTCCTTAGGGTGCTTCAGAAAGAGCCAATCAAAACAGTGGCTTCCAAGGGGCTCGACTAGACCAATTACATTCAAGGTCGAGAGGTCCACCCAGAAGGTTATGGCGACTGGTGTTTTGAGTTTTGCTTTAATTCCAGAGGGGTAATCTTGATAGATTTTCTCAAAGGACAGGACAAACACAAAAGTTTCCTAAAATGCTACGTAATCTTACCATAGTGAATGATG
>NW_022111319.1:3292718-3294975 GCF_000313985.2 Echinops telfairi
ATACTTACAAGCCCACCAGCAGTATATAAGAGCTCTAGTCTCTCCACATTTTCCCCACCATTTTCTCTTCTCAGTTGTTGTTTTTTTTTAACCTGGGCTATGTTTATGGGTGTTAGAATGTACCTCCTAATTGTTTGACTTGCATTTCCCAGATGGCTGGTGAAACAAGAGCATTTCCTCATTAGTTCATTAGCCCTTCAGGTGTCATCCTTTATGAATCATCCGTTCAAGTCCTTTGCCCACCTTCTCAGAAGTTTGTTTGTTTTTGTCTTGTTGTAGGCTTGTAGTATACTGCAGATTTTAGTAATTAGTCCTTTGTCAGCTATGTCATTGGTAAATATCTTTTCCCAATCTGTGGGCTCTCGTTTTACTCTTTCAATTAAGTTTTCCAATGTACACACGTGTTTTATTTTTAATAGGTTCCACTCATCTATTTTGTCTTCCCTGGTGTGTGTCTCCTTTGTTATATCTGGTAGTCTCTATATGCCCTGTACTGGGCCCTTAGATTTGTCCCAATTTTATCATTGATGATACTGATAGCTTTGAGTTTTGCAGTTAGGTCTTTGATCCACCTTGAGTTTCTTTTTATGTGTGGGATGAAGTATGAGTCTTGGTTCATTCTTTTGCAGATGGATACCCAGTTTTTCCAGCACCATTTACTGATGAAGGCATCCCCTTCCATTTATTGTTTATTGGGCCTTTGTTGAAAATCAGTTATCCATATGCAGATGTTTTTATTTCTGGGTTTTCTGTCCTGCTCCATTGGTCGATGTCTCTATCATTATACCAGCACCAGGCTGTTTTGACAACTGTGGCTGTGTAATAGGTTTTGAAGTTAGATAGTGCAAGACCACCCACTTTGTCCCTTTTCAGGAGTTCTTTGCTTCTTCCCTCTTCATATAAGTTGGTAATTAGTTTTTCCATTTTTTAAGAGACTGATATTGTAATTTGAGTTGGGAATGAATTGCATTTTTAGATTGCTTTAGGAAATATTGACATTTTCACGATATTGAGCATTCCTATCTATGAACACAAGATACTCTTCAATTTGTATAGGTCTCTTTTGGTTTCTTGTAATAATGTTCTGTAGTTTTGCATTTTTTTTGGTACAGGTCTTTTATTTCTTTGGTTAAGTTTATTTCTAGATATTTCAGCTTTTGTGTGGCTATTGTGAATTGATACTGTTTTCTTGTTTGTTTTCTTTTTATTTCTCATCACTGGTATATAGGAATTCAATTGATTTCTGCTTGTTTATGTTGTATCCTGCTAATTTACTAAACTCAATTATTTCCAGTAATCCTATTGGATTCTCTCTATATAAAATCATATCATCTGCATATAGTGAAAGATCCACTTATTCTTTGCTTAATTTTACTCCCTTGATATCTTGCTGTTGTCGTATGGTTCTTGCTTGGACTTTCAGCACAATGTTGAATAAGAGTGGGGCTAAGGGACATCCTTGTCGGGTCCCTATTCAGTGGAAGTGTTTTCAGCTTTTCTCTATTGAGTGTATTATTGGTTATTAGTTTTTCATATATGGTCTTTATTGTGTTGAGAACTTTATTTTCTATTCCTATCTTAAGCACTTTTATTAGGAATGGGTATTGGGTATTGTCAAATGCTTTTTCTGCATCAATTGGTATGATCATATAGTTCTTGCTTGCCTTATGTGGTGGATTACATTAATTTTTTTCAAATGTTGAATCATTCTTGCATCCCTGGTATGAATCCCACTTGGTCATAGTGCATTATTTTTTCGATATGTTGGATTCTCTTGTCTAGGATTTTGTTGAGAATTTTTTCATCTATGTTCATGAGAGATACCAGTCTGTAATTTTAGATCTTTGTGGGGTATTTGCCTGATTTTGGTGTTAGGGTTATGCTGGCTTCATAGAATGAGATTTCCATTTCTATTCCATTCTGGAATAGTTTGTGTAGAATTGGTGTTAGCTCTTTTCTGAATACATGGTAGCATTCTCCTATGAAGCCATCTTGATAAACTTCCCCAAGATGTTGAAGTGTAGAAATTCTTCAGGGTGATTTGAAATAAAGTTATGTAGAACTGTAGACTGCTAGAGAGCAGAGAAGCTGTTGTTTTCAAAAACCTTGCTTGTAGTAGAACTCTGGCACATACACACAATGGAGTACTACACATCTGTAAAAAGCACTGATGAAGCACATCATCTAATGGGAATGTTGGAGGAAATTATGCTAAGCAAAGTTAGCCAATCACAAAAGGACAAGTACAACATGAGTC
>NW_022111319.1:3296359-3322662 GCF_000313985.2 Echinops telfairi
CCACCCTTCCACAGTGGAATGGACCAAGAAGTGAACATAACAGATCAGCAACTAGAGCAAATCAAAGTCACAAAGCCCCTCAGGAGCCCCCAAAATAGACTTCAGGGTAGAAGGGGCAGTTTTCCAGAAACCGGCAGGGCTGGTGGGGAGATGACCATAAACGTCAACAGACAGACCTGGAATTATGCATGCCCCTTTTTCTCTCTTTTTATTCAATCTTTTGTTTTATTTGTGTTTTGTCTCCATTATTGTTTGTTTTGCCTACTATATTAGATAGGCATGTGAAGCAAGCCAGAGGAGAAAGCAATGGACCAACCATTCTGGAGGGACTTGGAGGAGAAGGAGGCATGGGGGAAGGGAGCAGTGGGCAAACAACACCGTAGACATGGGAAAAGCTAGGGACCTAAAATCAACAACAAGGAGAATGTAGAGATCCTAGTGGTGTTGGAGTAACAGCAATCTAGCCGAGAAGAATTACGAAGAGGCAGAAGAAGGGCGAGAGTGATGGTGGGGCAGGAGGCAGGTAAAAGGAAACAGGAAAGATCTAGCAAGCAAAACTATGGATAGAGGTATAAACATAAGTGTGTCCACATGTAAATATATTCATTCATAAAAATAGAGGTATTGATTGCTGCATAAAAATAGAGGTATTGATTGCTGCCGGTCTGACACACAACCTGCCCTCCTTACGGGAGCAAAACATGAAGGGAGCACAACAGAGCAACAAGGGGAGCAAAGCAGCGAAGTTCCCGAGGAATCCCGAGAATAGACTTGGGAATTGGTAGGCAGGGGTTGGCACTTAACCAGACTCGATTTGAAAACATTCAAAGTATCAGCAGACAGACCTGGAACTATTTATAGCCCCTCCCCCATATCTATCCATATAAGATAGGTAGGATAAACAATCTAACAGTCCCGAGGAGCAAACAATAGGCCCTATGGCTCCAGAGGAAGAGGTGGGGGAAAAGGAGGGGGGAGCCAACAAACCCAGACATGGGAACAAGAGATCTAAAATTGATGGCAAGGAGGGCGTAGTGGGGTTTGATCAAGTACAATGTAGCCAAGAGAAATTACTGAGAGCCTAATGATGGTTGAACACGATAGTGGGATAGGAGGAAAGTAAAAAGAAGTAGAGGAAAGAACTAGGATAGAAAAGACATTTATAGAGGTATAAATATAGGCATGTACATCTGTGAATATATTAATATATAATGATGGGGATATAAGTCTATGTACATATACTTATTGGTTAAGTATTAAGGTAGCAGACGGACATTGGGTCTCGACTCAAGTACTCCCTCTTATGTTTACAATAAAGAGCTTTATATCAAAGAAGAATTTTATATTAAGAAAACATCCCGACCCCAGTCACTGAGTCGCTGCCTAGGACTCAGCAGCCTCCCCCTCGAGCCCCCTCGCTTCCCAACGCTCCATCCCCCCCACCCGCCTTCTCCAGCCTCCGTCTTCCGCAGGCCATTTCCACAGAGGAAAAGGAATCGAATCGTATGTCCGCCATCCAGAACCTCCACTCTTCTGACTCCTTTGCTGATGCAAGTAAGGGTGATGACCTGCTGCCTGCGGGGACAGAGGATTCTATCCATCTAAGAGTTCAACAGTGCAACGGCAGGAAGACCCTTACCACTGTCCAAGGGATCGCTGATGACTACGACAAACAGAAACTAGTGAAGGCCTTTAAGAAGACATTGGCCTGCAATGGTACTGTGGTTGAGCATGCAGAATATGGAGAAGTGATTCAGCTCCAGGGCGACCAGCGCAAGAACATAGGCCAGTTCCTTGCAGAGATCGGACTGGCTAAGGAAGGCCAGCTGAAGGTTCATGGGTTTTAAGTGCTTGTGGCTCATGGAAGCTTAAGTGAGGATTTCCTTGCAATGAGTAGTAAAATTCCCTCTGTCCCTTTTCACAAGTTTAAAACCTCACAGCTTGTATGATGTAACCATTTGGGATCCACTTTTAACTTGGACTAGTGTAACTCCTTCATGCAATAAACTGAAAAGATACATGCTGTCTAGTCTTGAAGTCCCTCATTGACACAGAGGTCGAGCAGTAGGTGCCTGGCAGTGCCCAGTCTGAAACAAAACAATAGCATCATGATTCAGCCAAGCTCTGAGCCCCGAGTTCTCAGATGGCTATGTCTGGCCAGAAATTCCCCTGCCCTAAGAAAATGGCATCCACCACCTGGACAGCCCCCAGTGAGGAGGAAGGGATAAGGCAGTTGTGCCACTAGTGGGATGCTTTGGTAGCAAGAGAAAGATCCCCTGGTGCTGCGGCCAACCAGACAAGGGGTTGGGCCTTAGGAGATCAGCCTCTTTCCTCTGGTAAGGTAATAGGGCTTCTGGCTTTGCCACCAAGGTCTTGGTTCTTTTTGACCAGACATATCCCAGCTAGAGGGTGTCCAAAGATCGCTAGAATGTGAGGACAATCTTGGATCAGCGTTAAACTTTTGACCAGGGAACAAATTTCAAACGGATGTAGCTAGCTGTAGTGCTTGCACCCTCATAGCCACAGCTGCCCAATGCCATGTGAAGTAACAACTGGTCTCTCCCTCCCCCTCCTTCAGTTTTCATGTTATGTGATGTATTTAGACTTATTTAAATAAAACTTGTTTGCAGAAAAGAGAGAAAAAAAAAACATCCCAGCCCAGTCCAGATCAAGCCCATAAGCCCAATATTAGCCTATATATTGCTCTTCAGACTCACAAACGCATGCAATAACGCTGAATGCAGGAAGATCACAGGCCAGTGGGTGGTAAGTCTTGTGGATCCAGTGGTGGAGGAAGCATCTCAGTGCTGGCGTGGGTCTTCATGTGGCTCCTTCAGCTCCAGGGCTATGGCTCCATCAGTGTAGTTCCATGTGGTTTGTCAACAGGAACGTCTCCCAGGCATAAGCAGAGAGAGCGTGTCTGTCTTCCAGTGAGTTATTTATCTCCGTTGCGCCTCCAAATGAGATCATCAAGCTGCAAACTGATTGACAGGCTAAATCCCACCCCTTCATATCAGTAGTCTCAAGTTGACACCATATTATCTAACTACCACACCCATTAATGCAAGTTCAAGTTATCTTTAAAACTCCAGTTTTTACTAAGGCCTGTTATTGTAAAAATGCCATTGTCTGTGATATTTTAAAAAAACAACAGGGTACACTTTCATTAAATGTCCATAGTGTGCCAAAATAAAATCTAAAGTAAGCAGACACCTTATTAACAATAAAGTAGCTGAGGTAGAATTTTGGATGTTCCATGTAAGTCAGTGAATGTAAGGAGAACAACAATATAAAGCATAGTACACAGTTACTCTGGGCATCGTGTAGAGTGAGTCCATCCAAACTGGTTGTAACAAATTCAGATTTATGGGTAAGTACACACTTAAAAAATTATGGGTAATATTTATGGTTAAATACACACTTTAAAAAATAACCCAAAGAACCATAGTATATCTTATAATTACTTTTTGTAAGCTCTTTTTGTGGATAATGCTTCAGTTTGTCAGAACAGCTGATACATTTCAAGATTTGTGTTAATTTTCTGTTGACAGATAACTTAACAAGCTATCATTATACACATTTTGGTATCAAGAGCTATACTTTTCAATAAAATAACTGAAATGCAAAACAAACAAAGAAAACCCCACCTAAATGAAAAGGAAAAGCCTAGTGCTATCAGGATCATCAGTGAGACAAACTTAAGGGCCCTATAGTAGGATATGCAGAGGCTGCCATATATAATAAATGAAGCTCACATAGTGGAAGATAAAAGAGATGCCTGGGAACTACCAAAAATAAATCACTTATGGACATCATGCTCATCAAAAGAATAAAATGAGAGCTCACAGATCGGGGGGGAAAGCTAGCAATGATACCAAGGTCTAATTATCAAAATCTCTAGAATTCTACACCACCTCAATAAGAGAATAAAAAATTACCCAATTTAAAAGCTAAAGACATAAACAGACAGTCAACCAAAATTAATACTCAAATGCCTAGGAAACATGGGAAAAAATGCTCAGGACTAGTCATCTGGGAGATGCAAATTAAAACTATGATGTAATATCATCTTATACCCACAATGATAGCCCAATGAAAAACAAATGCCAGAAAGATGTGGAGAAACTGGAACATTTTCATAGTGTTGGTATACTTGTAAACATACACCATCATATGGAAAATAATATGGCACGCCCTAAAACAAGGGGAAATGGAAATCTCATATGATCCACCCAAAGCACTATTGGGCATATACTTCAAAGAATTAAGAGACAAAACACTAACAGACGTATGATATCCCATGTTCATTGTAGAACAGTTCATAGTAGCAAAATGGATAAAGAAACTTTGATACAAATACATAGTGGAATATTAGAGTGACAGGGTTTTTTTTCTGATGCAAATCTGGAAGAGATACTGGGATGATTTCGCCTGATGATCACTGACTGAATTCCCTTTAAATTTGATTTATTCTGGTACAATTTTGCTAACTTCGCCATAGTTTCCATGTGGGCAGCCTTCAGTTCTTCTAGTTTCCTGAAATAATCTCCATTGGAGTGGTAAACATCTGAAAGGTTCACCAAGCCCTCAAGGCTTAGACATTTATGTCCGTCTATCCCAGAAAAATTTGTTGACAAAAATCAGCCGATGCCTGCCTCCCGCATCGCCTTCTGCTGCATTTCCACCTCTGCTTCCTTCACTGCCTCTACTGCCACCAGAGCCACCGCCAGGGCCTCTAGGAGATCTAGGCATTTATATTGGAATCTCAACCCAGGGATCTGGGGTTGGGATTGACTGGGATTTGGTGGCTGGAGGCCACCAACTTCACCACTTCGTGGGTACCAAGTAGGCCTCTGTGTCAGCGCTGGCCCAGGGCAAGTAAGGCGGTGCTGTCTCAGGCCTCCTTACTCCTTTTGTTTTTTTAACATTCATGCAACAGCATGCAACTACTAGCCAGTAGTAAAGTTAGTTCTGTCTATAAGTATAAAAAATTAGATGTAACTATGCTTGTAATATTTATTTATTCATTTCATAAAACTTGTTATACTTTTGATAAAATATTACATTTTTATTCCCTTGAGTTTGTTACTTCAGTAAACAAACATAGAACTTAAAGAGTAAAAGTGCCAAACAACCAGAGGGTGACATGCTGTTTTTCATTTCGGCTTTGTGTTAGGATGCAAAATTGTACTTTGAACGAATTATGTAATTTCTGAAAGTGTTCACAGAGCTAAAAATATTAGTAGAACAACTGCTATAAGTTTAGCTGAACCAGAAAGGGGTTTTTCAAAGATGAACATAGTATGTTCAGAAAAGAGCAGTCGCTTGTTCCTAATATATCAAACGCAATCTAATTGGCCTACTTTTAAAGGAATGGGATCCACTCCTACATTGAAAAGATGGTGAAGAATAAATCACACAGCTGATGAAGCTAGGATGAAAGTGAAGAAAATTTAAGTGAGGATGCCAATCATGAAGCATTATGAAAACATCTTAAATAACAGTTTTATTGCCAGGTATATTTAATATTCTCACTAATGTTTTAAAGCTCCTAACATAATCTAGTTTTGTGTACCTCTTTTATTGTTCCTATTTAAGTATTAACTGTATGAAATGATAAACTACTTTCCTTATATCATTTTTATGCTTAAAACAGCCATTAGGGCTGGTACTCAGTTGTTAAATTATTTGAATACAATCAGTGGGTCAAAGGGAGAAACAAATGGTAAGATGTTAAATTTTAACCCAAATATATCTGCTGAAGAACATCCAATGATTGCAGCAGTATATTGATATGTAGCTGCCAGGAATTTAGTCTGGATTCAGAAAAGGACATGGATCAAAAGATATCATTGACATCAGGTGGATCTTGGCTGAAAGTAGAAAATATCAGAAATATGTTTGTTTCATTGATTATGCAAAGGCATTTTGCTGTGTGAATCTTAACAAAGGATGGATAGCCTTGAGAAGAATGGGAATTCTAGAAAACTACATTGCGCTCATGTAGAACCTGTGCTTGGAACAAGAGGAAATTGTATGATCAGAACAGTGGAATATTGCATGGTTTAAAATCAAGACAGGTGTGCATCAGAGTTATATTCTCCTACCATACTTATTCAATCTGTATGCTGAAAAAATCACTGGAGATTCTGGACTCTATGCTGAAGAACTCAGCTGTAGGACTGGAGGAAGACCTATTAACAACAATAGATATCCCGATTGCTGACATCTTGGTTGCTGAAAGGAAGGAGAAGTTGAAGCACTTGCTGATGAAGACCAAGGATTGTAGCCTTCCGTGTGGACAACATCTTAATGTGAAGAAAACAAGAATCCTCACAACTAAACTTACTGAAATCCTATCCAGGATTTCATCTTACTTGGATCTGCAGTCAATGCTCCTGGAAGCAGCAATCTGGAGATCAAACAACATATTGCATTGGGTAAATCTGCTGAACAAGAACTCTTTAAAGTGTTGAGAAACAAGGATGCTACTTTGAGGACTAAGGTGTGTCTGACGGAAGCAATGATATTTTCAGTCATTTGCATATGAAAGTTCAAAACTGAGTAAGGAAGACCGAAGAAGAATGAGGCATATGGTCCTGGCCAAGAATATTGAAAGTAACATGGACTTCCAAAAGAACAAACAAATCTGTCTGGGAAGAAGTGCTCCTTAGAAGTGAGGCTGGTGAGACATAGTATCACATATTTTGGACATGCTTTCAGGAGTGAGCAGTTCCTCGAAAAGGACATCATGCTTTGTAGAACAGAGGGGCAGCGAAAAAAGAGGCAGACCCTTGAAAACACGGATTGACACAGTGGCTGTAACAATGGGCTCAAGCATAACAATTGTAAGGACGGCAAAAGACTAAGCAATGTTTCATTCTTTTGTACATGGGTCACCACGAGTCAAAACTGACACAAGGGCACTTAAAATAACAACCTACCTGCAATAATCCACTTTCTAACGCACTCTGTATGAGGACAAGAGCATTCACATCTTTGGTTAATGGACAGAGGGAATTCAATGGAGGCTTAATTCATACAGGGCTCTGTAAATTGATGTGGGGCTTACACGGTCATCCATAGCTCTTTTCAAAATGAGTGCGCAGATGTTATACTCTAGTACACTCCCAATCATGGATTTTATTGTTAATATTCCTTTGTTACACTGGCTAGTGTGCTGGTTCCATGTGGAATTGGCCTCACTTAAATGACTGCTTCTATTTTTGTTGTTGTTGTTTTCAGTTTGTGGAAACATTTTATTTTTTATTTTATAAACAGTTTTATTGAGACATAATCCAAATATCATACAATTAATTAGTTCAATCATATCAAGAAGTGTTGTATAATCATTACCATAATCAATTTTAAAACTCTTTTCTCTTGTACTTGTTATTGGCTCCCCATTTTCCCCCAACTTCTCCTACTCTACCCCCAAGGAACCATTAATCCACACCCATTCTGGATTTCATATACCCCAAAATATACAAAAATACAAAATAGATAGTCAAGCAAGCTAACAATAGCACAATAAAATAGAGGAAAACCCCAGTAAAGAAAAAAATATATATGTGTGTTAAAACTAGAACGACTTTAAAATGAGTCACAAAGGAAATGAAATAATAAGGTGTTTGATTTTAACCTAGTTCTATCTGTCATATCCATTTCTCAGTGCATTTTGTGGGATAGCCAGTCTACTCACATCCCTGGTCTGTCTTCAGAGCGGATTCACTGGCGTCTGCAGCCATATGTATTTCTCCTTTACATTTTAACTGCCAGAATTTTTAGATCTGACAAAAAGGGGACCAAATCGAATGTTACATTTTAATCCAGTATAATAGCCTCTACAATATTGGCAGACCAGATTATTCACATCCCTTGACTATGGTCAGAGAAAAAAATCACTGGAGGTTTAATTTATGTATAGATCCTGAAATGGGTTCTAGGCTTCCACTCTCATCCAAAGCCCTTTGCAAACCAGGGATCCACCCTTGAAGCTCTGAGAGCTTACCCTCTTTCAGACTTGGATTACATTATTTACAGTCCTTGGATCGCATGGCCTGGTTGCTTCTTCCACATGGACTTAGTTTACCCCTCACTTGGATGGCTGCTTGTTTGAAGACAAGACTTTACAACCCCAGACGCTATTCTATTTATTATTATTATTAATCATTTTATTGGGTGGCTCTTACAAATTTTACGACAATCCATCATTTAACTGTATTAAGCACACTTGTCCATATGTTGTCATAAACATTTCTAAAACATTTTCTTTATATTCGAAATAAAGAAAATATAGAATAGAAATATATATTCTATATATTTCTTTATATGCCCTTGGTATCAGCTCCTCTTTTTTCCCTTCCTCCCACCCTCATGAATCCTCGATCAATTATATATTATTGTTGTTGTTATTTCGTGTTTTACACTGTCGGTTGTCTCTCTTCACCCAGTTTTCTATTATTCGTCCCCCAATGGGGTGGGCCATATATCCAAACTTATGATATGTTCTCCCTTTCTTCCCCTTATCCCCTCCCGTTTCCCTACCCTCATGATATTGCTACTCCCCACTGCTGTTCCTGCGGGGTTTATCTGTCCTGAATTCCACGTGTTGAGACCTCTTATCTGTACCAATGTGTGTACTCGGGTCTAGTTGGATTTGTAGTGTAGAACTGTGTCATGGTGGTGGGGCGACGTAGGAAGGAAGCATTCATGAACTAGAGGAATGATGTGTGTTTCATTGGTGCTATACTGCATGCTGGTTGAATTGTCCCTTCTGTGTAACCCTTCTGTGGGTGGATGTCCAATTGTCTACAGATGGGCTTTGTGTCTCCACTCCAACCTCCCTCATTCACATAGATATTTTGTTTTGGATCTTTTGATACCTGATACCTGATCCCATGGACACCTCGTGATCACACAGGCTGGTGTGCTTCTTACAAGTGGGTTTTGTTGTTTCCCACTAAATGGCTGCTTGTTTAACTTCAAACCTTTAAGACCACAGACGCTATATCCTTTGATAGCCAGGAACCATCCGCTTTCTTCACATTTGCTTATGCACCCCCTTTGTCTTCAGTGATAGTGCCTGGAAGGTGAGTATCAAAGAGTGCCATGTTGGCTCCGCCCTCCGCAGGAACCGGAGGGTGTGGGGTCACAGGCTGGAGCTTCTGCTGCACCTTTGGAAGCCAAAACGGCGCTGGTGAGGGGGCAGCCTCTAAGCTGGGAGGATCCTGGGAGGATTTGAAAAGTGAAGGGAAAGGCATGAGGGACTCCAGCTGTCTCTGGAAGTTCAAGACTATACAGGTGGTCAGTACAGCAGGGCACATTTCAAAAACAGCAATTCAGCGCTAACCCCCAAACTGGATTTTACCACCAAGCTAAAGGATGATTTCAAAAGTGTTTTGCCTAATAATCTAGGCTACTTAAACCATGACAATTTAACCCTTTGAAGGAATGATTTTTAAAGTTAGGACAATGTTTAAAGTAAACTGTTTCACCTTTTTCCTTTTTTAATATTTTATATATTTGTTTCTTCCTAAGAGACTTTTTACCCATTGTGGCCTGGCTAATAGTGAACTAGGTGTGATTCCTTCAATTCTATGACTAGCTAACAAATGGAGGCACATATATTTGTTTTTAAGGTGTTCAGTGGAGATTTAGTCACAATCCTCATATTTCTTTTTGTAGAAACTTCTGAAGTTAAATCCACTTATTCACAAAGTGCAGTGCAGATTGTTGCCTTAGAACCTTCCAGACTCCTTACCCCTCAGATCAAAATGCTGGTCTGAGTGACTGAAAAAGGGGGGAAAAAATAATACTGAAGTGGTCTCATAGTTAAGCATCTTCTAGTAGCTACATTTTTGAAGTAAAAATGAAGCAGTTACTTTAGTAATACATCAAGCAAGGTGTGTGTCAGGGTTGTGTCCTTGTAAACTATACACTATACAATCTCTATGCTGAGCAAATAATTCATGAAGCTGGACTATGTGAAGAAGAAGGAGGCAACAGTATTGGGGGAAGACTCACTAAAAATGTTCATTATGCAGATGACAAATCCTTGCTGAAAGGGAAGAGGATTTGAGGTAATTACTGATGAAGACCAAATGCTACATACAGCCTTCAGTACGGATTACACTTTAACATAGAGAAAACAAAAAACATCCTTAAAACTGGACCAACGAGTAACACAATGATAAACAGAAAAGACTGAAGTTAACAAGCATTTTTTAACAAGTTGGCTCCACAATGCCCATTAGGCACCAGTCAAGTAATCAAATGAGTGTCTTAGGGAACACCACGGTAAATTGTCATAACAGAAAGACAGTGTTCAACACCCTACTTTGACGAATAGCTACTGGAGTCTTAAAAGCTAGTGAGCTGCTATCTAAGGCGAAACTATTAGAGAGGAAAGATAAGTTATGAAAATCGAAGCTATAACAAAATGATCAGTCCAGTAGACAATGGGACCACATGAGCATGTCTCCATGACCCTAAGACTAGAAGAACTAAATGATGCCCAGTTACCTCCACCAACTGCTCTGACAGGGATTACATTAGAAGGTCCTGGATACTCACTCACTGTCGGGTTTCAGAGACTGTAACTGTTTACCGGAATTGAAAGCCCTGTCTTTCCCCTGTGGAGCTGCTGGTGGTTTTGAACTGCCCACCATGCAGCTCACTGCCGGTGTGTCACCGCTGCACCACCAGCTCCTTCAAAAGGTCCTGGATAGAGTGGGAGAAGAAGTGGGAACAAAAAACCTAAGGGACCAGACTTACTGGTCTGACAGAAACTGGTAAAACTCTCAAGCTATGGCCCTTAGTCACTCTTTGGGGGTCTGGAACTTAACTCTTTGGCTTAATTTTCGGCTAATCAATAGACAGATCTATAGGGCGGGACAATAACACTAGTGGGGTACATACACCTTAGAATAATCAACCACTTGGGACCAAAAGGGCAGCATTTATTCAAGGCCAAAGTTCAGAAGGGTTAGAAAAAGAATGATGATAGAAATGAAAACCACAGGAAGTGGCTGGGACAAGTGATGTTACATTGAGGGGATGGTGATCAGTGAGAGGAAACAAAATATGTATGGATAATTGAATGTAAAACTGATGATGTACTTTGTAGACTGTCACTAGATCCACAATAAAACTTAAAAAAAAAAAAGAGCGCCAGGTTATTAGAAGAAAGTGTTCTTGTGTTTAGGGAGGCCTTGTGTAGGGGCCCAAAGTCTGATCAGGCACTATTATTTCAGATAACTGGGTACCATCTAGTTTCTGCACCACATGTTGCTATAGGACTCCTATCTTCATGAGGACAAGTATCAAGCAGGGCCATGTCATAAGAACTACATTACATAAATGGCCATGAGTGTGGGGAAAAAGAAAATGCTCTAAAATTGATTGTAGTAAAGGTTGGACAACTTTTCTTGATACAGGTGAAGTATTGAATTGTATGATCTGTTGATGAAGTGCCAATAAAACTGTTTCAAAAAAAGTACATATACGTATAGCCCTAAAAAATAGAACCATTCTTAGATTGGGGCTAGAATTGAGTGAGAGCCCCAACTTAATTCACGTATCTATGGTTTCTATATGCGTCTGTGTCACCTTAGAAACATCATTGTCCTTTTAGGTTAGAGAGCATTAGGAATTACCTCCCTGGAGCATTAAGTCATTCTGTTGACATTACTCACTGCCATTGAGTCGATGCCAAGTCATTGCGACCTTTCAGGGGAGGTTAGAACTGTCCTGTGAGTTTCCAATACTGTAACTGTTTATGGGAGTATTCTGATGACAGCGTCATTAATTTGGCCATTCTGATGATAGCGTCATTAATTTAGCCAATGGTAAAGAACTTAAAACACGGTTGAGGCGCACTAAGGCACAGCCGCCGCGCTGCGGCAGGTGGCGCCAGTGGCGGCCTGGGCTCCATCAGCGGCGCGGCGGCGTGCGGTTGAAAGATGGCCTGGGCAGCGGCGGCGGCTCCACGGGTCTACTGTTGCGCCGGCAGCCATACGACGCGAGCCGCTTCACTGTCCAATGCGACTCCTGGAAGTACCGGTGCCGCTGCAGCTGTATCGGGATGGAGGAGAACCATGCCGTTGACAATGACCTCCTACCACAGCCCCAGCTGCGCTGTCCTCGAAGGTGCCTCTAGGATGCAGCCGAAGAATGGCCTGGCCATCTGCTGCCGTGAAGACCAGGCGAGGGCACCCCACGGGGCAGCTCTGCTCTGTCACTCAATGGGCTTACCAGGAGTCAGCATTGACTCTGGCAACAGCTTTGGCTTTGCCAGTTTTTGTTTTTCCCCCATAAGAATAGTTATTTTCAGACGCGAGAGAAGCTAACATACCTGAAAGGCTTTGGATTGTGTTACTTCATTTCTTAAAAATTTAGACCGCAAGCTAAGGGCTCTGTGCTTCAAAGAGACTAGCAATTGACTGCTCGTCTGTTTTCTTAGTAACGTCAATACCGTCCTTAATTTTCCCTATAGGAGAGATCGAAATTCAAACTAACAGAATGCATTCGTGTCCCCTAAAAAATGAGATGCTCCAGTTAGTTCCACAGGAGAACACCTGAGCGTTAGCAGGTTGTTAAAAGTGTTGCATATTGGCTGCCTTGCTCTGTTGTCACTGATTTTACAGAATCCAGTGTCTCATAGCACTCAGTATGTAGTATGTAGTTTGAGAGAGTTATTGATCAAGTTCATTCTCAGAGGAAGTAAAAAATAATGGATTGTCATCTCAAAGGGAAATAAAACACGGTTGAGAAAAGGAGATTATACTAGTGTAGGCTGGTTATAAACCACAAAACATGAATTATTGATTTGTAGAGATTAAATCCTTAAATGAGTGGACACTATACAAACAATGAGGGTTGCAGTAAAGCAAAACTTTCAAGAATATTTGCTTTTTAATTGCCATCATCTATTTTACTTAAGGCTTAGACATCAGGAAACATGTTGCATACAGAAAATATGCTACCTTCATTGGTCGGCAACTGGACACCCCCTTACTGAAGGGTTGTGGGGAGGAGATGAGCCAGTCAGGGTGCAGGGTAGCAACGATGAAACATATAACTTTCCTCTAGTTCTTAAATGCTTCCTCCCCCCACTATCATGATCCCAATTCTACCTTACAAATCTGGCTAGACCAGAGGATGTACATTGGTATAGATGGCAATTGGAAACAGAGAATCCAGGACATATGACTCCTTCAGGACCAGTGGTGAGATGGGCAAGGCCTGGAGGGTGAAGGGAATGTGGGGTAGAAAGGGGGAACTGATGACAAGAATCTAAGTATTGCCTCCTCTCTGGGGGAGGGACAGCAGAGAAGAGGGTGGAGGGAGACGTCGGACAGTGTAACTTATGACAAAACTATAATAATTTATGAATTATGAAGGGTTCATGAGGGAGGGCAGAGTGGGGAGGGAGGGGGGAAATGAACAACTGATATTAAGGCTAAAGTAGAAGGCAAATGTTTTGAGAATGATGAGGGCAACAAATGTATATATGTGCTTGACACAATGGATGTATGTATGGATTGTGATAAGAATTGTACAAGCCCCCAATAAAATAATTTAAAAAAAGAAAATATGCTACCTTTAGTATAATAGTATTTACTGATATATTACTAAATATATCACATAATATAGTTAGTCCTCCATAGAGTTGGTAGGCTATTGCCAAAGCTATAAAACTTATTGGAAAACTTAAGTGCTATATGCTATCTTTCATATCACTTTTAACATAGTTCTCTATTCTTGCAGTAAATGAAATCTTTAGTTTTTCACTCCATGGAGTATTATAACACTTATTGCTATTATTAATTGGATATGTAGTCAGCACACACAGATCTGAGTAGATACAAAGAGCTGAATCTGCTAAATATGTTGTGTTCATTTGTGTGTGTGTGTATGTGTAGTGGGAGGTGGATTGAATACAATGCCATATTATTCCTTTTCCTTGAATGATTTTGTCATTTAGTAAAATTTCACCATCAGTTACATTACTAATTGATGTAGTACTAATTTATTTGAGTGGGAGGAAAAGATTAATAAACTTTACGAATGTAACATCAAATTAAATTTGGGAAATGAAAAAATAAAAACTATTTACATGACTATAAACTATGCGGGCAAGGTTATTTATGGGCTACCCTATTATATATGATGAAATTAATAGTTCAAAATCTATATAACAGTCAAGGTCAGTCCCTTCCCATGCTGTGTGTATATATCAGGTTATAAAATTAATAATATTTCTGTTTAAACTTTAGGGTATCATTATAAGTAATATTTTGAACACACTATAAGAATTAATTTATTGGTATTTGTAATAAGACAATTATTCATTTTGCAACTGGCACACTGCTGTATGTTCCAGTGACTTTATTTCATAACTCTTTTAATATAAGTCTCTACAATGCTTTTACAACAGAATATACACATGCAAGATACAAATAAATGAAATAGTATGAGCTCTTAGATAAATAATAATACAATTATCATGATTATAATCTATTTTGAAAAATAGTGTTTACTGTAATGGACTCTGTTCTGTTCATATAACCATATCTGTCAACTGTAAATTTTTTTTCCAAAATAGTACATACAAATCTCACAACTATATTTACAATAAAATGGTAAAAGAATATTCAGGTTTAACATATAGTTAACATTATAGCAAAGCTACATGTTTTGGTTAACTTTGGACTTGTCAATTATCACTTAAATGTTCCACCAATGCTCCTAAATATTTTCATTTATGAAAATGACAAATCCTTAAGAATATCTCAACTTTAAAAATTAACAATCTAAAATTGGTGATGTTAATATAAAACTAAAAATCTACTTCTGTAAGCTATATTTAAATTCATTTTTTCCCTAAAAGTGAATTGTTTTGTATGAAAATCTCTTATTTATGTAGAGGATCATGTCAGTGATTTTCTTGGATTTTAGTGGTTACACGTTGGGCGGCGGTTCTCATGGTCCGCAGTTCTACCCACAACAGCTCTGAGGGAGAAAGACTGGGCTTCCTACTCCCGCATACAGTTCATGTCTAGGAAACCCACAGTCAGCACTGACTTGATAGCAGTGAATATCATTTATGTTTAGATGATTCTATTTAGTTTTCCACTCAGGAACTATAATTACTTTTTCTGGCATTTTCTTCAATGCTAACCAAATTTGAATTGATTTAAACATGAAATACATCTTTAAGATAAATTCCATGGATCCATTTTTTTTTTTTAGTTTTGAAGTCAGTTTCTTCTTATTTAAAGTTATTCTGTATCAGATAAATTGTCTTACAGCTAGTGAAATTATTTTGTTGAGGTTTTTTCCCCCCTCCAAATCCAATAGGTAATTTTGGTTTGGTTGACATAGATCAAATTAATTTAGGCAACCCTTTCCATGTTTATAACTTAGTGCTTCTGGTCTACCTTACTTGAGTAATTAATTGCCTTAGTTACTTGTTTTGCAAGTACAGACCTTCCTTTAATGTCTAGAAACACTTGGTATTTAAAGAAAGCATTTTCTGGTTGCTCATGCTTTTCAAAATACAACATGAACAGGGAGATGAGACAATTAACCACAGGTTGTCAAAGGGAAATCTATCTTTCAATTAAATCTAGTAGCAATCTAGGGATATAAAATATTTTCAGAAATAAATGGGATTTGTTTTAACAGTGACAGAATGACTTTATTTAAACTTCAAGGTGGTGACAAATTATGCCACCTGTTATAGACTTAGTTATCTATAAATTTGAAAACTAAACTGCTAAAGATCTTAAAGACAAATTTGAAAAAAATAACTATTGGACAATATCACACAATATGGGTTGAGGTGTGGACAATCCAGGGATTATTTCTAGCCATCCTTGGAAACATTTAGGCTTTTTGAATAAAATACAGAAAATATACGAAAATTTACTCATCTAATAAATGTGATATTCCATTTTAATATGTGAAGAAAGATATCTAAAAAAGAACATACTTTTAAAATTAATATATTTATTCACAGACAGGTAAACATATGCTTAGCAGGAATTTATTCCACATCCTCTCCCAATTAAGATTTACAATATTTTTTATGATTTTACTTGATGATTCTCTGTGTATCATCAATAAACGTGATTACCTTGTCAGGTAATTTACTGGCATTAGTCACATAATCCTGTCTCGCATGATATGCTACTAATTTTTGGGGGACTGAGCAAAATAGTAATACAAAAAGGTCCTTTACATCCCTCCTAAATTTCCATTTGATTGTTAAGCTGCTTTAGCAATAAATAATATATAATAAATGAAAATAATATTAATTTTAGAACCATCTTAAAGTGAATGTTACTAAACACCCTACTGAATACCGCTGTCATCTCTATTTGATTTTTCATTAATAAAATAGAAAATTGGAACAAAAAACGAATCCACAGGGCAAAATCTTCTTAGATAAGGAGAATAATGTACACTGAGAACTGGAAACATTTTTCTTTCCATTTTATTAGGAGCTTATCCAGACACCATACCATCCCACAGTCCAATCACATCAAGTGTTGTTGTACAATTGCTAACAAAGTCAGTTTCAAACCATTTTCTTTCTTCTGAACTCTTTGATATCAGCTCTCCCTTATCCCCACCACCCTCATACCCTCCAGGAACTTATTCTAATTGTTGTTTCTATAGGTTCATCAATCTTGGGTTTCATATACCAAAAAGCACAGAAAAATGTATAGCAAAGATTCAAGAATTTTACCCTCAATGACAAAGTACAACAGAGATAAACCCCAATATGAAATAAACCCAGAAAATATTAAAAACCAGATGAAGCCCAAAGTATATCAGAGGGAAGATCAAGTGACAAGAGTTTAACCATTCAAGTCAGATTTATCATTTGAATATAGTCATCTCTCCAATACTCTCTGTCTGGTAACTAGTTTATTCCCATCCCTCAATTTATACTTAGTGAGAAGTCACTGGAGATTTACTCCCTGTGTAGATCGTGAAAATGTATTTTGGGCTTCCACTGTCACCCATAACCTTCTGCAAACCAGATTTTCAAACGTTAAATTCTGATACTATTTCCTCTTCAGAGTTGGATTATATAATTATAATTCTTGGATCATGGATGTTGATGTGCTTCTTCCACGTGGATTTAGCTGATGCCATAATATTATATTTTAATGTCACATTAATTCTATAGGATTGCATTCAAGATATTGTTTGTACTCTTTGGCATGTGGCTTTTTAAAGTTTGAAAGCTGTAAATTATAATTCATAAAGAAGAATATAAATCAAAATGTAATTCTTTAGATTTCTACGTTTCTTTGGGATCTGAAAAGTGAACGTGTATCTCTAGACTTCTAAATTAAATGTTGTCACTATAACTTAAAAGCAATTTTGAAAAATCAGAGATCCTGAAATTGAAGTTTTACAACATACAAAGAACATTTATTTTGAACAATAGAAACATTTACTATCATAATCTGACCTTAAATGATTATGCCACTTCCAGACTTTACCCTTACTAGGTAAAAACTTAGAAGGGTAGTATTTTATCTTTTGGGAATATAAAGAGTGATCATTGCTCCCATGCTTTTTCCCTTCTGGCTTTTTATCACTCTGGACATGAAATGTTCATTTTAGTAAATGAGGAAAAGGGTCAGGGAAGGCAGGAGGAATTAAAATGTGTTCTTTAGGCAAATAAACTGCATGCCCCCAGGATTTGCATATTCCATCTGCAGTGATATTCTCCTTGACTAATAAACAAAGATGGAATTTCAGATAAATATCTACATATAACATATTAAATCAACTCATCTACATTTCTTAATCAGACAACCACCCTGGCATGGTTTCTTCTTTGGTACATATGCATATATTACTTACCATTAAAATGGCTTTCATTTTAAAGATAGATATAGGGTGCTTTTTACAGTCAATTTTAACTATAAACACTATTTTAACTTTCAATCTACTGATACTATCTGAAAGCATTTCACCTGATAATAAATCTTAAGGAAGGAGATAAAAGAGAAAGACAATATTTAATTATAAGATAAAAATAGTTATTTGGAGTTCACTGAGCAACCATATATTTTTGAAGGCATTTAATCAGCAGTGCCCAAAAGTTACTCTACAAAACTACTAAAATTATAATGAAAGTACTTTATGTGGAAATTCTTTTGTTCAAGGAGTTCACATTGAGGCTGAAAGAAAATTAATTTAAATATTCTTTATTCAAACACCCTCTAGTATATGCTTGGATAAGCTTATTTATTTATTGAGGGAGTGACCATTTATAAAACTTTTAAAATAGGGATTTAAAATATCAATGTCCATCTCATAACAGTTTTTGTTTTTTTATAACCATTTGGAAGTGACTGCTACAAATATACTAGTTTTGAAAACTTCAATATTTCAAGTTATGGATATAACAATATAGTCATTATTTTTCCTTTTAGGATTGAAATCACGTTTTGTATAGAAAAGCTTTAAATTATCTTCATATAATAAATATGAAATTGCTGACTAAGATATTACTATACACACTCATACCATTTTCTCTCATTTTCATGGAGACCAGTCTCCCTCACTGATCTCTCCAGTGTTGCACCTGTGATAAAACAAGAATTCAATTCTTCCGCCTGTGCTCTCTCATTGAAGATAGAGAAGAAAAGTTAAACACAGATGGTTAAGTAACAAGCTTGCAGAACATGACTGTCAGATCATGTTGTGATGGAACAACTTGTGATGGTCAATGAAAATGGAGATGGAAACTCACAATCTGAAGCAAGAAAAAGAAGTACAAGTTTCCTGATGGTCTTAAATGTATTCATTCAGAACAACTTCCCTTCTTTCTTCCCAGATACTATTGGTTAAGGGTTATTTTTTCATCATGGTAAGAAAATACTTTTCAATTGCCCTGGTAGACGTGTTGTTCAACAGTGTGTTTTCTGTGGTGAGTAGATATTTAGATACTTCATGAACGTATGCAATTTCTAAACAAATTTCAGTGTTATTCACAAACTCAATGAGACACTTGACTGTGATGTTCGAAAATGACATTTGGTAAAGGCAAAGGTAAACAAAATTTTCATTTAATGAAAATTAACATATTTCACTATATTTCCAGACATATTAAGATATTTGTCAAAAATGGTAAATAACCAGGTTGAAACTTCTGGTCTGCTTTATCATGCTCGCCACGTAGAATTCTTTTTAACAGATGATGATAGAAAGCGTTCATATTCAGAGTTAGTCATTTTCATTCTTTTCAGTGAATGAAAAGAGAAATCTCCATAACTAGTCATAGACACAGATCTGTATAACAGTCACTGAACTGGTTGTACAGCTCGATGGTACTATTTTTCAATCCACAAATTACACTACATGTCTTATTTGACAGATGAGGAATTATTAATGTCCGGTATTTTCCAGAACTATTTACTTTCAGCGTTTCTTCAAATCATAGTAGGATTTTGTACTGAATTTAATTGGGAAACAAAACAGACGTTGGCAAAATCCAGGGTTCCAAAGTTTTCTGAATCTCTTCTCTTTGAAATTAGACATTTTTTATTAAGTATTGAAAATTTACTGATGGTGTTACCATAAAAACTGATTAAGGTAATAAAGGTATTTGAATACTGGTAGCATGTATCTTCAATGTACCTCTGTATTTGAAAATGAGTCTGTTTTTATATTTTAATAAAAGATTCAGACTTCCATATTGTATTTGTTGCAAAAATTTGAAAGTGATTGCAAATAGTCATCAAGACTTGATAATAATTTTAAGTGGACCATAACTTTGAAAGTGGTTATTAATCAATAACATTTAAAAATATTTTAAAGAGTTGATGTTACAAATGCTATTATATTTAATGTTTAAGCTATAAATGATGGATTACAGCCATGAAATAAAAGTGGATCTAGAGTACATAAAAACTTGCTTTAAGAGGTATTTGATTAAAAGCAAGTTCCTGTTGTGTATGTGCGTATGTGTTTTAAAACATACCATTTGGCACACGAAAGTGTAGTGGGTGGTATGGCTGGAAGAAAATAGGTGGTGGTCCAGAACTTACATAATAACTAGGGCCACTTCCCTGAACAGTGCAGTAGGGTGCCGGCTGATAAAAGCAAGTTACGTTATCTGTATTGGGTAGGACATTCAGTTCTCCAAGTACCTTTAAAGCCATAACAGTGATCATGTTAAGAGTCTGCCTTCTTTCATGGCCCATGAGGCAAACAGTGCTTTCATCCACAACTCCACGCAAGGTCATAAGGTATTCATACTTGCTCCTTTCCTCACCTCTGAAATGATTGCGGAGGTATGATTCGATTTTCTTTTGTTGTTCTCTTATATCAGGAAAATCAATGAAGAATCTAGAACACATGTAACGTTCCAGAATCTTGATTTCTCTTTGACAAGCTGGCTTGAAGTCATGAACTAGCAAGTTGCTGTACTTGAGAAGGCCACCACCTCTAATCTCTTCAGGGTTTCTGGTAGATATAAGTTTGTATTGCAAGTGTGTCATTGCTTCCTGGAAGTCTCCGTACATGCTTTCAGCTACAACAACAGGATAGGATCCTTGGCTGAGACTGGCATTTTTGTCCACATAGAAGTCTAGCATGGAATCAAGAACAATTTGAAAGGAATCAACACTAAATTCAAATTGTCGTCTGAGTGAATTCACAAATTTTAGTTCTATATTCTTCCCAGTATTGTTTGAAAGAGAGATGAGACTCCAACGATCATGATTATTGCAAACTTTGACCATTTTCTGCACATAGGCCTCTTTCATGATCGTCGTCGTGATCTTTTCCTTTTTAACGCCTTTTGGTAAAAAGTCGAGTAGACAACTTAGAACTGTATCTTTAATAACCTGAAATTCTTGATCACTTGGAAGTTCGACACCAAAAATAATGTCCAAATCCTTATAGGTGATTCCACTATGGCTTGCAAGTATGTAACTTGCTGTGGAACCATTCAGTCGAGTATCTTTAATGATAATATCTTGCTCTATGAGTTGGTCTTTCACAACATGAATGATATCTTTTGGTTTTACATCCATAGTGGGAAAGTGTCCTTTTCCATGAATTGGAATCACTTCATCTAACACTTGATCTAGTATTATAACTTGATCCCAGGTGAGAGAGCTGAATCTTATTTCAGACATTTTTATGTCAGTAGATGGACTAGGAATCAAACAAAATATAGAGAAGACATGTTAATATCTTTAAAAGTACATACATAAAGCATTTTATATAGCTGAAAATATACCTTCCCTTAACACAAATCAAACTAATGGTAGGAAGTAAATTATCAATGGATCTAATTATGTCTCAGTCTAGACATGAAAGAAAGTCAACAGTTATATCAAAACTGTTAAATCCACTGATGTATGCAAACAGGTATTTTCTAGATGTGGTAAAATGAAATTACTTACTTAGGGCTCATCTATCCATATACATTTGTAGTTTCCAACAAATGATTAAATGAGACATTCAAATAAGATGTAGAGGACACTAACTTGGGAACTGGTCAGTTTTGCCACACTTCTGCACACTTCTGTGTATAAGAGAGCCATCTCAGAAGCAGGTAAACAGAATCCTTGGAGCACCAATAAAGAACTACCAATGGGCTGTTTATGAGATCTCCCTGTCTGAAAGGGTGGAGGCAGTTGATACAGCAGAGGCACCAGAGGCCGCATGCACTGAGACCATGAGGCAGAGCAGAGGGACAGCACTGAGAATGAAGCAGGGTGGTGGGCTTCCAGGTCCATGGAACTAGGCACCAGAGATCAAAGATACATTTGACTAAGAGCCAGAGGACCAGAGGAATGTAGCTGGGAAGAGGCACTGCTGTTAACAAGACTGTGTCCTTAATGTTTTCTGACCCTGTTTTGTGGTGACTTGTTAAATTACCTAAAGAGCCCTCATAAGTTTGAGTATTGCCTCTGAGTTCTGTGTGCCCCTTGCAAAAGATTATTGAACCCAGCAGAGAAATAGAGTACCATAGGAGGTATGGTTTGAGTCCGTATTGGGTAAAGAAGGATGGAGAATGGAGGAATGTCTGACCTCTTCCTTGTGACAATCAGCTTTAGGCTGGCATGGATTTGGGTAATCCTTTTTTTGTGTGTAGCCATAGGCAATCACACATGGGCCCCATGCCATTTTCTCAATTGGAGTCAGGAGTGGGGTTTGTTAAAAATTACTCTAGACTCATGATAGCATGTGGTTTTGTAAGAGAAAGAAAGACGTGGTAGGGCAAATGAGATTTCTGACCCTTAGATAATTATGTTGGTTGCTCTAATGATCGAAATGACTGCAATCAATGTTAAACTGCAGCCAAAGGAAGAAAAACTGTTTCTGGAGTGAAATAGGGCAAAAGGCAGGCTGGTTAAACTAGATAGATGGCCAGGGAGTGCTGGATACACCCTGCCAGAGCTCAAGGCCATATACAAATGAAGAGGATAGTCTGAGGTGCAGAAAAGAAAATTGAACTTCAGTGTTGCTTTAGAAAGGACTGTGTGTTTAGGGTTATATCTTTAGCTGAATTACTCTGAATATTGGTCTTTCCTACAAAGTATTGTAAAATAGACATGCATGTACAATGAAAATGAATACTGGGGATTATGATCAGATAGTGTATAAGCCTGCTTTTACCTATAATTGATTGCATTTGCTAAAAATGGAGTTGGGAATTTGCTGGAAGAAATAAGAGTTTTGTTTCAAGCCAAGACAGAGTAAATGGCCTTACATAGAAAGCTGAGCCCACTCAGAACCTTAAATATTAGGATATTTGTATTTTCAAAGACATGAAGACCCACACATAACTGCTGAGAGAACAGAATTACCTTTGAAGGGAAGATGTGTGTGTGTGTGTGTGTCGGGGGGATGACTGTTTGCCTTTTAAAACTTTGAGCAAGCAGTTTTCCTTTGGGTGAACCCAGGCTGGAAAAGTCTACTGTTGAGTGGAACTGGGGGAAATGCAGCAATGAAGAGACGGCTGAGCCTGAGTGTGTTCCATTGCAAACCACTGACCTGGTCCACAGAGGCTAGAGATATGAGCAAGAGGAGGAAGGGCTGGCTGGTCTAAAGTTTAAACAGTTGTATGGATCCCGAGCCTATGGGCATGACCTAGCTTCTGAAGGTTAGGACTAATGAAAGTGAGTGAAGAGGACAGATGATCTCAAGTGCAGGGAGGTGTGTGTGTGTGAACTCCTAAACTTGCTATTGCTCCCCATTAGACCTAGCTTGGACGTCTAGGGCTGAGTTGAATGAAATGACCCATAAATACATAATGGCTTTTGATGGATGACCTGCTCTAGACAAGACCTCGCTTATTGATGCAGATGTTCGATATTCTTCAGATAAAAAATCAGGCTTGTCTCCCAAGAGTACTGAGTTGATAAAATAAAACAGCACCACCAACAAAAAACCCACCAAACTCACAGACATGGAGTCAAATCTGATTCATGGTGACTTTCCAGAACAGGATATAACTGCCCCTGTGGGGTTCTGAGACTCTTTACAGGAGTAGAAAACTGAGGCAAAACAAGATTCTAGTTAAATTCAGTTTTCTTCATGTTTCCTATTCACAATCAAGCCGTTGAATGTGATTGTAAGAACACATGTAAACACGCTATCTGTTCTCGCTTTAAATTCAGGTTCACTAACCTCAATAAATGCATCATGACTATTTCATGAACAAAATTAATACCGTCAAGAAAATACTATAATTTTAGTATTTATAGGGGAAAAAAGATTAAGGCAGGTGCTTATGCATTGAGCTACTAACCACAGATTGGTGGTTTGAACTGACTAGCTGCTCTGCAGGAGCAGGAGAAAAATGAGGCTTTCTCCTCCTATAAAGATGTAGAGTCTCAGGAACCCACAAGGGCAGTTCTACCCTACTACTCTATAAGGGCACTATGAATCCAAATCTCCTCAAATGGTAATGAGAGTTTTATAATCATTGTAATTATTATGATCCCAGATAATCCCTATGAGAAAATGGCATGGAGGCCATGTCTGATCTTCTCTGACTACACAAAGGGGAAGGCGAACTGAACTCCATCCTAGCCCAAGGCTGATTTCTACAAGGCAGAGTTCAGACATGTCCCCAACCTCTATTCTTCTTTACCCTATATTGACACCAACAGTTCCTCCATAGCACTCTACTTATCTGATGGGTTTGCTAATCCATTGCAGTGGCCACACAGAATTCACATACAATACTCGAGATTATGCAGGTTTACTAAAGAAGTTCACAAGTTACCACAAGTAAGGATCAGAAACCATTAAGGATGCAGTTTTTGTCCACAGCAGTGCCTCTTTGAAGCACCTCTTCACAGTCACGTATTTCTGGTCCTCAGTCTCTCAGCCACATGGTCCCTTGGCCTATCGTGCATAGGTCCGTGAGCCTGGAAGTCCACTATTCTGCCTCAGTAGTGATGCTGTTTCTCTGCTGTTCCTCATGGTCGCACTGTGGCCTCTGGTGCCTCTTCTGCCTCCACATCTTCAGACAAGGATCTCATACACAATCCTCTGGTGGCTCTTCTTTCTTGGTTGTTTCAGGATCCCCTGTGTTCCTGCCTCTGAGATGGCTCTTATACTCAAAGTGGCAAAGCTTCCCGAGATAGAGTCCTTTGTACCTTATTTGTATGGTGTCAGAATCATTTGGTGCGAGCTACAAATAGTTACAGATAGACAAGCCATAGGAAATAATTTCACTTCACCATAGGCTACCATAACTATGGCTCTTCTAGCCATTGTCTCTCTCATATAATCAAGAATGAATTTTTCCGCTTTCAGTTACATCATCTACAATTATGATTTTTATTTTCACAACCATGTTATTACTTACACCTCAATCATACAATCCTATCAATATATTCCCCCACCTTCTCTTACCCAGAGGTAATATGGTAGAGCAAAAGAAAGGCAAACATCTTGAGTACATTCGCGCAAAAGATTTCATTGATTAATTCAAGAGTCTAGGTTGGGGATGGAAGGAAATTAAAATACATGGTAATGAAAGACACATAAAAGGAGACATGTTCAATGAATGGAATACCATAGTATTTAAAAAATAATACATAGCATCTTTAATACAAAATTAATAGGAATTCTTACACATAGTATAGAGTTACACATGTATTACTGCTCTAACTTTAAAGAATATTATTGAAGTCCTCTATTATTCCTTGAGAATATGGACAGTATCCAATTCATCACCTCTTTTATGTGTCTTTTAAGAAGTTTGGGTTGAGTAAAGCACCCATGGTAATACAAAACAATGCAATCACCATAGAAAGCAGTATAGCATTTCCTCAGAAAGTTGGATCATGCTATATGATTTAGCAATCTCTTTTCTTGGTATATGTCATAAAGAAATAAAAGTTATGGCACAAATAGACATATTTACACCCATGTTCATCACAGCATAATTTATAATAGCCCAAAGATGTAAACAATCTGAGTGTCTATCAGTGGAAAAATGGAGAAGTAAACCTTGGCACACAGACAAAATGAAGTACTATGTAATGTGAAAAAATAATGATGAATCTGCAAAGCACTTCATAACATAGATGACCCTGGAGGACACTATGTTGAGTGAAATAAGAGAATCACAAAAGGGCAAATATTGTATAAGATCACTACTATAAATAGTCAAGAAAATGTTTTCACACTAAAATAAACATTCTTTGATGGTTCCCAGGAGTAGGAAGGGAGAGGGTGGGAGAGGAAGTCACAGGCCAGAGGGTAGATAGGTGTTAACTTGGAAAAAGAGGAAGACGGAGATTGATAACAAAGGATGGAGGCAGAGCAAGGCATTGGGAAGTTTGCGAGATTTAAAGGCAACAGACGCAAATACTGTTATATACACAATCCTACAGTGGTGGTGATCTACGAATAGATGCTCAAATTAATATACAGGCTTAACAAACATGGAAGGAAGAATGGGTGTATGAATATATATATATATATATTTTTTTGACAGAGGATATTTGTAAATGTCTATTAATGTTTACTACAAAAATATCCATGAATGTCTTAAAAGCTTGAAGGTAAACAAGCGGGCATCTAGCTCAGAAGCAACAAAGCCCACATAGAAGAACACACCAGCCTGTGTGATCACGAGGTGCCAAAGGGATCTGTTATCAAGTATCAAAGAACAAAAAATCATATCATTGTGCACTCACCTCCATGATACGATCACTGAAGACAAATGGGTGCATAAGCAAATGTGGCGAAGAAAGCTGATGGTGCCTGGCTATCAAAAGATATAGCATCTGGGG
>NW_022111319.1:3323534-3328147 GCF_000313985.2 Echinops telfairi
TGAATGTGGTGGAACCTACAGGAGGCAAAATTATGAATACTTCTTAGACATGACAAAACTTCTTGAGGGAATGAGTCACTGTGCCTGGGGATCAGGATCATAGTAATGGGGACATCAAGGACTACTGGCATAGCACAGTTCACAAAGACAGTGTTCTACATCCTACTTGTGTGAATAACAACTAGGGTTCTTTAAAGCTCAGAAGCGGCCATCTAAAGTACAACCATGAGTCTCTCATGCAATTAAGCATGTATAAAATATAATATGAAATGCAGAATGTTATAATGCATTGTATATAATATATAATGAAAATCAAAAGACACTTGGAAACAATTAGTCCAATGGAGTAATGGACCACACAAACAGCAGTCTCCACAACCCTGAGATCAGAAGAACTAGATAGTGTCTGGCTACCACTAACAACTCCTCTGAAAAAGGATCACAGTAGAAGGTCCTAGAAAATGTGGGCAAATATGTATTATAACAAAGCTCAAAATCATTAAAAAAAAAAAAAGACCAGGTTTACTGGTCAGATAGATAACAGGTAGGATCCCTAAGAGTCTGGCTCTTAGCCACCTTTTAGGCCTGCAACTGAACTCCTGTGGTAACCATTTAACATCCAAAGGGCAGAATTTGCCCATAGTACAGAGGGTTGAGAAAGAAAAAGGAATGGAAACAAGAAATACAGGACGTGGAATAGGTGGTGGAACATTGAGGGGATTGCAATGGATGAGTTGGAATAAAATGTATATGAATTAACAAATGTAACACTCATGATCTGCTTGGTAAATCTTCAACTAAGTTCTATTTTTTTATAAAATGAATATCACCTTAAAATGAAAATGATGCTACTAAATTTATCCCCAACATGAGAGCAATAATAGATTCCTAAGCTTTAAAAATGCTTTCTGCAGATGTGTAATGAGATATGCTCAGATTTTATAAGGGTGTACTAGAAAATTAAACATAATATAATACAAAACAAAGACTTTTATAATGTATACTATAAATTCAATTAAATACAGTTACACTTTTAAGTAATTAGATAAAATTTCAGTGATTACCATATATATTCGAATATCAGCTGAGCTGAATATCAGCTGAAGCACCTAAGTTTACCACAAAAACTACATTAAAAATGTGCTGAAAAAGTCGACTTAACTTAGGGTACAGTATAGCAATAATGAAACCCACAACCTTCCTCTAGTTCTTAAACGCTTCCTCCCCTCAACTACCAGGACCCCAATTCTGCCTTGCAGACCTGGTTAGACCAGATGATGCACAGCGGTACAGATGGGAATTGTAAACGCAGGGAATCTAGGACAGATGAACCTCTCAGGACCAGGGGTGACAGTGGCGATACCAGGAGGGAAAGGGGGTGTAGAAAGGGGGAATGGATCACAGGGAGCTACATATAACCTCCTCTCTGGGGGACCGGCAGCAGAGGGGTGGGTGAAGGGAGACGCCGGGCAGTGTAATAAAAGATACAATAATAATTTATAAATTCTCAAGGGTACATGGGGGAGAGGGGAGGAGGAAGGGAGGGGGAGAGGAAAAAAGGAAAATGAGCTGATTCCGGGAACCCAAGAGGAAAGCGAATTTTGGGAATAATGAGGGCAACAAATGTATAGATGTGCTTTACACAATTGATCTATGTATTGTGATTAATTATATGAGCCTCAATAAATTGATTAAAAAAACAAGCTTAAAAACAGAATTGTACGAGCCCCCCAATAAAATGATTTTTTAATATAAAAAAATTGTACGAGCCCCCCAATAAAATGATTTTTAAAAGTCGACTTATACATGAGTATATGTGGTATATGGATCCTCAAATACTTTATTAAGCTATGCAAATAAATCAAGAAAAGTAAAATTCATAATAGCTATACCTTTGGGACTAGGCATTCTTTCCTAATTCCAGAAATACAAACTATATGAAGCTTAAAATAAATTTATGTATTCTTATTTTACCTGAGGAGTGAGTTATCAGACAGAATCTGGAAATTTTAGTTTCAGCATTGTGCTTTACCCTAATAGAACCAGAGTAAATAGTTGCTTGTTTTGTTTTAAACACATCAATTACTAAAGGCATTATAGTTTAATCAGGCACGCAACATCTAAGGCAATCTTTAAAAGTGAATTGACTTGCATATAAATTTGTTGGATTTTTATTCAAGAGAAAATTTTACAGTGTCTTTTGGACAGTCCTAAGGGCACGATGATATATGAAGGAAGAGAGTATATACTAAATTACTAGAAATCCTCTTTTCAATTTTCTTCAAGAATTATTACTGAATTGATTGAAAGTAACAAATTTTGGTATGCTTAAATTATTCTGAAAAGGAATAATTCATAACTCTGGCTGTCCTCATTTTAAAGATTAGAAGATAGAAAATTTACTTAAAATATTTTAGATATATGAAATTCAAACAGTAAACTTTTCATAAATGACATAGTAAAAGTCCCCAAACTGCTTCTTAATATACACTTTGACTATCAATAATATGAAAACATAAATATTTCATGGTCTAATAACTGCAGCTTTACAATTTCCATGGAAATCTGCACCTCTAACTGTCCATGATTTGAAATGCAGATGACTTATGTTAGTATATTCACATTCTCAAAATTATAAAATGTCTTTTCATACAGATATTTCCAGGACCTTCAAGTACTAATAAAAACATCCAAAGTCATGTTTAAAATAACTACCTACTGTTAACATTCAGAATTTCATCAAACCAAGTGATAATAAGTTCTACTTAATACCTTGGATCTCCTCACAGACATTAGAAGAGGAAGGGAATGTACATAATTTTATTTTGTGGACAGAATTAAAGAAAGTCATATAAAAACAAGAAAACAGATCAGAATTTAATTTCATAAACTCTTAACGCGTAAGAAAACTGACCATCAATGTGTGACTATCCAGCTTCAGTTTTGCTTCAAATAATAAAGAAAAGATCAGGTATCTAAGCTAGTGGATCTGCACCTGAATGATTGTCAAGGGCACACAAAAAGTGTGTGTGAAATAATATATATATAATAATATATATATTATTTCCACCCTAATGAGGCTAAGAAAAGTGTATTCCTGAAAAAACTTGTCTGCAGTTATCACAGAGATACTTTAAACACATTTTGTTTGGAATAATTCAATGCATGTATGAACTAGAACCATAGTAGCATTACTTTTTTTACTTACTCTAATATATTCCTCTGTCAAAGTTAGAGCTTTAATAACAAGCTATGCTTTTACATTTATTTGAAACTACATAAACGCATTTAAAAAATTAATACATATTCCTATTGAAATAAGTATCATTACTAATTAAGGAACCAATTCACCAAAAATTTCTACTGGCATATGCTTAGAAAATGCAAATTACAAATGTACAAAATAGCCTTAGGAAATAACTTTTTGATAATAAATCTCCTGATACATATAAAATTATATATATACTTATATGTGCACATAAAATATAATGTCACAATGAAACAAATACTAATACTTTGTATTGATATGAAATCTATATACCAGTTTTCATGTCCATTAACATGGATAATTAACATTTGAGAGTAATTTTATACATCTCTAGCATAGCTATGGTTTGTTTTTCCTTAGTGTAAAATATCAATATAATGCCATTGGTACAAATTTCAAATACAATTTGATCATAATGATAATTTACTATCACACCTCATATAGTAAAATCAAACTCCCATATATAAAAGTTAAAAATATATTTGTTGGGAAACCGAATTTGAATTTTTTTTAACCAAAAACCGGCTTAATGAAACTTTGGATGTTGGTTAAGGTGGTGTGGAGGGGGTGAATTCTAACAAAAGCATCCACACTGCTTTAATTTCTGTCTTTAGTACAGTAGTAGTAAAAGTTTTCATGGAACATTAAGTGTATAGCTATATTTTCTAGGGCTAAAAGCATAAATTCAAATTAAAACTTACAATAATTCACCACTTAAATTGAAGTTGAACACAAAACCAGAAATTCTTATTTTCCAAATGTGGAAATGAACAGGAACCCACTTACAGAACATATAAATTCTTTCTGATCCTCTAACTCCGACCAGTTCACTAATTTTTATGTTAACACTTCCTCATCAACTTTAATTATCCTTAGTGACCCTGTAATGCAAAATAAAAGTGCTTTCCATTATTCAATTGACCAAATTCATTTGAGAATATAAGAGGAAGCACATTGCTTGGATATTTTCTAAGCATGTTGCTTAGATAGATTTCACAAGGACTGTGAATGGGCATGAAATATAATTGTTCTCCCTATTAAAGCCCATAGCCCCTATGAACATGGCAAAGGAAGGGAAATTTAGCCACTGTCTTACTATTAATATTAAGACTATATTTTCAAAAATAGCAAGACAACATTTAAGACTTACATTTCAAGGGTGACTTTCACAGATGCTGTTCAGTTGAATTAATAAGATGATTCAGTGGAATGCTCAGTGAAAATTGCAATTCTCACTTTATCACAGATTAAATTCAAGAACCAATCAGGAACAGGCAAAGACAAGAATATCAACAATAGAGTTCTTTGACAAATGTTACATTCATACACCCACATGTAGACAAAC
>NW_022111319.1:3331721-3333232 GCF_000313985.2 Echinops telfairi
TTCCCAGTAACTGAAAACCTGAAGCCAACTAAAGTGTGGTCTCCTCTGTAAAAGTGGTTTTTAAGGTGTACAAAAAAGGGGATGATAATTGGTGCATGAGCATTAGACAGACAGGCCAGAACATTGCTTGGGAGACCAGATTAAATGACCTGAGAAGAGATTCTGGACTTTGTCTTAGTGTTTATCTTCATAATACTGGTCTCATATAATATTTGTCCTTTTGAGTTTGACTAACTTCACTCTGCATAATGATCTCCAGGTCCACTTGTCACGAGACGATTTGTGTTTTCATCAATGTTTTTAGCTATTGCATACTATTCCATCTTGCGTATGTGCCAATTCTGCTTATCAATTATTTTACTGATGGGTTTTTGGGCTGTTCTCAACTTTTTGCTACTCTGAACAGTGCTGCCATGAACATGGAAGTACATATGTCTGTCTGTGTTATGTCTATTACTTCTCTAGGCCATATACCAAACAGACGGATTCCTGGATCATATGGAATGTCTATTCCCAATTGTTAGAGGTATTGCCATATCACTTTCCACAGTGGTTGTATATAGTTACAGACTCATTGGCAGTGGACCAGAGTTCCAGTCTCTCTGCACCTTCACCAGCATTTGTTGCTTTCTGTTTTTATGAACTTGACTCATTGTGTGGTGTGATATCTCATTGTTGTTTTGATCATGAGCATTTTTTCATGTGTTTGTTTGGCATTTGGATGTCATTTTTGGCAAACTATCTATTCATGCCTCGTGCCCATCATTTATTTATTATTTGAAATATGTTTTTTGGCATATGCATCACATATTATACAAGTTAACCATTTAATCATATAAGAAGCAATTATCAATCCAGGATTTCAATTCAATTACTGTATTGATAGATACGCCTGTCCTGGATTTCATATACAGAAAATCATACAAAACACAACAGGAAGGAAACAAACAAAAAACAACAATGACTAATCAAAACATAGGAAAACTTCAACTGAAAAGAAAGCAGAAAATGTTAGAAACGGAACCAACTTTAAAATGGGTCAAAAGCGAGATATCATATTACATTTTAAACTAATGGCATCTGCCATAATTGACTTTATAATGCTCTCTCTGTCTGACAGCAAGGTTATCAGAGAACATCCGTGGACTATGTTCAGGTATTCACTGGGGGCTCAATCCACGTGGGCGCCCTGCAAATGGATTTGGGGCTCGCGCTGTCATCCACAGCCTTCTGCTAACCAGGTGTTCACAATTTCAGCTCGGATATCATCCTCTCCTTTGGATTTGGATTTTATTTACTAGCCCACTTTTTAATTGGACTATTTCTTATTGGAGTAAAGCCATTGAGGTATAGCCATCTAAAGATTTTAGATTTTTCAATTCATATTATTTGCAAATAGTGAGAGTTCCATTTCTTTTTTGCTCAACTGTATTCCTTTGATTCTTTTTTGTGGTGTAGTGGTCTGGCTAAGGACACTGTTGTATAACAGTGGCAGAGTGCATCCTTATCTG
>NW_022111319.1:3333332-3337723 GCF_000313985.2 Echinops telfairi
TTTTCCCCTGTTCAGCAAGATGTTCGCTGTTGGCTTTTCATGTATAGTCTTTATTGCATTGAGAAAGTTCCATTCGATTCCAATCTTGTTAAACGTTTTCCTTAGTAATGGGTATTGGATATGGTCAAATGCCTCTCCTGCATTGATTGTTAGAGTCATGTTGCTAGTATTTTTGTTTTGTGTGTGTGGTGGATTACATTGATGGTTTTTCTATCTTGAACTACCCTGTGTGCCTGATACAAATCCCAGTTGACCATGGTATATTAGTTTTTAAATATATTGTTGGATTCTATTGGGCAGGATTTTGTTTCAAATTTTTGCATCTTATATTCGTAAAGGATACTGTTCTATAGTTTTCTATTCTTATGGCATCTGTGTCTGGTTTGGATATCAGAATTATGCTCACTTCATAAAGTGAATTTGGAAACTTGTACTTTTATATATTCTGGAATAGTCTATGTAGAATTGGTTGAAAGCTCTTCTCTGAATACTTGGTAAAGCCATTGGTTCTGGGCATCTTTTGCTTGGTAAATTTTTTGGACTTGATCTATTTCTTCTTTTATTATGAGTCTTTTACAGTTTTCTACATCAGTCTGCATTAATTTGGGTAGTTGATGTATAGAAATTTGTCCATATCTTCTAGATTTTCAAACTTTTTGGAGGACAGACTTATTGGTTTTCCTTGTAACTGTTCTTTTTGTTACTAACTGGTCTCAGGATTATTTTATTTTCCTTGATATTTGAGATTTTATCTATGATACATTGCAATGTTGTACTTTTGGGTCTATCCTATTGGGATTTTCCTTCGTGTCCTAATTAGTTATTTGTTCTCCTTTATGTTTGGGGGGAAGTTAACCACCATGGTTTCTTGTACTACTTTCTCTGGAGATTTTATTTGTTTCTTCTTGCTCCAGGATCCTAATGAGACATAGGTTATTCCTCTTCAAAGGGTCTCACATCATTCTTAGGCTTTCTTCAAATTCTTTGGCTTTTAAAGAAATTGTTGGTTGTTTCTTTCATTGGTTGTATTTGAAAGAATTGTCTTCAAGTTTACTAACTTTGTTTTCCTATTATTCAGTTCTAATTCTCAGTTCTTTTTTCCATGCTGTCTAATCTATTATCTTGTTTTTCTTCCGGAATTCTATTTTCTACGGTTTCTAGTTTTCCAATTCTTTGCTCCATCCACTGAAAGTATCTAAACACCATTCTCCTGTAGAATAATTCTGGCAATTCCAGGGCTTGTAGGATTCCTCTGGGTGTTGTCCAGTTGTTTGTGCCTGTTTTTTCCCCTCTCTAGGGATTTTTTGTGTGTACTTCAATCGATTGCTGTTTCCACAGTTTTGTGGTACAGTACATAGTGTTGGGTGGGATGCTGAATAATGTGCGGTAGTAGACTCCACTGGCTAATGCTTTAACTGAGTCAGGAAACCTCAGGTCTCTTCCACTTCAAGGCACCCCCTGTGGCTTTTGAGGAAGAAGAAGAGCAAAATGATATGGGTGGCTGCAGTCCTCTCTAGTGGCAAGTAATATCTCAAATGACCAATGCTGTTAGTGTGGATGAAGAGGGACCTCTGCAGTGATTTTTTCCCTTTTCTGTTGAGCTACGTTAAAACACATGGATATCCATCAGAGAGAATATAAGCAGTGAAATTGAAAAAGCCCACTAGTGTTCAGTTGATTCAACTCTTAGAGACCTTACAGGATAGAATACATCTACACCATAGAGTTTCTAAGGTTGTAAATCTTTTTTTGTGTGTGTGTGTTTAAATATGAAATTTTATTTTCTTGATTTATTTATTTATTTTTTTTAGAGGATGGCAATTTATTTCTTCTAAATATTTTTTTAATCAATTTATTGGGGCTCATACAATTCATCACAATACATAGATCAATTGTGTAAAGCACATCTATACATTTGTTGCCCTCATTATTCCCAAAATTCGCTTGCCTCTTGGGTTCCCGGAATCCGCTCATTTTCCTCCCCCCCTCTTCCCTACCCTTCCTCCTCCCCTTTCCCCCATGCACCCTTAATAATTTATAAATTATTATTGTATCTTATATTACACTGTCCGGCGTCTCCCTTCACCCACCCCGCTGCTGCCCGTCCCCCAGAGAGGAGGTTATATGTGGCTCCCTGTGATCCGTTCCCCCTTTCTACACCCCCTTTCCCTCCTGGTATCACCACTGTCACCCCTGATCCTGAGAGGTTCATCTGTCCTAGATTCCCTGCGTTTCCGGCTATCGAAACCTATAGCGTCTGGGGACTTAAAGGCTTGAAGGTAAACAAGCGGCCATCTAGCCCAGAAGCAACAAAGCCCACATGGAAGCAGCACACCAACATGTGTGATCATGAAGGGCCAAAGGGACCAGGCTTTAAACACCAAAGGCGGGGAGAAAAGTCATATCCTTGTCAATGAGGGTGGCGCGCGATGGAGACCCAATGCCCATCTCTAGACAACTGGACATACCTTGCAGAGGGGTAGTGGGGAGATGAGTCACTTAGGGTACAGTATAGCAATAATGAAACCCACAACCTTCCTCTAGTTCTTAAACGCTTCCTCCCCCCAGCTACCAGGACCCCAATTTTGCCTTGCAGACCTGGTTAGACCAGATGAAGCACAGCGGTACAGATGGGAATTGGAAATGCAGGGAATCTAGGACAGATGAACCTCTCAGGTTGTAAATCTTTAAGAAAGAATTTCTCTCATTTTTATCCTGGGGAGAAGCTATTAAGTTCAAGTCACAAACCTTTAGGTTGGCAGCCCAATGTTTAGCCAATTGTACCACCAAGACTCGTTGAAGAGCAGTGAAATTTAAAAAAAATCACTATACCAAAGAGAGCTCTCGTACTTTAGTTGTGTTAATAGAGAAAGCTAATTAAATGTGATGATGTGTTTTTAGAGTTATTATTGCATAAAGAGGGAATTAAGAAAGACTACATTTTCAACTTATTTTACCTTGAGAAACTCATATTTTGTAGTTATTTCACACATCAATGACTTCTTAGATATCTCAAGTACCTTGAGTCCAGAGTAATTATGCCTATTTTATTTTCTGAATGTCTATTAGAAGTTAAAAAATTGAAAGAACCCATTTTTACTTTGAATTAGAATTTGGTTATTTTTTCACTCTACTAAAAGCTGAGTACATGTTTCTTAGGAAAGAAACAGCCTGTATCTTTCTGGTTAGCAACCTCATGCATCACTCCTGGTACCACTAGAGTTCTTGTACCTGTATCTTAATAGATGAATACAACATATGTGAGCATTCATGAGGAAATGGTCCTAGAGAAATACTTATATCACAAGACATTTTCATTTTTGCCACACTTCATTGTTGATATCAGGAGTCATTGTGGATGTCAAGAGTCTACCATACAAACATTCGGGAGGGAGTTACCAGTACTGTGCACTTTTAAGCAGTTATCATTTTCAAATCTGATTCTGAAGAATGAATCATATTACTACTGATGTTAAGGAAGTTTCAATTTAGGTAAATTCACAAAGTAATTTTAATTTTAATAGGGTTCATATCAAAGCAACATTTGCAAAAATTCCCTTGTCCCTGATTCTACTAATGAAATCAATAAGTTAATTTTAAACATTTGCATATACTCACAACTGTAACTCAGAGAATTGTGAAGTTTGAGAGAATCATGTTTATATAAAAATTGTTTTCCTAAATTTAAAAAAGGTTCATATTGAAAATATGGTAATCAATAACTTTTAAATACTAAAATGACATAGTACTCAGAAATTTAATTAAGCTCATTACATTCAAATTTGGCCCATAGGGGCAGATAGAAAGAACAAAACATCAATTTTTTTCTATACCAAAAGATTAAGAAACGTTAAGGGTTTCCTGTTTCTATTCAGATGTAAAACAACGCAGGCATATCTATTTTCTATTTTAGTTCTATCATGCTCTTCATTTCATGCCCATCTCCTTTCAAATACTATGCCCTATTTGCCATGTTTACGAGACGAGGTTCTTACTGAGAATTTACACTAATTCCTGGTTTCATATAACAGATATATAGGGAAATAACTCTGTCATGAAATTCCTATATGTAGGTGAAACTATGCTAAAAACATGATTTTTATTTGAAAGGTCTTGGAAAAATTTGCATTGGAAAAAATAAGATGTCTTTACCAGGCACCTAAATACCTACAAAAAGAGTGCACCGTTGTTAACAAGGGACTGCTATGGATTTAAAAGCCTGGTGCTCAGAAACTAAAACAGGCTGCCTTTTCTCAGACTTGTTCAACCCCAATGAAATGATGTTCTTCTCATTCTATACACTAACCAACCTTATAAACGTTCTCATCTTTATTGGCATTTTGGTTAATTTTTCTTGTTTTTGATTGTCTACTATGTGTAAGTTCTAAGTA
>NW_022111319.1:3339168-3347343 GCF_000313985.2 Echinops telfairi
TTCATGGTCATAAGGCAGGGGTAGTGAAACAAATAATCCTTCATGCTCTTTATCTTGTGGAGTTCCTCCCACTCCCACACATTCTACTCTTGAGTTAGCTACAGACATTCTTGTTCTAGTGTGTGTCCCACCTCTGCAGTCTCTTCCCACAGAAAATGCAAGTATAATGTTAATTTTCTAAGAAATTCACTGTACAAATTCATTCTAGTAAAATAAAATAAATTCCTGTATTAAATATAAATGTAAATTTTGATGTCTACTCATAGTTAAAAACTAAAAGGAAAAAGTAAAACTTCCTCTCTTACCTTGACTTCTGATAACACGCTTTGTCAAGTTCACGCCCAAACCTACTCTGAAGACTAATGCCCTTTTCCAGTGTCACCCATCAACTACATTTTCTGCAACCCATTTGTCACAGGACAATGGATACTGTTGCCAGGAGATCAAGACTGTCATTGTTGCATCATTAATGTTATTGGAGTTAGGAGCATTTTGAAATGAGAGATTTAGGTAATGGTGAGTGCCTAAATTCAAGACAGATCATGCCATATCGAATATCTTAAATATTAAAAGTGTATTCCTCATAATGCATAGACTTTAACAAATAGTACAAACAGGTGAACACATGTAGATGAACATAGCCAAATATTTGTATTTTATAGCTACTGTAACAGCCTATTTGTGAATTTAAAATTAAGTTTTAATTCTTGAAAAAGAGCCTTTGGGAAAAAAATACTTTCTATTAATTTTTACCCCTAATAAACATTTTTAAAAGAATCCTTAAATGGTAAAAAAAAGTATGATAGTTGATTTTATGACTTTTTAAAAGATAGTTTTGAATGCCAAAAATTAATATAAAAACATTCATTTATAAGAAGGGGGCACTAGAACTGATCATGATTATACAACTTACATTGAAGGTTATTTAACCATTGAGGGGGACGGTATGCTAGAAGATAGATCTGGTGGTGATTGTACAATTCCCCTTGATACGATCGAATGATTTAACTACTCAATTGTATGATGTGCAAATTATGTGTCAATAAAATTGTTGGGGGGAAAAAAGAGTTATTCCCAACATAATATCTTGGTGTAATATTTTCAATTTATAGAAATGAAATTATATTTGGTGATGTGTATGTAGAGTTATAATTATCTACATTTTTGAAGTAGAATCTTTAGACAATAATGAAATAGAAACAAAAGTTGATTAATTAGTGCTTACAATATGTCAACTATTAAGTCCTTTAATTATGTCATTCAATTCCACTAAAAAGAATGCGTAAGTTCTTTAAATGTTCTCCAGGATTCAGGTTTAAAAATATAGAGCAAATTATAAAAAGTAAATAATAAATGCACTAATAGATAAAATTTCTGTTAAAACGAAAGACAGATAAGGTACAGAGTACAGAAGGGGTTTTAGGCAAAATAAAAAGTAACATATTTTGAAATAGATCATGTACATAGAAGCAAGAACTATTGTGAAGAAGCTTTAAAATGCTGAAAGAAATTTTTATTGGTCAATAATAAATTCAGATAAATACTAAATTTCATTATATGTATTTTATATCATAATAGATGTTATCAAAGTTGTAGAGACAAAATAAAATAAACATGAAAAATTACAACAATTTAGTAACAAGTTAAAGACAAAAGTGAGAAATAAATGGGAAGGAGTTTTGGGGGAATAAAATGAGAAGACAGAAGTCAAAATCACTAAGGGAGGGAGGGTGGGGGAGGGAATAAAAAAATGAGGAGTTGATACCAAGGGCTAAAGTAGAAATACATTTTTTGAAAAGTATGATGACAACATATGTACAAATGTGCTTGACACAATGGATGTATGGATTACTATAAGAGCTGTAAGAGCCCCCATTAAAATGATTTTTGAAAAATCACTAAGTAGTTGTTCACTGATCTAAATGTCTTCTGTAAGCCCCATCCACAGTCATGGGTCTCAGTGTGTTTAAACAGTGCAGTGTGTCTTTTGACTCTATATGTGAGTGTGTGTGTGTGTGTGTGTTTAAAAATACTAAAAATCCTTTTTTCCAAAGAGGAATTATAGGGAATTGAGTGAAAATCTTATTTTAGGGTAAAATATGTTATTGTTTCCCTGAGCTCCTTAGAGAAAAGTAGCAAAGAAATTGTTCTCTGAAAATCCTGAAGGGCAGAAGTCAGAACAATGAACTTTAACTTTGCTGTGAATGAGGCAAAAAGATCTTTGAACTGATTTTGAAATCAAGCTTCTAGTAATGTAAAAGACAGTATTTGAAGTACATAATGTATATATCCTTGACCAATGGTTCCTATCTTGAATGAAAATTATTTACTATCAGTGATGAGCTTGTCAGATAAAGGATATAAGTATCTAATTCTTGAGAGGCTTATTGGAATAAAATAATTTACTGAGGATTTTTCACTTCAACTAACAATACCAGTCAAATGTTGTTATATGTAAATGCCTGCTATGTGTTGCAGTGGCAAGTCAAACATACATATATGCCTTTTTGTTTACATAGATTAAGTGGTCCTTAAAAACAAACACCTACTGGAATAAACGCCAAGATTATATATGGTTAACCAATTTAATGATAAAAAAACATCAAAGGTCAATATCCTTTGAATATGACTGGCAAAAATAAAATTTTACATATGAAGAAGGCTCAAAAAGTTTATGAAAATTTCTGTTATTTCTTAATTCCATTTCCCACAAACTTTTTTAAGCCACCGTGGTGTGTGTGTGTGTGTGTGTGTGTGTGCATATAGATAAATAGATCTCACTGCTATCAAGTTGATGTCAACTCATAGTGACCCTATAGGACATGATAGAATGGCCTCTTAATTTCCAAAACTAACTCTTTATGGAAGTAGAAAGCCTAGTCATTCCCCCATGGTGCAGCTGGTGATTTCAAACTGCAGCACAACATGTAACCACTAGACCACCAGGGCTTCTAGATAGATAGAAAGGTAGATAGATAGATAGATAGATACATAGATACATAGATAGATAGATAAAACCAATAGATTTGAGATGAGATAATAGATCCTTCCAAACAAGGTAAAGCTATTGTGATATAGTACAAACATTCATGCTTAACTGATAACCTTTGTATACCCAAGATTCTTAACTGATTATCAAAACAGCTAGAAATGGTGGTGCAGTAGGTTAAGCATAGAGCTGCTTACTGAAAAGTTGGTGGTTCAAACCCACCAGTTGTTCCATGGGAGAAAGATGAGGCAGACTGCTTCTATTAAAAGATAGTCTTAGAACCCAGATGGAGCAATTTTGCTCTGCCCTATATGGTCACTAAGAGTCAGAATGAACTCAATAGCATGAGATTAGTATGCCTTGGTTAAATATGAAGAAAAAGATGGGGCCCGTGTAATGCTACTTACTTCAATTTCAATGATATGAACCCCTTGATGAAGGCAGTGCAGATGCCTTTTGGAGTTCACATTTTTCCCTAGATTTTCTGAGATATCACTTTGTACTAAAAAATATAAATACTTCTGCAGTGAAACATATGTGTGTTAGTCTGGGTACTTTAGAGAAACAAATCCACAGAACTCATGTATAAGAGAGAGTTTTATATAAAGGTTAAGTGCTCATCAAGAAAACTTCCCAACCCAGTGCTGCCCAAGCCCACAAGTCCAACATTAACCCATTAACCCATATGTCCAACACCAATCCATGAAGTCCTCCTCCATCTCACAAAACAGACGCATTGATGCCGACTGCAGGACGAAAGCCAAGTCAGTGAATGTAAACACTTCAGCGCTGGCAGAGGTCTCCACATGGCTGCTGTAGCACCCAGGGTTGCATTGGGGTAGGTCCATGTGGCTTCTCCTCAGGGATTTCTTGCAGGAAGAGAGCCTTGCCAGCTAAAGCAGGGAACTGGCTAAGACAGCTGCACCCTGGTCTGACCATCAGAAAGCAAGAGACCCGAGAACTACAAAGGCAAGACTCATTGTATCATTTATCCCTCCGCCCTTCTATTAACCCCACATGTGTTTATAGGCCAGGTTGGCCCAATAAACTAACTACCTCAATATATGTCTTTTTTTTTGTGCTTTAAGTGGAATAATTAAATATACTAGTTAGAACCTCACATTCTAAAGTGTTGCTATCAAACAAGTTCAAAAGTTTTGCCACCAAACTTAATTATGAAAACACCAGATTTTCAGAGGGTTTTTTTGTTTCTAAATAGTGATTAAGGCATTATGGGTCTGAATATAAAAATGTATTTCCTGTTGGAAATGTCTCTAGCCAAACAAGAACAGTTATAAAATTTAGCAATGCAAAGTCCTGACTTAAAATTTTTTTCTAGTTTCTACTATCTTCTGCTTTCTTTTGAATTGAGGTTTTTCTGAGTTTTATTTTGTTGTAATTGTTAGGCTTTTTGATATGATTTTCTTTTTTTATGAAATCCAAGATAGGTAATCTATGGAGACAATAATTATGCTAATAGCTTATTAAAGTTATGGCAGTGGGGGGTGTTGGAGAGATAATAATGGGTACATGAAAGAAGAAAATATTCTAAAATTCCTTGTGGTGATGATTGTACAATTCTAATTAATATATTTAAACAAATGAATTACATGCTAGGTGAATTATATGCTAATAAAACTCTTAAAAACGAAACAGGATACCAGAGATTCAGTAATTTAATGTGACCCTTTTAGTCATAATCCTTTTGTGATTATATCATAAATTCCTGTCTCTATGTTTGAGGCTATAATCCCACTAGCCAAAAACAAGGCCTCAGGAATTTATAGAATATGAACTGAAATATTTCAGTAAACTGATAAAGCCTTGGAAGCACTCACTAATCTATGCCTGGAATTTGGAAGAGAGCAACTTGTACAACCAACTGGTAGAGATCCATATTTGTGCCTATTCCAAAGAAAGACGGCCTAACAGAATACTCAAACTATGGAGCATTATCACTGATATCACAGGCAAGTACAATTTTGCTGAAGATCATCCAACAATGATTGCAGCAGAACATTGACAGGGAACTGCCACAAGTATGGGCTGAATTTAGAAGAGGACATGGAACAAGAGATATAATTACTGATGTCAGATAGATCTCAGCTCAAAGCACAGAATACCAGAAGGGTGTTTTATTGACTATGCAAAGGCATTCGACTGTGTGGATCATCATAAACTATGGATAACTTTCATAAGAATGGGAATTCTGGAACATTTCACTACTGTCAAACAGAACTTGTACTTGGATCAAGAGGCAGTGGTTCAAAAAGAACAAAGGAATACTGGATTGTTTAAAATTAGGAAAGGTGTGAGTTAGGGTTGTATCCTCTCACCATACTTGTTCAGTCTCTATGTAGAGCAAAAATTCAGGGAAGCTGGCTAATATGAATAAGAATGTGACCTCAAGTTTGGAGGAAGGCTTATTAATAACCTGTGGGTTGCAGATGATGCATACCTTGCTTGCTGATAGCGAGGAGGACTTGATGTATTTGCTGCTGAAGATAAATAATTGTAACTTTCATTATGAATTTCAACTTAATGTAAAAAAGAACCCCCAAATCCTCACAACTGGACCAATAGGTAACATCATAATAAAAGAAGAAAGGTTGAAGTTGTTTAGGATTTTGTCCAGCTTGGATCTACAATCATTTCTCATGGAAGTAGAAGTCAAGAAATCAAAAGACATGTTGCATTAGGTAAATCTGCTGCACAAGACCTTTCTGGAGTATTGAAAAGCAAGAATATTACTTTGATGGCTAAAGTGGGGTGACCCAAGCCATGGTATTTTCATTAGCCTGATATGCATTTGAAAGTTGGAGATATTGAATAAGGAAGATCAAAGAAGAATTGATGCATTTGAAGTGTGGTGTTGGAGAATATTGAATGTACCATGTATTGCTAAAAGGACAAACTAGTCTGTCATAGAAGTATGGTCAGATGCAAGGATGGCAAGGATGGCAAGACTTCATCTTACATGTTTTGGACATACAATAGGGTACTCCCTAAAAAATGTATTTTTTTTTCAAATTACTCTCCATTACACTTAATACATTTGTCAAATCTGTGATTCCATTCTTGGAAACAATTTTCAAATTCATCTATTTGCATGGCTGACAGCCATCAACTTGATGACCATCAATTTGATCTTTGATTTCACTTGATGAGCTTTTTTGGGGGTGAGGCGACAATGGCATCTTCCACTGGCTTGAGAGATGCTTGCCTTCAGGGGTAATAAGAATAGCACCATGTCTTGTCCCTACCTTGGAAAAAAAAGTCTGGGTCCCTTCAGAGCTATTCTTTCAAAGCATGTTTCCACCCTACACTCCTTTTCTTGGCCAGTTAGAACCCAAGGCACAAATTTCACTGCGACCCTTTTTATTCCCAAATCTTCCATTAAAATTTGCTGAACCAAGCTCCATAGAGTTCAGATAACTTCCCCATCTCTTCAGTGGTCCATCGTTGGTCTTCAAGCACAAATGCACAAATTTTGTCGACATTTTCATCCATTTGAGAAGTTGATGGATGTCCAGAACAAGGTTTGTCATCAATTGACATTTCACCTCTTTTGAAATGAGAAAACCACTTGTACACTTGAGTTTTTCCCATTGTGCTGTCCTTGTAAGCTGTGTTCAACATCACAGCAGTTTCTGTGGCATTTTTCCCAAGCAGGAAATAAAAATTCACAGCCACATACTGTTCTCTTAAATTGGCCATCACAAAAACGATGTTTGAGCAAAACTGCTTTTAAGAAATAATTAACTGTGATCAGAGAGAACCTTCCCAGGCGATGCCACAGGGTGCACTAACTCAGAGCAAGTTGCTCCATGCTTGCCTATCGGGAAAAATGTGTACTACGAAAGCTCTGTCCAGCAGAGATTTTTTCCATTTTGGGAGAGATACCCTCTAGAGTGTCAGGAGAGACCAATCCCTGGAGAAAGTCATATTTTTTGTAAAGTAGAGGGGCAGTGAAAAAAGAGAAGACCCTCAATGAAATGGAATGACATATTGGTTCCAAAAATGGGCTCAGGCATAGGAAAAATTGTAAGAATGGGGCAGGACCGGGCAGTATTTCTTTCTGTTGTGCATAGGGTTGTTATGTGTCAGAAACAACTTGATGGCATCTACTAACAACAATCTCTGCTATGTTAATGAACAGGAATAAGTTGGAATTAAGTCTCTACTTCAGTAAAGTGTTTGAACCAAATCCCCACCGTTTCTTTCCTTGTGGATATGGTCTGCTAAAATATAACTCCATCAAAGCCATGCCTCTGTGTATAACAGCTGTCTCAGAAAGAGAGAAATCTCAGGACCATCAATAAAAACCCGCCACTGTAGCAAGTTTGAGATCTCTAAATTTCAAGGCACACAGACAATGGGACCGATCAAAAGAGCAAGACCAAGACCAGAGATCAAGGAGAAGTGACCACAAGATTGAGCAGAGGAGCAGAGCTGAGACTATGAGACTGTGAGGTGGAATAGTGTACTGATTTTTTGGCCCACAGAGGGCTAGGCCAAGGGACCACATAGTGAGAGGCTGATGACTGGAGAGAGAGTTGGCTACTGTCTGATGAAAGGCAGTATTTTGAACCCATGATTGTATCCTTACTCTTACTGATTTTGATTTGCAGTAACCTATAAATTTCCTAATAAACTCCCATAATTGTGCATATTGTCTGTGATTTCTATGTGTCCATTGGCATAGATTATGAAATCTAGCAGAAAAGTAAAATGTCATGGGGGGAAGAGTTGGTGTCAGACTAGGGAAAAGAAGGCTGGTGGTGTAAGCATGCCTGACCCTTGATTTGTGGAAATAGAATCGTGAGAGGAGGTTATATATGTCTCTCCAACTCATTTTTTCATTGGAGAGAGATTGGGGTGGGGAAGAATTCTACCAACAAAGCACCTGCATGCTTGATCTATATATTTTATGTTATTGTTGATTAGTAATCAGAGAAAATTTTTTCAAAATCATTTTACTGTGCGCTCATACAACTCATCACAATCCATACATCCATTCATTGTGTCAAGCACATTTGTACATTTGTTGCCATAATCATTCTCAAAACATCTGCTTTCTACTTGAGCCCTTGATATCAGCTCCTCATTTCCCCCCTCCCTCCCCGCTTATCCCTCCCTCATGAACCCTTGATAATTTATAAATTATTATTATTTTGTCATATCTT
>NW_022111319.1:3348379-3375822 GCF_000313985.2 Echinops telfairi
CCATGTGGGCTTTGTTGCCTCTGAGCTAGATGGCCACTTGTTTATCTTCAAGCCTTTAAGACCCCAGATGCTATATCTTTGGATAGCTGGGCACCATCAGCTTTCTTCACCACATTTGCTTATGCACTCATGTGTCTTCAGTGATCATATCAGGCAGGTGGGCACCCACTGATATGATTTTTTTGTTCTTTGATGACTGATACCTGGTCCCTTCTACACCTCATGGGCACACAGGCTGATGTGTTTCTTCCATGTGAGCTTTGTAGCTTCTGAGCTAGATGACTGCTTGTTAACCTGCAAGCCTTTAAAACCCCAGACGCTATATCTTTTGCTAGTAAAGGGAATTGAAGAACTGATAATGGAAGAGAATTTAGAGGGAGAAGAGGAATCACACAGAACCTTTAGATACTCCACATTCAGAGGGCAAATGAACAAGACGAAGCTAACAAAAGAGACAAAGAAATGAGCAAACAGAAGTAAAGCAAAATGATGCTATCATAGAAACTAAAAGAGGAGAATGTTTCAAAAAGAATAGTTTGTTCAACTTTGTAGCATGTTCAATGAATGAATGAACACTAAAATATATGATTCATCAAATAAAACGTATTAGATTTCCTAAATTATTATTGTTAACAAAAATGTAAAATTATATTCTTTTCTAAGTCACTGGAGGTAGAAAAGCTTAGAAATGAATGTTAACATTATAAAATTCTTAGCACTAAAGGAAAAACATTTATAAATTATTTGCTAACATGAATGCATTTTTAGAAAATTACTACCATGACCCAGTTTATGTTAAGAATGTTAATGTAACAGGATTCATGGCCTTTCTAGTCAATATTTTCTAATTTAATGTCATATACTAGGAAAGTACACAATTAGTATATTATAAAGTCAAACAATTGTATATCAAAATTCATGATATTTCAGAATTTTCATTAACAATAATTTTCTAAGCCTGTAAAGGAACCAGAATGCCAGTATTCTAATTGGCAATGCAAGAGTACTTTGTTCTAACAAGCTGGCATTCTGTGATGCTCACTCTCCCAGCACAATCACTGAAGACAAATGGGTGCATAAGCAAATGTGGTGAAGAAAGCAGATGATACCCAGCTATCAAAAGATATAATGTCTGGAGTCTTAAAGACTTGAAGATAAACAAGCAGCCATCTAATTGAGAAGCAAGAAGCCCACATGGAAGAAGCACACCAGCCTGGGTGATCATGAGATGTCAACAGGATCAGGTAACAGGCATCAGAAGACTCAAAACAAATGAAAAAATATATATGTTGTGGAGAATGAGGGGGGCTTGGAGCAGAGACCCCCAAACCATCTGTAGACAATGGGACATGCCCTCACAGAAGGGTCACAAGGAAGGGATGAGGCAACCAGGGTGCAGTATGGCACCAAAGAAACACACACTAGTCATCTGGTTCCTTGAGGCTTCCTCACTCCCCACTATCATGACCCCAGTCCTCCCTTTCACTGTGATCTAGACTGGAGCATGCACATAGGTACACATAAGATATAAGAGCTCATGACACACGGAATCCAGGAACAGGAATGGGAGTAGTGATACCAGGAGGGTAGGGGAAGGATGGGGAGAGGAGAGGAGGATGAGGGAACCGAGTGCAATGATGGACACATAACCACCACCATCACCAGGCGGACAAGCAACAGAAACCATGGGGGAAGGGAGACAGTGGTCAGTGTAAGATACGAAAATAATAATAATTTATACTTTATCAAGGGGTCACTAGGGTGGGGAGGGAGGGAAGGAAAAAAAGAGCTGATACTAAAAGCTCAAGGGAAAGTAAATGTTTAGAAAATAATGATGGCAACATATGTTGCCATATGCTTGATACAATTGATGTATGGATTGTTGTAAGAGCTGTAAGAGCCCCCAATAAAATAATTTTTTAATAATAATAAAAAGAAATGCTAAATACATATCATAAAGACTTAATTTTCATGGTCACATAATACTATAAATTTTTATGTAATTCCACACAGACATAAACTGAATAAAAGTCTCGTCCAAAAATAATTTCAACCTGAGAAAACACAACACAAAATGAAGAGAGATAATTCCACAGAAGTGCTAAAAAACTCAGAGTAACCACACATTAAATGGCTAAACAACTATGCAGATACATTTCAATAAAACTGAACAACTTTAGTAGTTAACTTGAATCCTAAACTGATCAAACCAGAATACATTTCAATTACATAAAGAAGGCTAATTTTTCCTCAGACACTAAGGAAGCACTACACAGTAAGAATACATACCTAGAAATCATTACCCCATTGTAATGGGTAAATACTACGCAAATCATATGCTATTCAGGTATATAAAAAATTAAATGCCTATTAAATGAATAGTTAATTCATGCCACATTTTAGGTTACAGTATAGTGGAATTGAATGAATAGCAGCTAACAACACAAGAGGGCATATCCTAGTAGAACTATTTATCAATTAAACTAGTAGCCAACATTATGATAAATTGAGAAAGGAGAAGATGGATGTTGTCAAAGATTTCATTTTACTTTGTTCCATGCTCATTGAAGTAGCTGTCAAGAAATCAAATGATGTATAGTATTGAACAAATCTAACACAAAAGAGCCCTTTAAAGTGTTAAAGAGCAAAGATGTCACTTTGAGGACAAACATGTACCTGATGCAAATGATGGTATTTTCAATCGTGTATACATGTGCAAGTTTAAGAAAACCACAGAAGAATTGATGGATTTTTAGTATGGTGTTGCAAAAAATAATTTATTGAAACTTTGCTTCTAGTTTAGACCAAATCCAAAATTATTTTTGTTTACACTAAAATTTCGCTTTAAATCACATACAACTTAAACAAAAATCAATATTATCAATTTTCTAAACTAAATTATTCAAACTACCAAATAGTTTTCCTGTTGAACTTAAACCAAAATGACATTTCTTTTGAGTCAAATGCCTGAATTGGATCTTGCTGTATGTTTCTATTAGAGCTATGTTGTAGTTGATCACCCATCCATTTGAATTCTAATAATTTAATTAATTAAATATTATTAAAAGGAATAACAATATAAATTTTATCTACAATTTTATATCATCTCATTATCTTTCTGACCATTAAATTCTTTAGTAATAATTTGGTCTCATTGTAGCATCATCGTTTTTATGATACACTGTGCATAACATTTAAAAAGTTGATGGCCTAATTATAGGTAGTATAATAGGGCTTTAATGATTTGGGTTCCTTATGGATAAACTTTCTCAGTCACACTCATCTGCTCTTGAAAGACGTCATTTTCAACTTTAGGTATGCTCACTTAAGGAAAAATACATAATGACACTATTTGTATTAGAGGAGATTTTCAACTTTAAAAATATTCACTTAAGAAGAAAGGGGATTTTAATAGTTATACTTTAGTTGTCAAAAGTAAACTACGATTTTGGCTTCTTTTATATAATAAATTTGGTTTAAACCTCTTATTCTTAAAATATTTTCATATTTTTCCAAATCACAGAAATAATGAGTTATGAAGCCAACTCTCTAAATGAAAAAATATACCTAATTTTGAGAAGTAAAAACAAAGCCTAATTAGCATTTAAATATTTTCAATTATTTTAAAGAAATTCTGTTGGGTTCAGAGATCAAAACCTAAGGGGAAAAATGGCACAGTCCTATTAAAAATTTATAAGCTAATTGAGAGGTATGGCATATATATATATATAAATTAACATTTTATATACTTACCAAAGTTTTACTAGGGGCTAACTCAGTTTTGGGACCACTCTGAATGTTCGACAGCAACTTTCTGGATGGCACTTGTCAGAATTGATAGACTTCTAGTAAATATCACAAAATATATGATGTCAGAGGATTAATTAACTCATGCTGGCATGCCTCTCTGTACAATATGTCTACTAATTAAGTATTAGCTTAATTATATTGAATTTTAAAATTTCTAATAGATTCTATTCTGACTCTAAAATATAGAAAATAGGTTGAGTTTTCTTGGTCAAGTATGACATTAAAAGTATTCAGAAGCGTTGTAATATTGATGACTGTGGGAATTAGTAAAAGAAAAAAACTGAAGAAAAACTAATAATCAAAAGACAGGATAAAGGACCTGCTTTAGAGAAGTACTACTAGTTTAAACATAAGAAAAAGTTACACAATAATAGATAATATTCTTGCCAAATATATGTAGGTTCATAATCATTTTACTATCTCTTCTTCAAAGTCAAACTGGTTATTAAAATTATATTTTACTTATTAATGTAATTACCAAAGGAAAGTTTCAAAGTGATCTTTTCTACCTTGCTCATAAGCCAGGCTGAAGGTTGAAATAAAACAAAAAAGAAAGGTTCTGCACTGTTTGTAACCTGTTACCAGACTCCACTGCTGACGGGTTCCATTCCAGTGCCACAGAAATTCCCAGAATAACAAAAGACTGACAAAACTGTCTGTCTGATTTTATATTTGGGAGACAAGTAGGAAAAAAAAAGAAAGATTTAATTCACAACAACTTCATATATGGTCTTAACAAAGTCAAACAAGACCTTTTATTCCCCCTCAACTGATAAATTTGTGACTCTCCAACTTTGTATCTTACCTTCAGTTATTGAAAATTCAGTGAGATGGGTCTGAAGTATTGAAACATTTATTTTCCGAATGATTGAATCTGAAACAAGAGGAAATAGATTATTATTATGTAGTTGGGGGTCATTTCATAGTGTGGTTACACCTCAGCTTATGAGGGGACTTAGCCGTTGGGTAATAGAATTCAGTTACCATAGACATTCACTGCTTTGTTTCTAGGAAACCGAGATAAACAAAGTCCGGAATCATTTGTGAAATAAAAATTTAAACCTTTCTTGGGTGAATACAAAATTTCAGCTATGCTTTGGTCAAAATAATCATATCAATGAAAATTTCTATGAAGTCTGAAAAATACAATTTGAGTAAAGTTGCTATACTTGGGTCAAGGAGACCCATGGGATTGGCTTTCCATAGTTCTCCTTCTTTTTCCAGTTAATTCATTTCATTCTTCCCAGAATCCATCCAATTGAATATCTATTTGATTCTAGTTTTATGGTGGATCAAACAATACATAAATACAAGTAGGTGTTACTAAGCATCCATTTAATTTAGTGCAATGACCGTTGTTTTTTAAAAGGAAAAAGGAGCTCTATATTTGTTTATTATTTTCACCTAATGGTTTTAAAGAACCTAAATCTAAAATCTTGCAGCACTGACCCACAATTAGGATACAGGCAGGTGAGACAAAGGGATGGCTCTGGGCATAGGAACTTGGGCTTTGTCAGGACAGGTAAGTAAAGTTGCAGGGGCTACAGTGGGTCCAAGTTGTTCCTGCTGTTCAGGCAGGTAGAACAGTAGGCAAGGTTATTAGTGCTCTACTCTCTCCTCATTAGCTTTTTCTTGATCTCTCCATGCCACTACCCTCTCAGCTTCTGCCACTGCCAACAACTATTCCTTTGGCCACTGCCAGTAGCTATAGCAGCAGCTGCTGCAATGGAAGCAGTGGTGAAGAAGACCAGAAGTTGGCTCCCATAAGATTTTAGTATAGCATTTCACAATGTCCAAATAAAATAATTTCTTATTTTACCGAATATATCGTGGATGTTAAGTACTGCATATCTGTATATTTTCTTCATATCATCATGTCTTACCCAGTATCAGTCTTATAAAAGATCTACATATGTAGATATATCAACTTGCAGTATACCTCAGCTGACTAAAAATGGTCTTTAAAATGGTAAAGTTCATAAGGATGAAAGTATATAACAAGTTTTCCAGCATGTGTCCATACAAATAAAATTAGCAATTTAAATTTGTGGACTTGTGACTGATATACTAATCTTGCATTATAGCTAATCCATCCTTCTGACTGAATTATAGTGCAATAAAAGTCATTTAACAGTTTTATCAGCACTTCATCCACATGTCATACAATACAATCATTCAATCATATCAGGAAGAGTTGTACAATTATAACCACAGTCAATTCTAGAGCATTTTCTTCTTCCTTGTACTCATTGTTATTCAGGTAATTATTTTTTCTAATTATGGCAAAATGTACATAAAACATTGTCCAATTATACAACTTCTACATGTATAACTCAGTGCCATTGACTATACATTTCATGTTGGACAACTATTTCTGATATCCTTTTCCAAATTGTTCCACCACCATTAACATGAACTCAATGGCCCCCAAGGAAAGACTCGTTCTCCTCATCCATGGTGACCATTGGTACAGTTTGGTTTCTTTCTTCTTCTTTTTTTAAAAGTATTTTTCTTGACATGGTAGTCACATAAAATACACTTCCATGAGTAAATCACTTTTAAAAGGGGTTGTATGTACACAATCACAATTAGTTGCAATGCTCCTTCCCCTCTCCCATATTTTCTGTTTGCTCCCCAAACCCCCTCACCCTTCACAAACTCCAACCACTGTCCATATCCCCAATAAACCATTGCATTAGTTATTTACTCTATGCATCTACTCTTTTGTGCTTCAAAAACTGAGAAACCAAAACCAAAACAAAATAGCATAAAGAAAATAATAATATTAATAATATAAAGACAAAAATACAAATATAGTGTAAGAAAGAAAAGACCATTATCGATATTTAAAAAGTCAGAGAAGAAGTTTCTGTCATGGAACAAGTGAGAAATACTTGATCCTACAGCAAATTCAGGTTGGGTCAAGGGGGAGGTCAATTGACCAAGCATCATATTATACCATGGTTGGATCCACCATAATCAAGTTTTTAATAATGTCTATCTAATAGCAAAGCTGTTCAAGTCCCTCGCTTGTGGCTAGAGGGGATCTGCCAGAGGCTTAGTCAGAAAATGGATTTGGGGCACCCACTGTTCTCCATAGCCTTCTACAAATTGGGTGCAAATAAAAGGCATTTTATACCATATTCAATAGTCTATATAAAGCTCTCTCTTAAACACATATGAGTGTCTCTGGATTTGTTTCTCTAGTCAACCTGGTCTAACACAATCTTCAATAAAATAGAATTAAAAGTAAACGACACAACGAGAGACAAGAATGGATACTACATAATAATCAAAGGAGTGATAGACGAAGAACATGTTGTCATAACGAGCATACACATCTACAATGAAAAACCCTTGAAATACATCAATCAAATTGTCAGAGATGAAAAGAGAAACCACCAGATGCACAATAATTGTGGAAGACTTCAAAGTACCATTCTCATGGAAAGATAGGTCAGCAGGAACTAAAGGCATATTTTTTTTTTAAAAAGGCCACATGCAAGTTCACAAAGAAAGCCTTTGCAAATTCAAAGACATAGAACCCATACAAACCATCTTCTGAGATTACAATGCTTTAAAACTGGAAATCAACAATAGAATGAACAAGAACACAAAGGCAAACACATGGAGACTCAACAACACACTATTTTTTAAACGCTGGGTATTAGCCCAAATTGTAGATGAAATCAATAAGTTCCTTGAAACAAATGAGAATGACAACACAACACACTAAAATAAACTCGACACAGCAAAAGTCATTATTAGAGGACAATTTAGAGCGATCAATACACACATTTAAAAAAAGAGGAGAAAACCATTATCAACACTTTAGCACAACACCTCCAACAATTAGAACAAGGACAGCAGTACAAACTATCAAAAAACAGGGGGGAAATAGAGATAATAAAAATTAGAGCAAAAATAAATGATCTGGAAAACAGAAAAACAATGGAAAAATGAAAAAGACAAGTTGGTTCTTTTTAAATAACAAAATTGGCAGACCACTAGCAAACTTGACAAAAGAAAAGAAAAAGGAGCTACAATAAAATGTGGTGATAAAACTACATGGTGCCCGGCTATCAGAAAAAATAGCATCTGGAACCTTAGATGCTTGTTTTCAAAGAAGCAGCTATCTTAGTGAGATGTCAACTAAGTTCACGTGGAAGAAGCACATCAGCCTGTGTGATCAAGGGCTGTAAATAATATAACCCAATCCAAAGTAGAAAAGGGTATTAGAGCTTAAATTGTGAGCACTTTATTTTCAGTGGGCTATGGATGACAGTGAAAGCCCAAAATCCATTTGCAGGACCCACACATAGATTAAGCTTCCAGTGATTTTCCTCTGACCATAGTCCTAGGAATGTGAATAGCCTTGTTATCTGACGGAATATTGTGGAGATAATTATAGTAGATATAGCCAGGTTAAAATGTAACATCTCATTTGATCCCTCTTTTGACCCAATGACAAGTTCTATCAGTTTAATAATAATAATAATAATAATGATGATGATGATGATGATGATGATGATGATGATGTGATGGGAGAATTCAAATTGATTGAGTCTCTGAACATAGATCAGGGATATGAATAACTTTGTTATCATACAGAGTGCATTGGAAAGTGGATTATGGCAGATGTAGTTAGTGTAAAATTTAACACCTTATGATTTGATCTCCCTTTTGATCCGTTTTAGAGTTATTTTAGTTTTTAATATTTTCTGTTTTCTTTTCAGCTAAGGTTTTATCAGTTTTATTTTGTTATTGTTAGCTTTGTCAACACTTTTTTTTTACTATATGAAATCCAGGATGGTTGAATCTATAGAGACAATACTGAATTAATGGCTCATTGGGGGTATAGCAGGAGACTTGGGGAGAAATGGGGAGCTAATAACAAGGAGTACAAGAAAGAAGAAAATGTTTTAAAACTGATCGTGGTAATGATTGTACAACTCTTCTTAATACAATGAACTATTGGAATTGTATGATGTTTGGATTGTGTCCCAATAAAACTTTTAATAAAAACAAAAGCAAACAAACAAAAAATAGATAGCAGGGTAATAGCTAAAATGGGAAATTAGAGCCATGAGAGGGCTTTTTTATCTTCCTCCATTTTGATGATAGAAATAATAACATGTTGCAAGTCGGAATGATACAGAGAGTACAATTGCTGGTGACGGGGTTAGGGTCCACTGACACAAATAACAAGTTTGGCTTTAGCATGGAGAGGTCACCTGCTAAAGCAAGCAAGAAAGCAGGGAATATGTGCAATAATGCTGGAGAGAGTATAGATATAGTTACAGAATGTTTCTTGGAACTATATCTATTTTCTAATTAGAATTAAAACTAAAAAAATGAGTTTAAAAATAAATTTTAACTTGCCTTCAGCTTCCCTTTTGATAAAAGGCTGTTATTTCCGTTTCTGTTTTGTTTTCCGTGCCTTAACAGTTTTCTTCAAACAGTTCCTAGGGAGTGAAATAACAGAGATTAGGAACAAAAATATTACACGTTTTTCTCTACACTTATTCCTGTATTAAGACTCTCTGAATCAAACAACTACTAGAACTAATTTGGAATCATCTCAAAGTGGAAAAATCTAGTAGTGGTGAATGCATTAATCTTTCCCACCATGCCACCTTTAACAATCAATCAATTCAGCTAATGTAAAGAAAAAGTATCACTCTGTTTATTCAACTTTTGAAAAGATTTCCCAGTAAAGGTAACTTTAAAGACTCAAGTGTTGTTAAAACCAAAATGTTCTAGATATCTGTTGTTTTAATTACTATTTCCTTTCTAAAATAATGATAGATATCAGAATTATCCCTTACATAAATAACAAATATGTAAAATTTTCACTATTTTTCTAAGTCCTAGATTTAGCCTCTCAATTTGTCCCTTTTTGCTCCTTTTTCATTTCCTAATTATAAATAAGATAAATGTTTAGGTCACTTATGGTAACTACTCACATTCATTACTCTTTAAATAGTTTTGTTCCCCATTCTATTTCTATTTGCTGTAGCTAAAAAATGTTTTATCCCTTCTGTAGCCCTAATTCCTTTAGTGTGCTATTTGAAAAAGTCTAAGTTACACTACTTTACAAATGAAATCTAAAATAAGAGAACAATGAAAGGAGCAAAGTGATCTTTGCCTGACTAGGGAAGGAATGCATCCTATTGTCAACAGAAAGCTTTTTGGAAACTCTTAGTTTCTCATTTCACTTATACTAAATGGGCCACTAAGCTATAGAAAACAAACAGCAGAAGTGTTCTTAATTGTGATTACTTCAAGCAAACAGCAGAGGTGTACTTAATTGTGGTCAACCAGCTTTATATTTTCAAAAGTGCTAGATTAGTAATCAAGGAGACTTAGATTGATAACTCCTATAACTCATTCCAATTGTTCCTATCTTGCTTGAGAAAATCATAGCCGATTGAGCTTTGGTTTTTAACTGGTAAAAAGAGGATGGTTTGGCCTTCCTAGGCTACCTAAAAATATTAAAGTATTAAATAAAAACTAAGCCATTTTGTGCAATAAAGTTTATATTCCTCTACAACATTACAATGTTCACTTCTATTACACAACAAACTTATCAAAGTCTAGAGATGAGGCCCAGCCAGCAGTAGTTTTTAAGAAATATACCAAAGTTTGAGAAATGCGACATAGTATTGCTCCAACAGCATTTCCAATGTAAACCCTTTTCACTACTTCAATGAAAATTGAACTATAACCACCAATTAATTTTCTAATAATCTTGAAAAAATTCCTAAAAGATCAGAAAAATGTTATTACAAAGCAATCAAAATGAAAACTCTCAAATGAACCAATTTAGAGTCTCAACTTCAAGTATTTTACTTTATAACTAAAATGTTTATGCTTTATAACATACTGGATTGTACAAATTTTGAAAACTTACAAATAACTCGAATTACTGGAGTAGTTATTTAAATGTACCATGTTACCTTTGCTCATGTCAAATTTTAACATAATTGTCATCTCCTAAGTTAACTTTAGATGATGTATTGATTCTTTACATCTCAATTACCCCAGTCAAAATTTTACAGATACTTTCAAACAAATCCATCTAGGTATTCATAGGTGAAATTTACTCTATTTGAGTTTATTAATATGCAACTGCTGTTATGCCAATTAAAGCTTCATATTTAGAGTTAACTAGTTAATAAGGTAGATCCTACATCTATCATTTGCATCATTATAGTGAGGTTCTAAGAATGAAAAGAGAAGGTTAATTGCCTAATTGGATTAAACAGGGTAGAAGATATTTTTAAATCTGAGGTAAAAACAAAGCCAAGAAAAAAACCAATAAGATATATAGAGTGCAAAAAACAATGAATAAATTATTATGCCCAAGAAAAGAGAATCACATTATATTTTTAATGATTGCATTTGATATTAACATGGCTAATGTTAATTATTGCTGTGATATAATGAGAATGTTCAGATTTCATCTTGACATATAAACAGAAATAAAATAAATTATTGACAATAAATGTGTTAATATAACACTAATATATTCTTGGTGGCTATGTGAACATGAAAGTAAACCAAGTTGTCAGGAGAAAAGATGAAAACTTATGACATATTTGTGTAGTAGAATACAGCAGTGAAAATAAATAAAGCATGACTACAGGCAATAGCATAGATGAAATACAGCATGATGAGATACAAAATCCAGTCACTGAAGAGAAGTATAATTCCATTTAGAACAAGTTAAAAAACACTAAAAACAAAAGTAGATACGGTTTATAGATGTAAATACTAACACAAGATTATTTACAGAACACAGGAAAATACACAAATTTAAGACAATGGTTGTTTCTAAACCATGCTTGAAAGAAATGTGATTGAGAATGGGTATATAAAGGACAATAGATGAAATTATCTTTTTTTCCCCTTTAACTGAGTCACAGGTCAGAAGTGTTTGCTGTATTGCTTTTCTTTACTTTGTACACATATTTTATAAATATTATTTTGTATGTATTCAATATTTTTAAAAAGAAACTAAAGTCTTATTAAATACTTACTTTCTGTGTTTTCTGTAATTACGGAAGTATATGATGTTAACAGATTTCAATTTTTGTATTCAAAAGCAGCAGATATAACTGAATATACATATACTTTATTGTTCGATTACTGGGCCTAAAATCAAGAAAATATTTCTAAATATATCTTTCAGAAATAAGAAGAAAAAATATGAGCAATTTTCAGAGTAAAAAATGGTTCAAAACTCATAGAAGTAAAAACAATTTCTTAATCTTTTAAGTGGCTTGTAAATCAAAGATATAAGTTATGGATTTGCCATCAGCAAATCAATGGTGTCATCAAAATCATCAATGATGAACTCCCCAACTGGAGTTCATATTTTTAGATTTTAGTATTAAACTACTGAGAGGTAATAGGGATCCCCCTCTCATAAGAAGTTCTACAATATTCAAAACACTTTGAAATACTTTAAATAAAGGCTTATAGGTTATTTAAGCATAACTCTAAGGACTTACCATTTATATAAAACAAAATTTTAAGTTTCAGTGCAGGTCTATATATGGATCTATTTCAAGAGTTTATTAGCAAATATTAAGCATTTAGGAAAATTATTACTGAGGCCATCTTAAATATTTTTACAATTATACCCAAAAGAAAAAGGTTTTAAATAGTGAAATATAGCTGTGTATCCAGTATGTTAAGTGATAAAACCATGAACATCACGATGAAATCTGCTAATTTTTGTTAAATTTTATCTGTCTCTATAAATATTTAATCTCAAACATATATAAAGGAATTTTTTTTACATTTACATCTATGAACGTGTTTCTCACATGGTACCGCCTCAGAACCTCGTATTCAAGCATTACCCACCCACTGCACGAGAGTTGATTCCAAATCATAGCAACCAAACTCACTGTCATCAAGTCAATTCTGACTCACAGAGAGACCGTATAGGACCCTCTGTTCAGTAACTCTAACTCTTTTTTTAAATTAAATACTTTTACTGGGGGCTCTTACATCTCTCTTCACAATTTATACATTCATCCATTGTGTCAAGCACATTTGCACATATGCCGCCATCATCATTTTCAAAGTATTTTTCTTCCTACTTGGCCCCTGATATCAGCTCCCCATTTCCCCCCCTCCCTCCCCCACCCATCCTCCCTCATAAACCCGTGATAAGTTGTAGATTATTATTTTCAACTGTAACTCTTTACCGGAGTAGAAAACCTGGGCTTTCTACCCTTTAAGCCCTTGGTGGTTAGCAGCCCGAAGCACAGCCACTACGCCACCAGGGGTCCCTTAGCTGCAGCTCTATATGACAGTGTAAAACTACCTCACAGAGGTGCCAGCTTTGTAAACATTATGGAAGCTGACTGCCAGCTACATCTATCTCCTGTTAACTCCAACCACCAACCTCCTTTGAGATTGCAGCTGAGCGCTTGAACCATTAAACCACCAGGGTTCCTGTATTCAAACAATAAAAACTTATAAAGTCTGACACCTACCAATCCTCAACTTAAAAAAGGTTAAAACCAGAACTTTTAGAATGCTTTTCTTGTTAAATAAGAAACAATCCTAAAGATTGCTTATTTAATTACATACTCAGTATCCTCACCCTCCACATTGAAAATTTGAAGATGAAGCCAATGTAAACCCAAACTTCCTGAATACCTCAGTAAGAAAATATAATTATGATAGCTCACTGTTTTCAAATAAGTATATCTTAGCCATTCACTGGAATTTTCAAGTTTTGAAAAGCGATTTTGCCTCCATTAAGGATTGACATCTAGTGAATCGCTTTTAGAAAACTTAAGTCACTTACAAAATGCCAACTCTTTACTCTTTCGATAACCTCCCTCCTCACCGTTATACTTAAGATTTTACATTTTTCGTCTTAAACCAGACATCGCAAAAATTATAATAATACAATAGGTATATATATTTCGAAACAACTTTACCTCAAGTTTTAGTTTAGCCTTAAACGTTAAAGGTCGTGATTTTTGTCAAACCCTCAACCGAGTCTCCCAATTCAAAATTACCAGAGCCTCTTAGGTTTTTATTTTATATGTTAATAATAACAAAGTACTTCCCAAGCTATACCTTTCGCCTCCTGCCGTCAAGATTTAAACTCTGAGACCAGAGATGAGCGGTCAAGGATAGTAGGGCAAACATCTGAGGTGGACGGAAGCTTTAGAGTTCAGAGGGCGACAAAGGAAAGAACTAGAACAGCTGGCGGTGACGAACACTGCTGAGCGAACACTGCTGAGAGGCCGAGGTTCCACTAGGTGCCTGTGACTGTCGCTGGGGGGAGGGGCGTAATCTTTTGCCGCCAGCCCACTACCGCCCCCTAGCGAATCCAGCGCAACTACCTCTCCTCAAGCGGCCATTTTGGCTCCGCCCCAAGCCCCGCCCCAAGCACAGCTAAGCCCCGCCCCTAGCACAGCTAAGCTCCGCCCATTCGGCGCCAAAAGGCGCCACACAGGGCGGGCGTGGGGGAGGTGGCTTAGGTGGAAGTGTGCTTCCAAACAAACGTGCGGAACTGGTCCTCTGTCTGGGACCTGTGTGGGACTCTGAGTGCCGCTACCCCTGGCTGTCGCCTCCCCAGAAAACCAGAGAAGTTGTGGGAATATGGAGACTAACCGTTCCCTTCAGAAAAGGTGCTGTTAGTGCCTAGCGACGGGTGAGGGGCAAGGACCGGGGCTCTTAGAGGCGCCTGATGGTGAAGTATTTGGTTCTGTTGTGGGATGCAGCCGCTGGCACTGTTGCAGTTTTGTAGACAGCATTTTTTGGGTAGCCACTGCCGCCTTAGAATTAGGGCTCATGGGGAGAGTTTTGCCTCCGGAGCAGGGGTGGGGAGGGGGCTTGTTGAGGCAGAGGTGTAGGTTTTAAATGCAACACGAAGGTAAATTGTTGAGCTGCAGTTTTTCTGAGTGGAAGTAAAGTGCTTAACATGCTGCTTTCCAAACGAAGTATCTTTGTGCATAAACTGTTACTGATCTAATTTAACCCATGAAGAGGGTTATATTATTGTTCCTAAAATTACAAAATTGATAGTTGCTCCTCTATGTATGAAAATAGAGGTTGGGATTTGGAACTAAGCTGTGTGAAGGCTCGAATTTGAATCTGAGAAGGATTAAATTGTTTTCACAATCGAAATACCATCACAAGATCTGTGCGGTTTTAATTCCTCCGACTTTTAGGAGTTGGCATTGGACTCTTCCAAGCGAATGAACCCTGGCAAAATGTAGGTAATCGTGATAGTTTGGTAGCTCTTGCTAAAGATTTTATTTCATTATTTTGTAATCTGTAATATTTGGTGCAAGGATTAAATTACAGAAGTCACACTGAGAAAATGTTAACATATTGCTGGACTGGCCAAAGTAAACCAAGTCAACAATGTTTCAGAGGTGCAGGTAGGTCATTCCTTGCACAGAGTGAATGACTAAAATGCCCATTATCACTACAATATAAAGCATAACCTATGTATGTGTATGACACATATTTCTTAAGCCAAACTCATTGCCATCAAGTTGATGCTAACTCATGGCGGCCCTATAGGACAGGGTAGAACTACCGCTGTGAGTTTCTGAGACTGTAGCTATGAGAATAGAAACCCCAATCTTCCTCCCATGGAGTGGCTGGCAGTTTTGCACTGCTAACCTTGCCTTTAACAGCCCAATATGTAACCTACACCACCAGGGGTCCTTATATATTTCTTAAGCAGCATCATAAAGGAGCAATGAACTAGGAGTCAGAAGATAAAATTTTAACCCTAATTGTAACTATTGAAGAACATGTGATTATAGTCATACCAAGTGATTTAAATCTGTTGGAGAGAGAAAACTATATGGAAATGATCACTAAATTATAAAATGTTCAATATATGAGAACAGATGGTATAAAGTGATAGTACTTTTGCCAGGAAGTTTGGAAGGATTTGCGATGATTATAAAAGTGTTTTTCTTCCCTATTAGGAATGCAGGTGATGAGTCAGAATACGCTTGAGGACAATGAGTTTGATTTGATTAGAAGCCTACCTTGTATGGTTTCCAGTAACCCAATAGTTATGGGTGACTGTAATCAGATTTGAGGGAACCTGGTGGTGGTAGAGTGGGTTATGAGTTCATCAGCTATTCTCGAGGTCAGCAGTTTGAAATCACCAGGTGCTCCATCAGAGAAAGATGAGGCGTTCTGCCCCTATAAAGATTTATAGCCTAGGAAACCCACAGAGATAGTTCTATCTTGCACTGTACAGTCGGTATGAGTTGGAATTCACTCGATGGCAATGAATTAAATTTATAATTTGACTTAATGGTACTGTTATCAACAGTCTAATATATAACATAAAGAAATGATTAACTTGCCTTAATCTATAGAAGGAAACTTGATTGTTTGGTTTATTTATATGTAATCCATATGTTTTTCTTGGAGTATAAAACTTTCACTGCCATTGAGTCAATGCCAGCTCACGGTGACCCTGTAGGACAGAGTGGAACTGCCCCTGTGGGTTTCTGAGACAGTAACTCTTTATGGGAGTAGAAAGTCTAGTCTCTTTCTTTTGGAATGGCTGGTTCTTCCCATTGCTAACCTTGCTGGTTGCAGGTTACCCTAATTGGTAATCACAATGCCACCAGGGCTCCTAATATATGGACTCAGACTTGTTTTTCATAAGTAAATTATCTAACTGAAACTTGAATAATACAGACATGTCACTTTCATGAAAGGCAAAAATCTCAATGTCATATAAGAATTCGAAATATGCTAACACCAGATTATGTAACCACCACACTACTTAAACACAGACTGGGACATAAAATATAAACAAATTGATCACAAAAGAAATAATTGATCAAGTCATTTGCTCCTAAGAGAAGCAAGTCCTGTCCCAGATGACTTAATTGACTAATTGTGCCAGACATTCAAAGAAAAATGGACACCAACACACAAACCGATCCAAAATATAGGAAAAATATAGAATACTCTCAAACTCATTCTATGAAGCAAGGATAATTTTGATACCAAAATCAGGTAAATATACCAGTAAAAATAAAATCTATAGACCATTTATCTCTAATGAACATAGACATGAGTTTTCAACAAAATCTCAGCTACTAATCAGTAACTTCATATTTAAAAATGCATCATAACTAAGTGGCATTTATACCAAGTATGCTAGGATTGCTCAACATTAGAAAAGCAACCACATAAATTAAAAAAGGAAAGCAACCACATGATTATGCCAATTGTAGTTACATAATCTGATGTCAACTTGAGACTAGTAAGAGTAAAGGGGTGGAGTCTAGCCTGTCAATCAGATCACAGCTTGATGACCTAATTTGGAGGCACTATGGACATAAATAGCTCAATGGAGGCCAGACACCTTCTCTGTGCTTTGTCTTCCTGCTGACAAGACATATGGAGTTATGCTGATGGAGTTAGAGTCCTGGAGCTGTTGGAGCCATGTGGAGACCCCTGATAGCACTGCCATGCTTCCTCTGCCACTGGATCTACAGGACTTTCCACCCTCTGGCCTGTTGTGTGAGTCGGATGTATGGGCTAATATCGTACTTATGGACTTGATCTGGACAGGGCTGGGGTGTTTTCTCAATATAAATTGCTCTTTTATATAAAGCTCTTATACACATATGAGGGTCTATGAATTTGTTTCTGTAGTCAACCCAGACTAACATACCAATTTATATAGAAATTTATTTGACAAAATCCAACAGTATTTCTGCTTAAAATGCTTATCAAAATAGGAATAGAAGGGACATCCCTCAAGAAAATTAGAGCATATATGTAACACCAACAGTCAGCATTAGTCTAAATGGAGAGAGAATTAAAACATTCCATCAAAGATGCCCTTTATCAACATTCATATTCAACATTGCTTTGGAATTCCTAACCAAAGCACCAAGCCTAGAAAGGGAAATAAAAGACCTTCATATTGGTAATACATAAGTAAAACTACTTCTATTTGTAGGTGCTATAAGCCCGTTGTTGTTAGTTACCACTAAGTTAGTTCTGGCCCAAAGTAACGTTATGATTACATAATGTCTGCTCCTGTGCCATCCTCACAATTGTCCTTATGTTTGTACTTATTGTTGTAGCCATGATGTCGATTCATCTTTCTGAGGACCTGCCTCTTTTTCTCTACCCCTCTACTTTACCACACATGGTGCCCTTCACCAGGGACTGGTCTCTCCTGACAATATGTCCAAAGTAGGTATGTCTGAAGTCTTGCCATCCTTGCCTCTAAGGAGTACTCTAGCATTCCTTCTTCCAAGGCAGATGGGTTTGTTCTTTTAGCAGTTCATGGCACTTTGAATATTCTTCTCTAGCACCAGGGTTCAAATGCATCAATTCTGCTTCAGTTTTCTTTATTCAGTGCCCAAAATTCACATGCATATGAGGCAATGAAAAGCACCTTAACTTGGGTCAGGCACATCTTAGACCTCAAAGTTATATTCTTGTACTTTAAAGAGGTATTGTGCAGCAGATTTGTCTAAGAAAACTTGTGTTTTGATCTCTTAACTACTTTTTTCCATGAGTATTGATTGTGGATCCAAGCAAGCCAGAATCCTGACAACTTCAGTCTTTTCTCTTATATTGTCTGTATTCTAATTATGAGGATTTCAGTTTTCTTTACTTTTAGTTTTAATCCATACTGAAGACTGTAGTCTTGATCTTCAGCAAGTGCTTCAAGTCCTCCTTGCTTTCAGCAAGCAAGGTTGTGCCATCTGCATATAACAGGTTGTTAATAAACCTTCCTCCAATCCTGATATCTGGTTCTCTTTCATATAGTCTAGCCTCTAAAATTATTTTCTTAGTGTACAGATTTAATAGGTATGGTGAGATGATACAATTCTGATTCACACTTTTCTTGACTTTAAACCATTCAGTATTTCCATGTTCTGTCTGAATGACTGTTTCTTGGTCCATGTACAGGTTCTGTATGAATGAAATGAAGTGTCCTGGAATTACCATTCTTCTCAACATTATCTGTAGTTTTTTTGTGGTCTACACAGTACAATGCCTTTGTATAGTTAATAAAACACAAGTAAAAATCTTTCTAGTATTCTCTGTTTTCAACCAAGTTCCATCTAATATTAGCAATCTTGTTCCATGCCCTTTCTGAATCCGGTCTGAATTTCCGGCATCTCCTTGTCAATCTCAGTGTCATTATATACAACTAGAAATAATATATAACACAACCAGCCATTAGAAATTATGATGTATCTGTTTGTTTATTGACTGAAGGTATTTTTATATTAGGTGATAGTTTTTAAGACTGTACGTACTTACTTTTAAAATAAATGTTTATATTGAAATAACTTATATTTAATATACTGTGCACTACAATGGTAACAGTGATAATCGCTCAGTCACATGAGCAATTATTGTTTACCACTTTTATCTTTATGCTTGATTTTCTTTAAAAACTAATGAGCATATATTTTCTAGTTATAACATTAAAAAACTAAGTAAGTGTAAATTCTTCTTCTAACAGTTTTGCAAGTGATTCTTTCCTAAAAAGCTAATTTTAAAAGTTCTTACCAATTATAGATTAATTTTTGGATGTTTTGCTCTTTTAAAATATCTATATCCTTGCTCTTTGTATTTGCCAGTATTTACTTTTGCTTTGTCTTCACCGTTGTTTACTTTGACTCTATTCAAAATAGGCTCTTCAAAGGAGCAATACAAAAGTTGCAAGAATACATGCCAAAAATGTAATCTGCTAGAAAAGCCAAGTAATTCATTTCCTCAGAAGGAGTACTAGGGTTGATGCTGTGGCAGCCAGAGTTCAAACTGCAGTAACAATGAGCAAGGTTAAGTCTTAATTTCTTTAAATGATAGAAACTCTTGTTTAAGTTTAATTAAAATATTAAAAGTTGATGAAATAGAAATCTATTGCAAGATGCTACAGGCTATGGTAAAGGCCTTCATGAGCAGGGAACAACATGGTCAAAGTGTTTGGTGAGAGAAATGATTTAGTAGTGATTTTTTTTTTTTTAGCTAAGGTCTAATTAGTTGTCTCCGACTGCTTTGAAGAGAAACAAATACTAGGGGCACCCCCGCCCCCACCAAACAGGAATTTTTTTCAAAGCTATGTATTTAAATTTTTGTTACAAACAACCTTATCACCTTCAAAGAACTCTCCATTAAACTTAATATTTGTCAAATCTGTGATTCCATTCCTGGAAACATTTTTCAAACTCATCTGTTTGAATTGCTGACAGCACCTCTCCTGTTTTTTCTTTACTTCTTCTATGTCATAAAATCGCTGTCCTTTCTTGTCCCTCTTCATTCACAGAAACAAAGAAAAGTCTCAAGTATCGAGGTCAGGTGAGTAACATGCATGGGACAAGAGAGGCGTGCTGTTTTTCACCCAAAACTGACACACTGGGATGACTGCGTGAGCAGGTGCCCTGTCGTGGTGGCAAAACCAGTGCCCTGTCTGCCACAAATCAGGCATTTTTTGTTATGCAATCGGTTCAGAGCCTCTAAATAGAAAGCTTGATTAACAGTCTGATCTGGTGGAATGAACTCCAAAGGCACTGCCGTCAACATTTTGGTCTGTTTGGGAAGTTGACGGACATTCAGACAGTTTGTCATCAATCTACATTTCACTTTTTTTGAAATGAGAAAAACACTCATGCACTTGTTGTCCCCTTAGCACTGTCCTTGTAAGCTTTTTCAACATCACAACAGTTTCTGCGGCGTTTTTCCTGAGCAGGAAACACAATTTCACAGTTGCACGCTGTTCTCTTAAGTCAGCCATCACCAAAAAAAAAAACAAGGTTCGAGTGAAACGGATTTTACGAAAAAATTCTCTGTGACCAGAGAGAGCCCTCCCAGGTGACGCCACAGGGTGCACTAACTCCGAGTGAATTGCTCGGTGATTGCCTAGTGGGGAAAATGCTCCAGTGCAGCTTTTGTTTCCGTTTTGGAGGGTATCCCCTCGTAATGTAGTTTTATTTTTCACAAAAGGTGATAGGTAAGTAATACATTTTTCAAAGGCTCCAGAAATTTTGTGATTGCTTATATTATAGGATGCCAAATCTCTTTTTATGTTTCAGGTAGGCAACAAAGTCCATGGCAGGTGTAGTTAAGTCTCTGAATGCCACATTGAGGAGTATGAAACTAGAAAAGGTAAGTCACAATAATGATATTATTGTTGATGTTCATATAGCATGCTTTCATAAATTTTTCTTAATTCCATATATCTTTTTACAGATTTCTGCCTTGATGGTCAAATTTGAACACCAGTTTGAAATGCTGGATGTTCAACCACAACAAATGAGTTTCACTACAACCCTAATAACACCACAAGTAAGAATAGATTCTCTACTTTGAATAACTACTTCAAAATATGATAGTTCTATGAATCTAAATAATTTCGGCAATGCTAAACAAACAACATTGTGAAAATTCCTATAGAAAGTTACTTCACTGCCCCTGGGTTCTTGAGGAGGCATTGTCAAAATACATTCTCTGGCTTAGTTTAAAATTCCAGAAATTAGACTAGATCATATGTCTATGAAATATAGAACTTGGGTTCACCAGGCTAACAATTGTCTTTAATGATGAAAGCATTGTACTGGAGACTCACAGAGTCAAGTTAGTATTATCCTAAGGCTCAGCTAATTCATCTTTGTATAAATATTCTGATACCTACCTACAGTTATTTTTCAGATAACTAGGACTTGAACAGAGATCTGCTACATAGGAAACTGAAATTTTAATTGTTGTAACATGAGCTAGAAGAAATGCTGCTAAACTTAAATATTCAAATGGACAATATTTTAAATTAATTATTGTTTTAAAGATAATTTTATTGGGGGCTTTTACAGCTCTTATAACATTTTGTCCATTAATTGTATCAACCGTATATGTACATATGTTGCCATCATATTCTAAACATTTACTTGTTCTTTGAGCTGTAAGTATCAGCTCTTTTTACAGCTCCCTTGATAAATTATATAAATTATTCTTATTTTCATATCTCTCCCTGGGGAGGGGGGCTGTATGGTTATGTATAGATCATTGTGATCGGTTCCCCCTTCCTCCCTCCCTCTCCCCACCTTTCCCCTATCTTCTTGGTATAGCTACTCCGATTTCTGTTCCTGAGGGGTTTATCTGACCTGGATTCTGTGTGCAGTGAGCTCTTATCTGTACCAGTGTACATGGTCCGGTGTAGACTGGAGTGAAAGTCAGGACTTGGGTCATGATAGTGTAGGGTGAGGAAGCCTCAGGGAACCAGAGGACTATTGTGTGTTTCATTGCCCTGGCTGACTCATCCCTTCCTTGTGACCCTTCTGTGAGGGGATGTCCACTTGTCTACAGATGAGTTTTGAGTCTCTACAAATGGACACTATCTTACATTATCACTCTTCTTCTTGACCCTAACACCTTATCCATATGGGAAAAAAATCAAACTTTTACGAAAGATTAGGAAGAAATCAACAACACTTCACCCAAATTTTACAGCAGGGAACTGTGTACAAAGAGTCAAGAAAATAAACTTTTTGTTTGTCAAGGTTTAAAGTTAAGATGAACCTGATAGGTTTTATATTGAATATAAATTTAGACATATTTTTTATACTTCTCTTAGAGACCATGCTTCTCAAAGTATTGTCCAAGAATCAGAAGTAGTTCTCTCATTTGGGAATTAGGAATACAGAATTTCTTGCTCGACCCACATGTCTGTTGAATCAAAATATGCATTTTAATATGATCCCCAGGTGATATATGTATTAAGTTAAAAAATCACTGTCCTAGATTTTCTGATTCTTATTCAAGTATTTCAAATGATGCTGAGGTGACTTTAGAAACACTTAAGTTTAGTAGTCCTTGTGCTCTGGGTTAGGCAATGGACTGCTAACTACAAGGTTTAGAATTCAAACTCACAAGCCACTCCACAGGGAATATGTGAGGCTGTCTGTTCCTGAAAAGATTTGCAGTTTCAGAAACCTCCTTTTAGGTGCTGTGGGGTAAACATTGGGCTACTAAACTTAAGGTTGGTAATTCAAATCCACCAGTTGCTCCTTGGGAGAAAGATGAATCTGTCTGTTCTTATAAAGGTTTTAGTCTCAGAAACCCTCTATAGGATTGCTGTGAGTTGGAATTGACTTGGTAGCAGTGCATTTTTCTATGTTCCCTTTAAAAGCTCCAAAAACATGAGATTTGTTAACCAACATTTCTAAGCCCTTCTGTTTCAGATGTTTTACTAGGTTCTAGAGACATTCAAATATATACAAGATATTTTCCATAAAACGTCAACCAAAACTTTCAACAGAGATGATAAGGGATCTGATTGGACCTTCAAATATTCATCCTTGCTAGTGAATAAGGATAATTTAAACGGGCATATTCACTTGGAAAAATCAATTTGGAAATAGCTACAATTTCATTTTCCATAGAATAACTAGAACAATCTTGTTCAAACAAGTCAGGTATGAATTCTCTGTGCTCAAAATCTTCTAGTAGCTCCATAGCTTTCTCAGAAAAAAAAATTATTTACTGTGACATATGAAGTTTTTAAAGATCTGCCTTACTGTACTTCTCAGACCATATCTCCTATTACTGCCCATCACTATATTCAGTCTTTTGGCCTCCTTGCAATTTTCTCAAACATACCAAGTACATTTCTGCCTCAAAGCCATTCCACTTGCAGTTTCCTGTGCCTTAAATACCCTTCCTCCACAAACCCTCGCTGTTTAGTGCTTTACCTCATTTAGTTCTTTCTTCAAATGTCATTTCTTTTCCGGTGAGACCTCTTTTTGTAATTCTTCTTAAAATTGCATCAGTAGTATACCCAGTGTGCCTCATACTTCCTACCTTCCCTGCTTTATTTTTCTTCATAACACATACCACCTTTGAATATACTATATAATGTCATTTACTTTATTTGTCCCCCTCTCTTGTGCACATAGTAGAATATAAACTTAACAAGGGTAGATATTTTCATAGTTTCTTTCTTAAAACGGTACCTCGCATGAAGTAGAATCACAATAAATATTTGTAGAATATATCAAAGATTCTGAAAAAGCATATAACATATAGCATTTTACTTCCAGTTCCAAATTTATTCCAAAGCAGCCTTAGCGCATGTGTAAAATAAATACGTATACACCGGAATATCCATTACACCAGTGTATACAATTGGAATAAATTAGGACTTTTAAGTCTGTCTAGAAATATAGTAGATGAATAAAATAGTGTATTTCTATATTGAATTGTTGTACAACAGTTAAAGTTGCATCAGCCTTCAGAAAAAAAACAACAATTATAATTATTCCAATCAAAATTTAAATATATTCCAAACCAAATTCACTGCAATTGAGTTGATTCCAACTCCTGGTAACCCTATAGGACAGAGTAGAAGAGCCCCTGTGTGTTTCCAAGACTGCAGCCATTTACTCCTGTGAACACTTACGGCAGCAGAAACCCTAGAGAGCAGTTTAACTTTGCCGGGCCTATAGGTTGCTTTGAGTTAGGACCTACCCAATAGTAGTGGGTTGGTTGTTGGTTTACTTTAGAAATATATTTCAAAAAAAAAAAAAGAAATATATTTCACAAACTCAAATTATATGTGGATTTCACTGCTAATATTTTTCACATAAACTTCATTATTTATGGATTTATTATTGTTCAGAGAAAATCAAATCCTCAAATAATGCAGCTCCCTCTAGTGGTAATAATATCTTTTTGAAAAGGTTTTGTTTTTAAAAATGTAAGAGCCACATTTTTTTTGAGATATATAAGTATTATATTAAAGTCATCGAGAGCATGAGAGATATTACAATAATGCAGTCAGACACATTACATGGTAGCATTGCTCACCTCAGCCCTGCTTGGTGGTCCACGTGGAGGGAGAAAGGACGGGAGAGGAGAGCGGGAAGAGAGGGGAGCCAGAGAGAGATCTATATTGCTGACCCAGGCCTATATACCTTTTGAGGGCATGCATGCCCACCAACTACAGGTAAAGACATATGTCACAGGAAGGGGTTACACTGTAGGTTACACAGTAATGGGGTGGTCCACATTCTTAAAGCCAGAGGAGGAAAAAAACAAGTAGCAATTGCTGTTGAAATACAGTGTGTTATTTTATTATTCTAGAACCAAGTGTATAACCTGCTTCAAGAAATGGCAGATGAAGCTGGGTAAGAAGTTATTCAGTTTCTTTGGGTTGTAGTGATTGAATGTCTAGATAGTTTAAATTACAGTGTGACAAAAAATTTTTCCATCTTTACAGAAGTTGTGTTTTTCTATTTTCTTCAAAATCATTGAAGATATATTTATTTAGTGTGGGATAACAAGAAATGGTAGAGGGTTGTCAAGGGAGGCAAGTGTGTTTAAATATTATCTGAATACCTATTATGTTCAAACAAAATTTATATATTTTTAAAATTTTTATATATTTTTAAAAGATCATCCAAATAATTGTTATAATCATGCCGTTGAGTCGTATGTGTATTTTGATTACTGTTAGCTGAACAATATGTGCAAAATGTTCAAAGAATTCAAATGACACACACATTGCAGCATTATGGAACATATATATGTAAATAACAAACACTTTCGTGAATCTGTTTTGGAAAAAATATGGTGTTTGATATGAGTTGTGCTATTTCAGTTCTTTCATGTTTGCAAGGGATGGATTGATCATGATATTTAATATTCCACCAGAGACCAAGGCATTGTGTGTGAGAGACTCTTACTTTACCAGTAAGAGGCTAAGGACTTGTTTCTGGTTCAACTAATAGCTGCATAAAACTATTTGAGCCCCAAAATACATTGAGAGTGGTCTTCTAAAATGAATGTTGCCACATTGTACCCTTGCTCACCCTTAGTGGAGATCAAGACTAGTAGATAATTTAAAAAATATTTTGTAGACTCTAATTTGACACTATTAACATTCAAGTTGGTTTATTCAGGAGAGAGTACTATCCTGAACATTCAGGAACCCTCAGGGCACAGTGGATTAAGCAGTCTGGCTGCTAGCAGAAAGGTGTGTGGTTAGATTCCACCAGCTGTTCTTTGGGAGAAAGATGAGACAGTTTGCTTCAATAAAGAGTGACAGTTTTAGAAATCCACTAGATCCATTTTAATCTGTCCCACAGGATCTTTATGAGCCAGAAATCCACTGTTATCAGTGAATTGCAACTCACAAGGAACCTATAAGACAGAGTAGAATTGCTCCATAAGGTTTCTGAAGCTATAATCTTTAAAGAGGCAAAATCATCTTTCTGGCTTGAAGCAGCTGGCAGGTTTGAACTGCTGATCTTTCTCGTAGCAGCCAACTGATTAACCAACTGTCCCACCAGGGCTCCAAGTCCATGGTAATGAGGTTTTGTTTGTTTGTTTAGTTTGGTCCTGTGTACCGTAAGACATTTAGTTGTATAACTTGTCTCTACCCATTACGTGTCAGTATTTGTGACAGTCAAAAATGTTTTCAGTCATTTCTAAGGTGGGGGTGGTAAAATCAAGAGTGCTTGCCTATATGAATAATGCGTGTGGCTGAAGCAGTCAAAGCTGGTAGAATCACTGATTATCAATATTGATGTCAATCCTTTCCTGATGTTTAAATATTGCTGTTGGAGTTAGTGATTCCTTACCTATTAATAAAATTCTTTTAAACAAAGTCTTTACCTTTAAAATAAAATTTTCATAATAGCTGTTACCATTACTATATTTCATTTAGTGTTTTAAAACTGGAGTTGACATACACAGTCAGAAAGACTGGTTCATGCCCTAGGGGGAGTAGTATAATGGGCCTTGGAGGCAGACAAACCTGAATTGAAATCCCATCTCTACTACTAGGTTTATCTTGAGCAAATTGACTTAAGTTTTGGGAAAATCAGTTATATGGTTGAATGCAAGCAATGATTCCTTCTGATGCTAGAAACTAAATACTAAACTTGAAATTTGGATGTTAGATACAGATCTGGTTTTATCTAGCTAGGATCTAGTTTCATCCTTTTGCAGTAGATTGAATTTTCTTGATAGTAAGAGACCACATAATTGTCAATGAATCTAATACATTGGATGTCTATTTCTGTACTTTTATTCAGAATACTTCATCATTACTCAGTTTTTTTATTAGCTTTTCTATCATAAGGTTACCATATATATAGGTTGCTGTTAGACTCAACTAAAACATTTCAAATTTAGTGATTTTATTTATCCTATGGTGACTTAAGTATTTTAGTATTTACATTAATAAAGTTTATCCTGTTTTATTTTCATTAAATTAAGGTAAAATGCAAGGTGAGTTTTTAAACTTTACAAAAAACGTATTTTATTGTTATAATTCAGTAAAGATGGAAAATGCTAATATTAACACTTATTTATACTTTTTTTTCATTTGTAGCCTTGATTTCAATATGGAGCTACCACGGGGAAAAACTAGTTCTATTGGCACAAGTTTTGCTTCAACGGAACAGGTAGAGGTTTGAATTTTACATTTATTGACCTTGATGTGTGTTTAAATAGTTTAAGACATATATATATATTTATATATTTATATTAAATATATTCTTAAACCTTCTGAAATTTTTCTTTGGGTAAATGCTGCCCTTTGAGTAGCAAATTGTCGATTATTCTGAGGCATATGTACCTCC
>NW_022111319.1:3376766-3377959 GCF_000313985.2 Echinops telfairi
TTTCTCAAAACATTTTCTCTCCACTTAAACCCCCGACATTAGGTCCTCATTTTTCCCCTCCCTCCCCGCTCCCCCCTATCTTCTGTTGTTGTTGTGTTCTGTTGAGTTGGTCTCAATGCATAGAAGTCCTATGTACAAAACACCACCTTGTCCGGACCCATCTTCACAATTGCTCTTATGTTGAGTCCATTGTTGCAGCCACCGTGTCAATCCATCTTGTTGAGGAGCTTCCTCTTTTATTTTGCCTCTCTAACATTCATGGTGTCCTTTTTGGTTTTAAATAGTTGTATTGGCATATATCTGACATATCATACAATATAATCATTCATGCATATTAAGATTTGTGCACTCATCACCACAATCAATTTCAAACACTTTCTCCTCGTGTTCATTGTTGTTAGCTCCCCATCCTCCCTGCCCACCACACACACACACCCTGTTAAGCATGGTATACTTTTCTTAGGACTGGTCTCTCCTGATAACATATCCACAGTACTTGAGATGAAGTCTCACTCTCCTTGCTGCTAAGGAGTTTTCTGGCTGTACTTCTAAGACAGATCTGTTTTGTTTTGTTTTCCTTTTGGCAGTCCATAGTACCTTCAGTATTCTCTGCCAGCACCATGATTCAAATGCATCAATTTTTCTTCAGTTTTCCTTATTCTAGGTCCAACTTTCAAATGCATATGAGCCTATTGAAATACCATGGCTTGGGTCAGGCACACCTTAGTCCTCAAAGTAACATCCATGTTTTTCAACACTTTAAAGAGTGCAGCAGATTTTCCCAATGCAATATGTACTTTGATCTCTTGACTACTATTTACATTAGCAGTGATTATGGATCCAAGCAAGATGAAATCTTTGACATCTCTCATCTTTCCTCCGTTTATCATGATGTTACCTATTGATCCAGTTGTGAGGATTTTTATTTTCTTTACGTTGAATTGTAATTCATACTGGAAGCTGCGACCCTTAATCTCCATCACCAAGCACTTCAAGTCCTCACTTTCAGCAAGCAAGTTTGTGTCATCTGCATATAGCAGGCTGTTAAAAAGTCTTCCCCTAAAACTGATATAGCATTCTTCTTCGTAGAATATAATTTAGGCAATGAATGTACAAATGCGCTTTACACAGTTGATGTGTGTATGGATTGTGATAAGAGTTGTATGAGCCCCTAATAAAAATGATTAAAAAAA
>NW_022111319.1:3379351-3380794 GCF_000313985.2 Echinops telfairi
TTTTTTCTGTTATTTTTTTTTAATTAGGATATTGTGGGCATAAGAAGATATCTCATCATTGTTTTTGATTTGCATCTCCCAGATGGCTAATGATTATGAGCATTTCCTCATACGTTTGTTAGCCACTAGAATGGTATCCCTTGTGAATTATCTATTAATGTCATTTGTTTTTGTCTTATTGAGGTATTGCATAATTCTGTAGATTTTCATAATTAGTCCCATTCCTTTGGAGTTTATGCTCAAGATTTCATTGCTAAAAATTTTTCACGACTAAAGATTTTTTTCCTAAGCCATAGGCTCTTGTTTTATTCTTTTGATGAAAATGCTAAAAACTGAAGTAATTTTTAAATGAGACAAAAGGAATATCAAATGATAGGTATTAAATTTAACCTCACTGCATCTGCTATAATCAACTTTACAGTGTTCTCTGTCTGATAGCAACGCTAGTCACATCTCTCAATTTTGTTTAGAGGGATTCAGCAAAGAGGTATATGATTCTTGGTTGACATTTTTTTTACTCAGAGCTATAAATATATCATATCATTGCTTTCTTGCATTCATGATTTCTGTCAAAAATCAGAGCTTAGTATTATTAGTTTTCTTTTGTAGGGTACTTCTTTTTTTTTCCCCCTCAAAGCTACTCTCAGGATTCTTTCCTTGTCTTTAATTTTGGAAAGTTTGATAATGATATGATGTGAAGATCTATTCTGTTTGAAATTTGTTTAGCTTCTTAAATGCATATTCTGTAATTGTTTATAATAGATTTTTTCATCCAACAAATCTTCCAAAAATTTCTCTGTACATTTGTCTTGTCTCTTCTTGTTCTGGAATTACAAATGCATGGTGTCCCACATAATTTTTAGACTTTAATTTAATCATGCTTTTTTTCATGTTTGTTCTGATTGTCCCTCTGGCAGGTTAGTATTGAGAGAATCGTGTTTGATTTATCTAATTCAATCTGTCTCTACTGATTAAATTCTACTCTTTTGCTCTTTTAATGTGTACCTATTCTGAAATCTGATTAGTGGTCTTCTTTCTGTTTGCGGTTTTTGTATGGTTTCTAATTTTTAATTTATTTTGACAGTTCTTAATAGTGTTTTCCTGGATTCTCATACATATCAGGTAGTTTCAATGCCATTCCTCAAGAATGCTTGCCAGTTCTGTGAGTCACTTTGGCTTTTTCCCCCCATTAAACTGAAATTGTCTATTGTCTCCAAGTGAGTGTGGTGGTGTTGTATTTATATTTACATGGTGATTGCATGCTGGTGTGTTCTTGGGTGCTTACTACTTGTCTATTACTAGGTGGGATAAAGGATAAGGATTTGTGTGCAGTTCTCCCTATGCCCTTAGTATAGAGCAGTTGAAGGAAGTTTGAGCTGGTTTGGGATACTGTCTATTGTTTAGGCTATATAGGAGGGGTTGGTGGTCCTTGATAAATGCATG
>NW_022111319.1:3383767-3385299 GCF_000313985.2 Echinops telfairi
TTGTCTTCACACCTTGGAGCACTGGGTTGAAGTTTGGTCCCTCTTTTCCTGTGGAGATATTAACAATACCCTCCCCTTGGGTGGGTTAGCGCCCCCTCTCACATTTCTAATTGCATGCCTTTTTCGTATAGTGCTGGAATAGTTTCCTTATCATAGTTTCTGCTTTCTTAGGTTCCATTTCTTTTGACTTGTGCAAAACAATACAAATTTAATGTTGATTTTTGTGTGAGGTTTGAGAGATTTTCAATTCTGTTTAAATTGCAAGCTATTTAAAATATTGTTGACTTATGTTTATCAGAACCCTTGTGACATGTACATATATTTTTTTATTCAGGATAAATAAATTCTTACAGAGACTTGCCCGCCTACAGATCAGGAATAATTTATAGAACTGGGGCTTCTGTATACTTCACTTGCTTCTGCAATATTCTTTGTATTACATTCTGATTAGACTAAAATCTCTTTGCATGTCTTTCGATAAGTTACACTTCAATGAGACTAACAGCATGTATGTACCAGAATACTTACACACACTATCTGTATATAACATTCACTTTTGGCTCGCTCTACTTGTTAGCACATTAGGAAATTCCAGGGAGTTTCCCTCTTCACAGATTTTATAGTTCTGTATATTATGTTTAAAAATCTGAGGGACTGTTTTTGTAGGTCTCATTCATAGAGCTAGCATTAGTTCTTCAACAGTTAAGTAAACATTCTAGCATCAAATTGCTTGCATAATGAAGTAATCTATATGGAATAAAGTATAGGATGTAGGTTTTTAAATTCAAAGTATATTTTAATCCATATATATTTACGTGACATAAAAATGAAAACAGACAAAGCATATTTACTTATTATGTTTACATGTCCCCAAACACCTCCATTATCATTATAGCATGGATGCTATTTTTTGATCTTTTAAATTTTATTTGTTTTGGCTCTCCAAGCAGTTATGCTTTTAATCTATCCCTATCAACTTTTAGCAGAGTCATATTGGCATAGTGGTTACATGCTGGGCTGTGGTCCTCAAGGTCAGCAGTTCAAAACTACCAGGCACTCCTCAGGAGAAAGATGGGGCTTTCTACTCCCATAAACAGTTACAGTCTTGGAAACTCATTGGACAGTTCTATCCTGTCTTATGGGGTCACTGTGAGTCTGTATCAACTTGATGGCAGTGAGTTTTTGATATCAACTTTTAAGTATAGATGTCATGAGGGTTTTTACCTCTCTGCTCAGTGGCTTCTATACCTGGGATACCAGGAAGATATTCCTAGTTAGTTCCAATCCACTACCATAAAACAAATGACATGAAGTTTTTGGTTTCTCATTGCTTATGAAAGTTATGCTATCCTATAGTCTACAAGTATGTGATAACATTATGAAAAAGTTTGAAATTCTGTGAGAATTACCAAATTGTGACATAAAGACACCAAGTATATACATGAGGTAGTTAGTTTATTGTGCCAACCTGGCTGATAAACACATGTGGGGTTAATTGAAGGGCGGAGGGATAAATGGCTCAGTGAGCCTCG
>NW_022111319.1:3389246-3390256 GCF_000313985.2 Echinops telfairi
CTCCCTCAGGAGCCCTTGATAATTTATAAATTATTATTTTGTCATATCTTGCCTATCCGACTTATGAACCATTTTATATAAGCATCTAGATTGTTTGACCTAGTTGAAATTGTTTTAACTAATCGTTGCCACGGGTAGGAAACAGGAATATGAGAAAAACAGGTAAATTATGAGTTTGCTTTAGAGCTTAGAAAACTCTGGAGAAAGAAGCCTCTGCACTACCAGAAGAGAGATTCTCTCTGAAGAGAATAGCTATGGGAAAAATAAGAAAGTGATTGATAGGGTATCAAATATAAACAGCCTAATTCTCTGTGGACTTATGGAAGTTGGCAGAGAACAGCTCCAAAATGAAGTCTTTTGTAGATTGAGGAGAGAAAGCACTGGTTCTAATTTATAGTAATGGATCCGTTCTAGCCTCAGTTCTGATAATTCTTTGACCACTGAGCCTTAAATGTCCTCCCTAAACCTTCTTTTTAGAGTGCATTGGTCACATAAGTCAAAGGAATCTATGTAGTACAGTACCCCAAATCCCAAACCTACTGTCACCAAGTCAATTCTGACTCATAGGGGATCCTGTACAAGGTTTTCTAAGGCTCTAAATCTTTATGGGAGCAGACATCCTCATTTGTCTCCCATGGACAGGCTGTGGGTTTGAACCACTAAACTTGCAATTAGCAGTCCAATGCTTACCCCACCACTAAGGCTCCAATAGTACAATATATTCTCTCTATTTACTGTTTTCCACCCATTTCCTCCACAACATTTCTAAGTACAGTATTGTGATAGTGTGGGTCTTAGAATAGTATCCATTTTTCAAATAAGGAAACTAAATTTTGAAGAAATCAGGCATCTTGCCTAAAGTAAAACCTTAGTAAATATCCCACTTCTTAAAGGTCCTCAAGGAGATGGGTTGATACCGTGGCTCAAGCGTAGGCACAATTGTGAGGATGAGCCAAGACAGGGCAGTGTTTCCTCTTGTCAATAGTATCGCTATAAATCAGAACAGACTT
>NW_022111319.1:3392089-3403891 GCF_000313985.2 Echinops telfairi
TTCCGACATTAGGTCCTCATTTTTCCCCTCCCTCCCCGCCCCCCTTCCTCATCAGCCCTTGATAGTTTATAAATGGGTATTTTGTCATATCTTGCCCTGTCCGACGTCTCCCTTCACCCACTTTTCGGTTGTCTGTCTTAAGCTTGGCAAACCATTTCCATGGGTATTCCACCAATTCCTAGAGTCTGGTTTTTGGTAATGCAGCCAGTGCAGCTTGAACTTTTTCCTTCAGCAACATTGGTTCTTGCTCATATGCTACCTCCTGAAATGTTAGAAAGTCAACTAGTTCTTCTTGGTACAATGATTCCGTGTGTTCTTTCCATCTTCTTTTGATGCTTTCATGCATCATTCAATATTTTGCCCATATAATCTTGCAAGATTATACATTAAGGCTTGAATTTTTTCTTGAGCTGTTTCGCAAAATTCTATCATGCGATCTCCTGTTTTATTTCTATCACCGAGCCATATGTTCGAACTACTGATCCTTCCTTTGTTTCCAACTTTTGCATTCCAGTTGCCAGATATGCTGAGCCTATTCTTTCCTTTTGGTTTCTAATTCTAAGTCTTTCCATATGTTATACTATTTGTCATTTTCTTTTCAAGTTGCCCTTTAAAATTTTCTATTCAACTCTTAGACTTTATCCATTCTTCAATTTATTTAACTACTCTATGGTTAAAAACAAGTTTCAGAGTGCCTTTTCACATACATTTTGATCTCTTCTTTCTTTGTGGTCTTTATAATGGCCATTCGCTTTCTTCATGAAGGATGCTCTTGAGCTCCTCGCATGGCTCATCAGGTCTCCTGTCACTGGTGTTCAGCGTGTTACGTTTGTTCCTGAGATGATTTCAACATTCAAGTGGGATAGGCTCAAGGTCATAATTTGGTTCTCATGGACTTGTTTTTGTTTTTCTTTAAAGATAATTTTATTGGGGGCTCTTACATCTCTTATAATAATCCATACATCAATTGTATCAAGCATATTTGTACATATGTTGCCATTATTATTTTCTAGACATTTACTTTATATTAGGCACTTGGTACCAGTTCCTCTTTTTTCCCTACCTCCCACCTCCACTCTTGTGACCCCTTGATAAATTATAAATTATTATTATTTTCATATCTTTTTTTGGTAGTGAAGTCCCACTTTATTTCTATTCTTTCCACCTTGTTCTTACGCACTCTTTATTTTAAAAAATTATTTTATTGGGGGCTTGTACAACTCATCACAATTCATACATTCATTGTCTCACACATTTGTACATATGTTGCCATCATCATTTTCAAAGCATTTTCCTTCTACTTGAGCCCTTGGTATCAGCTCCTCATTTTTTCCCTCCCACCCCTTCCCTCATGAGCCCTTGATAATTTATGTTGTTATTATTTTTTCATGTCTTGCCCTGTCCGATGTCACCCTTTACCCTCTTGTCTGTTGTCCATCCCCCTGGGAGGGTATTATAGGTAGGTCATTGTGATCAGTTCCCCCTTTCTCCCCCCATCTTCCCCTCCCTCTCCTGGTAAGGCTACTCTCAATATTGGTCCCGAGGAGTGTATCTGTCCTATATTCCCTGTGTTTCCAGCTCTTACCTGTACCCATGTACATGCTCTGGTCTAGCCAGATTTGTAAGGTAGAATTTGGGTCATGATAGTGAGTGGGGGAAAGGGAGGGGGAGAGGAAGCATTAAAGAACCAGTGGAAAGCTGTATGTTTCATCATTGCTATACAGCACCCCGACTGCCCCATTTCTCCCCATGACCATTTTGTGAGGGGATGTCTCATGGACTTGTTTTAATTTTCCTCAGCCTCAATCTGAACTTACATATGGAAAATGTATGGTCTGTTCCACCGTCAGCCTCTGGTCTGGTTTTGGCTTTTCAGATTGAGATTCTCTATTATGTCTACCCACAGATGTAGTACATTTTATTTCCATGTATTCAATCTGGGGATTGTATAGTCCCTTTTGTGTTGATAAAAAAGGTATTCGCTATGAACAAGACATTGACTTTGCAAAATTCTATCATGCGATCTCCTGTTTCATTTCTATCACTGAGCCATATGTTCGAACTTCTGATCCTTTGTTTCCAACTTTTGCATTCCAATTGCCAATAATTATCACTGCATCTGTACTGCATGTTTGGTCAATTTCCAACTGAAGATGTTTATACAATTCTTCAATTTCTGCATCACTAGCTTCAATGGATGCTGTATAAATTTGAATAATAGTTTTATTGATTGGATTTCCTTGAAGGGGGACAGACAATCCTATCACAGACGGCATTATGATTTAAGCTAGATCTTGAAATGTCCTTCATGACAATGAATGCCAGGTAATTCTTCTGGATTATGTGATTCCCTGCATAGAAAATCATGATTTTTTTATTTAAAGTGGCTAACACCAGTCCAATTCAGCTCACTAATGCCTAGAATATCACATTGTGAGGGAAATAATAAGAAAATGATACTTAACATAGCATTTCCAGAAGAATTTGAACATGATTGCAAGGCTTGCAGTTAGCTTTTGTTAAAATGGGAGATTAGAGTCCGTCTGTTTATAAGGCAATTTCTGGCTATAGAATTCTCCTTCTTGCTTTTACGGAGATAAATGGACTCTCAGTTATCATATTCTCTATACAAAGCCCCTGGGAAATGATGGAATGACTCTTGATGCCCACCTTATGCGTAGATGATTATCTCCTTGCCAATATATGTGTTTCCTGTTGGAAGAATTTGTGCTAAAGTGTGACCAGTTTGGTCTTACTGATCTGAGGTTGCAGCCTCTTAGGGCCTTTGGGGTTTGAAATAGAATTTTGTTATCTTAAGTCTCGTAAGTCTTTTCTGCATGAGCAGGGTCTGCTAATTTACTTCAGTTCTGGGGGTGGGGGCTGAATTTTCAGATACCAGGGCAAATCCAGCAAGACTCTCCTAGAACTTAACTGTGTTTTTCTCCCCCTTTGGGATAATTCCAGCAAAAGTTATTCTGTATAATTTCAAATCCTTGGAATATTTGCTGTTGATTAAGTAAGCTTTTCTTACTTACTTCTTGGAGCTGTGAGACAGTTGACTAGCCTTTCACTGTCTGGTAAAGTTTCTTCTAAAACCGAACTTGCTGCTACGGAGTTGATTAAGACTCAAAGGAGTCTCTAGAAGTTGAACTGAAAGCAACTGACCGGAAGGGGGCAGCAGTGGGCCACTAAGGGATCTCCAAACAGCTTGGTGTATACTGACCTCACACAAAGGCTTTCTGTTTCTTATTTGGCTGTCAGGCTCCATTTCTAGATAAAGGGAGGCTGAGGGAGAAGCTAGCTTCTCCAGAGGCTGCTTTGGCCCTATGAATACCCAGAAAACCATGCTATCTAGTAATATTCAAGCCTCCTATCTCTTCATGAAATATTGAGACCTAGAGAAAGGCATGCCTGAAAAATATACTGTATCCACCTCAATTCAGTGGGCTTTCTTGGCTCTAAGATAGGAAGAAAAAAATACTAAAATCAATTTGACTGTATCCAAAGAACACATTATAATAATTCAATATAAACCTTCTGGAGTATACTATCTAATCTCAGCCTGTTTTTCTTTCCCCTCTGTATTAGCTGTTGAAACTCATGGAAAATATTTATTATAATTTATTATGATAATTTTCACCATCATAGTCATTGTTAATCAGTTATTCAGAAACTTTAATTCCTCTGTAATCTAATTTATAGAATGCTTTCACAAGTGTCATGGAGTGAAAACCAGCCACCTGTGAAACTAGGTGTTTCTAAGAGTCTCCTCATTTTCTCTTGGAAGTATTGAAACACATTGCCCAAATAGTACCTGGCAACTAAATGATTTCCGCTGCTCCTCCAAATGTGAGGAACTGGCAAATGCACTGTCCCCACATATCACACACACTAAAAACACCACTACCAAATAACACCACAAAACAACAAAGAGTTGTTTCCCGTCAGCCACAGTGCCTAGTTTTCCACTGTTTGAGACTCATTCCTTGGAGCTTCTTTTTAAATGTAAATTCCTTGGACTAAATAACACCCTTCTGTAGTATTAACTGTTCACATATTCAGTGTATCTAAATTCAGTAAGTGAACAGCTTAGCCATATTAGTATGTTAGAAAAATAAAATTAAGTCCAAATAGATTTTAATAGGGATAGGCTGGGTAAGGAGGTATTTACTTACTACGGATGATGCATACTGACCAGAAATAATTTTAGACCACAGGGAAGCCAGAGCTGGACGTTGTGAAGGAAGTGACCTGAAGGGTCATTGAAAAAAAAACAACAAAAAGCGGTGGGAAGTGTAAACCACTGTCAAACTTGACAAACCTCTAAATTGGGCCCACACTCTGTCATAATCCTCCCAGAGAAGATAGCCTCAGCTTCTGTCAGAACTAGGGCATAAATCTGCCAGCCTCCAAAATCACACTGGAAATCGTCTTCATTATATGGCACTTTTTACTGGTAAATAGATTCCAATTAGCTTACTATTTAAAAGCCTGTGCATATGTTTAGACATGGATGTAGCCCTCCTGTGAAGGCCTTCATTTCAACGGATATTTCAGTGCTGTCTTTACCAAGTGAGAAGAGAGTGTAATGGAGGAAAGTAGGCAGCTCTCAGGAAGCATTTCTGGGAAACAAAGACACAAAAAATGCAAAATTCCTCATACTGCCTCTCATATGTTACCAAATCCCATTGAAATCAGTAAATGATCTATCCATGTTTTGGAAAACAACCCAGGGAACCTGATAGGGACTCACATTAAAATTAAATGGAGTAGTCAGTTTCTTACAAGGATGTCCCTCACCTCACTATCTGATCAATGGAAGTGTTTTAAGTTCTACTATTATAACAATCTTGAGGTGTATTAAAATACAAATACTCTTTTAGAGGGAAATAAAACTGTTAAAGCTATCTTAGTAGAGTATATTTCAAAGTACGGTGTTCAAACCAGTTGTATCAACATCACCTGTGAAATTTTTATTTTATTGTTTGTTTTCAATAACCTGTGAATTTGTTCTAAATGAAAATATTTGGTGCCACGTCAGATGTGGATGGAGGGAGACAAATTTTCAGATGATGCTGATACATGCTAAAATTTGATCACTGTTGCCTCATATGAAGTAACTTAGTCGATACATTTTACTCACCATAATAGCTATCATGATTGCTATTTTTAGTATTTAAAAATTGCCCCATATATTATCCATTTACAAGGCCCTTTTCTTTTAATTCTCAGAATAATCCCACAGAATATTATTGTTTTCTCTATTAATATGGACAAAAACTTAATTGGGTACATTACTCGTCCAAGGTTATTTCGCTCATAAGTTGAGGTTTTCTTGACTTTCTAGATCTATATTAGTGATATTTGTTTGATCCTTGATCTACACTATAAAGTAAAGAGGAGTTTATAAAAACCCCAACAGACTAGACCAATTACACCAGTACCTCTAAAGGTTGAGCCCTGTGCTGACTTTACAAGTTCTCCTGATGATTTTAATATGCAGTCAAGACATAGAATATTTGTTCTGCACCATGGCTACACATTAGAATAACATGGGATCTGGAGGATATTATGCTGAATGAAGTCAATAAAAATGACAAATACTGAAATGCAAATTAAAATAACCATGAGATACCATCTAACACCCTTAAGGTTAGCCCAAATCAGAAGATCAGAGAGCAACAAATGTTGGAGGAGTATGGTGAGATAGGGACTCTCCTCCACTGCTGGTGGTATTGTAGACATGTACAGCCACTGTGGAAAGTGATCTGGTGATACTTAAAGAAAATGTAAATTGATCTACCTTATGACCCAGCTGTCCCTCTACTTGGCATATACCCAGAAGAGGTAAGAAATAAAACATGACCATTCATCTGTGGCCCAATGTTTATTGTGGCGTAATTCACAATTTCAAAGATTTGGAACCAACCTAAATTGCCAACGAAAGACAAGTGGATTAGTAAACTGTGGCACACATATACAATGGAGTACTATGCAGCACTGAAAAACACAGATGATCATATGAAACACATCGTTTCATGGGAAAGGTTGGAAGAAATTATGCATAGCGAGGTCAGCCAATGACAAAAGGACAAGTATAACATGAGTCCCCTGAGGTAAGTATTCTCAGCACAGTAGGAATAGAAGAAAAGATGCTTAGCTCACAATATACGGGTGGAGACACAGGTTGGAGGTCAGATCAAACCCAAGGAGGTACATGTGAATCCAACATAAAGTAGAGGAAAGGGGGGACGGAGGAGGGAGAAAAGGGAGGGGGAGAAACATGATGGCATGGGGGGAGCAAGGCACTAACCCAACCAGGGAGAGAGTATTGGTTGTGTCTCCACAGAATTGGAGTGTGCATACAGACCCCACCACGGCGCACCAAACCAGAGGGCAATGTAACCACGTGGAGGATTGCATGAAAAGATTGGGTTACAGGGCAGGCCCCAACTGGAGCCAGTCTGCCCCCTGCCCTGGAAGTGTGTGCAGCAGAGAACAACATTAGATCTCAAGGTGGGGGAAAGGAACTGACCTACCACACCCAGACGGAAGCGAACCAAGAAGGAAAAAGAGAAAGGGGCAGTCAGCCTAGACTCCGTATAGGCACACCAAGCCCAGAGGACGAGGTCCCTGCACGGAGCTTCTAAAGCACAGAGACTACCAACAACTCAAAACATGCTGTCCCCTAACTGGAGCATATGGAGACGGGGGACAATAATGGGGACACCCGGCAGGGAGAGAGTGGGGATGGAGTATAACAGATCAGCAATAGGAGTAAAGCCCAGCACAGAGGCCCTGAAAGGTCCCAAGAATGGACTTGGGGCTAGGAGGGGCAGCCTCCGGAACTCCCCCAGGACCAGGGGGGAGGGACTCCTGGGGGCCAGCAGACCGACCTGGATCTATGTAGGGTTTTTTTTCCTCATTTTTTCCTTCAACCTTTTGTTTTTTTATTATTTGGATTAGCACAGGGCTGATTTGCGATGGATGGGGGAGGAAAAGTCTGGGAGAAAGCAATGGGGCCAGTGGTCCTGGAGGGTCTTGGGAGAGGAAGGAAGCAGGGAGAAGGGTGTAGTGAGCAGACGGCACCATGGATAGGGAAACAACTAGGGAATTGAAACTAACATCTAGGAGGGTATAGAGATCCTGTGGGTATTAGAGCAACACCAATCTAGCTGAGAGGGAGCACTAAGAGGTGGAAGAAGGGGGAAGTAATGGTGGGGCAAGAGGAGGCAAAAGGAAACAGAGGAAAGCTCTAGGAAGCAAAGCTATATAGATAGAGGTATTAACAGAGGTGTGCATTTATATAAATACATTATTCCATAAAAATAGCTTTTGGTTTATGTACATATATTTATAAGACAATGCACTGAGGCATCAGACAGGCCTTGGGCCTCGGTTTATACCCTCTCTCAATACAAGAACACTCTGTTCTAACAAAACGGCATTTTCTTATGCTCAACTCCCCCCCTACCCCACCCCCACACACACCATCGCTGAAGACAAAATGGGTGCCTAAGCAGAAGTAGTGAGGACAGTGGATGGTGCTGGCTATTAAACAATACAGCATCTGGGGTCTTAAAGGCTTGAAGTTAAACAAATGGCCATCCAACAGTGAAGCAACCAGGAAGAAGCACACCAGCTGGTGTGATCACGTGGTGTCACTGGGACCAAGCAACGGGCGTCAGAAGTTCATAACAAGCAACAACCAAACAAAAATGCATTGGTGAGAATGAGAGAGGCTAGAGCAGAGACCCAAAGCCCATCTGTGGACAATGGAACACCCCCCACACACAGAGGGGTTGCAGGGAGGGGATGAGTTAATCAGGGTGCAGTAGGGCACCAAGGGATCACGCAACATACCTCTGATCCCTTGAGGCCTCCTCACCCCCACACTATCATGACCCCAGTGCTGCTTCCCACTCTGGACTGGACGGGAGCATGTGCATAGGTGTAGGCAAGAGATAAAGGTCATGACACACAGAACCCAGGAACAGGAATGAGACTAGCGATACCAAAAGGGTAGGGGGAAGGTGGGGAGAGGTGTACAGAAACCAGAGGGGAAGGAAGACAACGGTCGATGTGAGATATGAAAATAATAACAATCTATAATCTATCAAGGGGCCATGAGGGTGGGGGCGAGGCAGGGGAAAACAAGAAGAGCTGATCCCAAGTGCTCAATAGAAAGTAAATGTCTAGAATAGAACGTTGGCAATATATGTACTAATATGTCAGATATAATTGATGTATGGATTGTAACAAGGGTTGTAAGAACCCTCAATAAAATGATCTAAATTATAATTTAAAAAGACATATAGTATGAGACTACTCTTATAAAATGTCAAGAAAAAGTTATGAGAGGTAGGTCAGAAAGATAAGGTAAATTACTAACTGGAAGGTAGACACGTTAACTTGGATGAAAGAGACAGAAATACCCAATAACAGGGAGGTTTGTAAAAAATTATGGAGGCAGGGGAAGATACAAGGAGAAGTGTAAGAATTAGAGTAAACACAGGTACAAAGAAACAAAACACTGCCTGCAATCAAATCAATTCCAACTCATGATGTCCCTATAGGACAGAGTAGAATTGCCCCTTTGGTGCTTTCTTTTTTTTTTTTTTGAAGATTTGAAAATCAGCTTTTTTTTTAAACAGGTGTGCATTTATATAACTACATTATTCCATAAAAATAGCTTTTGGTTTATGTACATATATTTATAAGACAATGCACTGAGGCTTCAGACAGACCTTGGGCCTCAGTTTATACCCTCTCTCAATACAAGAACACTCTGTTCTAACAAAATGGCATTTTCTTATGCTCAACACCCCTTATTAGGGGCTCATACAACTGTTATCACAATCCATACACACATCAATTGTGTAAAACGCATTTGTACATCATTCTTAAAACATTTTCTCTCCACTTAAACCCCCGACATTAGGTCCTCATTTTCCCCTCCCTCCCCGCTCCCCCCTCCCTCATGAGCCCTTGATAGTTTATAAATGGGTATTTTGTCATATCTTGCCCTGTCCGACGTCTCCCTTCACCCACTTTTCGGTTGTCTGTCCCCCAGTGAGGAGGTAACATATAGTTCCTTGTAATCGGTTCCCTCTTTCCTACCCCTTCTCCCTCTACCCTCCCTGTTTCGCCACTCACACCACTGGTCCTGTAGGGCTCATCTGCCCTGGATTCCCTGCATTTTCAGTTCCTATCTGTACCAGTGTACATCCTCTGGTCTAGCCAGACTTGCAAGGTCGGATTCTAGTCGTGGTTGGGAGCAGAGGGGAAACATTTAGGAACTAGAGGAAAGTTGTATTTGTCATCGTTGTTACATCGCACCCTGACTGGCTCATCTCCTTCTGAGACTTTAAACCTCTGCAGGAGCAAGCAGCCTCATCTTTCTCGCAGGGACTGGTAGATTCAAACCACTGACTTTGCAGGTCATAGAATGAACTCATAGGCAGTGAGTTTGAATCTTAAAAAACCAAAGTATCTTGGTTTTTCAGTTTAGCTCAAAGCACAGCCTACTGTGCCATTAGGGTTCCCGAAACACAGGTAACTACTGCTATATACACACAACGTGGTGCTGCTGAAAGGAATCAGACGATCTGCTCCAGGAAAGACGTATGCATTATAAAGCCTATACAGGGTGGCTATGAGCCAGAAATAATGCAATGACGGGGTTTGGTTATGAATCAGAGGATACAGCATGGTTTAAAATCAGAACAGGTGTGTATTGATGCTGTATCCTTTCATCATCGTTATTTACTCAATCTGTAAATAATCTGAGAAGTTAGGCTATATGACAAACAATGTAGCATCAGGATTGGAAGAAAGACTTTTCCCCTACCTTTGGTATGCAGGTGACACAACTTGCTTTTTGAAGGTGAAGTCTTGAAGCATTTACTGGCGAAGATCAAAGACCACAGCTTTCAGTATGGATTACACCTCAAGTTTAAGACATCTCAAATCTTCACGGACAAGGACAGAACAGAGGCTTTTGCCCTGCCTGCTAAGAGAATGAACAAAAAATTCTGTGAGAACTGACTTGGTAAACATCTTAACCTTGAAGCCAGACCCTTCTGAAAATTCTGACACAGGACTGTACTAGGAGATAATCCTGAAACATTCTGAGACATGCTGGCCCAGAGCTGCAGCCCAGATAAATTTAAAAGAAATGATGTATGAGAACCAAGGACAAACAGAACAACTAATTACAAAGTTGCTTGACCATAAACAGAGTGGCAACCTCCTCCCATTTGAAAATGCCTCCTAAAAACTAGAAGTGTTCCTCTATACAACGGCCCTTCTCAACTGGACGGGGGACCCCCTTTGCCTACAGAGCAAAGTGTATCCTTTATATGCTTTTTTTCCCTATTCGATCTCCATTTTGACCCATTTATTTATTTATTTGCTTATTTATTTATAAACAGTTTGAGTTTTAAACCATTTCATCCACGTATCATACAATTCAATGATTAAGTCATACCAAGAAGAATTGTTCAATCATAACCACAATCAATTTTTAGAATATTTTCTTCTTCCTTGTACTCATTGATAATTGTGGCAAAAATATACACAGCAAAACATATCCAATTCAACAACTTCTACAAGAATAATTCAGTGCCATTAATTATGTGCTTTGTGTTTTGCAACCATTATTGATATCAGCGGTCGTTATATAATTTCATGTCAACTTGAAGATATATAAAAGTGTAGGGGTGGAGTCTAGCTTATCTATAAGGTCACAACCCGATGGTGGCTCCTTGTGGCTGTGGTCTTCTCTTAAGGAGGGTCCTGGGATCTCCCTCTCCCTTTTTTGTCTTCACTTTCCTTCTGGTGGACTCTGGTTGCTGCCAGAGCTCTGGAGATGCCTCCACCACCATTGGACCCATGGGACATTGCATCTACTGGCCTGTGATCTTTCTGTATTCTTTATCATTGCATGTGGCTATGGGAGGCTGAAGAGGGATGGATGTATGGACTGGTCTCAGACTTAAGGACTTGACTTGGCCTGGACTGGGATGTTTTCCTGATATATAAGACTTCTTGATATAAAGCTCTTTCTTACACGTATATGAGTATCTCTGGATTTATTTCTCTAGTCAACCTGGCCTAACACAATATCCTTTTCCAAATTATTCCACTACTATTAACCTAAACTCAATAGCCCCTAAGAAAAAACTCTTCCTTCTTCACCCATGGCAACGATCAGTAAACTTTGGTTTTATTTCTGTCTTTTAAATTTTTTAAAATAGTTTTCTTGATATAGAATTCCCATATCATATACTTCCATAATTAAGTTGCTTTAAAAAAGAGTTGCGTATATATCACCGCAAGCAGTTCTAGTGCTCCCTCCCTCTCCTGCATTCATTGTTTGCTCCTCAATTCCCCTCATCCTCCCCACCCACCGCTCTATATACATCATTGCATCAGTTATTCTCTCTTTGCATCCACTCCTTTTTGTGCTTCATAATGAGTGATCTAACAGAAACAATAAGAAACTAAAACAAAATGAAACAGAAAGAAAATAATAATACAAGAGATAAAAATAATGTGAATGAGGGGGAGTGTGGAGTGGAGACCCAAGGCCCATCTGTAGACAATTGGACACCCTTTACAGAAGGGTCACAAGGAATAAAGGAGCCAATCAGGGTGCAGTATAGCACCAATGAAACATATAATTTCCCTCTAGTAATTTAATTCTTCCTGTACCCCACTATCATGACCCAAATTCTGCCATACAAATCTAGCTAGACAAGACCATGAACACTGGTACAGAGAAGAGCTGGAAACACAGGG
>NW_022111319.1:3404262-3417183 GCF_000313985.2 Echinops telfairi
ATGGATTGTGATAAGAGCTTTAAGAACCCTAATAAAATGATAATAAATAAATAGTAAAAAAAAGACCACCAACAATATTTAAAGAGCCACAGAAGAAATTGCAGTCTTGGAACAAATGAACAATTTCAGCCTAGAACAGATTCAGGTTGGGTCAAGAGGAAGGTCAGCTGACAATATACACTAAAATCAAGTTTATAATAATCTCTGTCTGAGAGTAAAACTGTTCAAGTCCCTCTCCTGTGACCAGAGAAGATCTGCCAGAGGCTTAATGTGACTAGATTATGCTGCAGATGGATTTTGGGCTCCCACTGACCTCCATAGCCTTCTACAAATTGGGTGTTCACAATTTAAGTTTGATAATTTACCTTCATCATGTTTGCATATTTTATCATCATCTTGGGATCACATAGGCTGGTGTGCTTCTTCCATGTGGACTTAGTTGATACCTCACTTAGATGGGTATTTGTTTGAATACAAGTCTTTAAAACCCCAGGCTCTAGTCCAGTTGTTAGCAGGGCACTGTGTGCTTTCTTCATGACACTTTGCTGTAGCACCCTTATCTTCAGTGATCTCTTCATGGTGACCTGTATTAAGCAGGGTTGTGTTATAAGAACTAATAGTTCTTGGATTGGGGCTAGAATTAAGCGGGAGCCAAGAATCATTCTGCTTGTCCACAGGATATGAATGACTCTGGTTTACTTTAGTGGTCATATTATGACAAAAACAACAAAACCACCACCACCAATAACAACAGAAAAACTAAAACAAACAGAACTGGAAAACTAAACAAAAAAGAAAAACATTGTCAATCTTCCCCCTGGTGTATAAGGCAACTGCATTGAGGAAATCAATAATTTATCCAATGACATAAAATTTAAGGTACTGTTGATATGAGGAGTTTATGTGAGCATAGTCCAACTTTGAGCAGCAATCCATGAGCTGTTACTTTGGACAGATTTATTTTTTAATTGATTGAGCTCTGTTTACATTGAAGCTAGGGAAAATTTTCCTTTACCATTTCTTACAAAGGCAGATCTTTGCCTATCAAATTAATACCTGCCATATTAATGCAAAGGGAGCACTGATACACTAAGTATATGGTGGTTCTGTGTCCCCTTTCATTGGACACCCACTAAGCCAGGGGTCCCAACCAAGGTCCAATGACTCCCATTTCCCTAGTCTTGAGGTGGCCACCCTTTGCTTCCTCTCCCATCAGGGAATTTCTGTCCTAAAGCCCAAGGGCTACAGGAAGTTTTGAGGTAGGGCCTAGTTTGTTCAGTCAGGCTTCTGCTTCGAGTTTGGAGTGGCCCTGGGGGAAGATGTTCTTCTCAACTCACAAGAGGGACCCACTTCATTTCTTTAGAAGTTGCTCTGTTTTCATAAAACTGTGGCTTAACACTTTGCTGCTATGTGCAAGTGTGTATATGTGAGTGTGCCTTATTTCATAACCCTAACCAACCACACATGTATGGAGTTTACTAGTTCCCCTGTGGGAAACAGTCTGGGTGCCAGACTTCACACCCACAAGTAGACAAATAGATATCATGGTTAATGAAGAAAAGATTGATGTTGCCAGGGATGTTATTTTACTTGGAGCCACAGACCATGTAGATCAAAGCAAATCCCAAGAAATTAAACAACATATTGCTTTGGACAGTTCAACCCTATCCTGTAGGGGCCCTAGGAGTTGGCCTTGACTTTATGGCAATGAGTGAGGGAGTGAGTTAGCTAGTCGGTTTAGTTAGGTACATTCATATAAGAAATTTTGTATTCAACAATTTAACTATTTATCAAACCTCCCAATAGTTGGACTTGTTCCACTCTCCCCCTACCCCACCACACACACACACTTTGATCCCTCTTCTCTCTCATGTAGAATACAATCTTTTCCTTCACCCAAGTTAACACCTACCTGACTCTAGCCTATTGCTTTCCTTTCCCCTCCCAGCCAAGTGATAACCATCAAAGTTTGTTTCTTTTGTCATAACAGACCTTTATTTTTCCCCTGCTGCCTTGTGTATATGAAGGGAGAGGCACGACCACAGCTAGGTGCCCTAGGTTGGCCCAGTCACTGTCCCATTCACCTGGAGGTTGTGGAGAACCAGAGGGAGCCAACTCGCTGTAGTTGGCTCTGTGAGGTGGTATGGATTATTCTGCTGGTACTTGGCTTGGGGGTAAGTCTTGGGGTGCTTGCTCAGCACTGTAGGAAGAGCTGTTTGGTGGCAGCCAGTGAAGAATCAGAGAATTGCTGATGACCACTTGTGGATTTTGCTCCCTGATTCCCCTATAGGTGTGTGCAGCCCATTCAACTACCCTTTCCTCAAATATTACAAAAACAAAAAAGCGAACTCACTTCCATAGAGTAAATTCTGACTCATGGTGACCCTATAGGACAGAGTAGAACAGCCCCTGTGGGTTTCTGAAACTGTAACTCTTTGTAAGAGCAGAGAGCCGCATCTTTGGCTGCTGGTTAATAGTATAGCCCAACATGTAACCACTATTCCACTAGGGCTGCTTCTTCAAATAAGAGTCTCCAAATTTGTCCTCTGCCTGCATGTTTTGGCTTCTTTGTTATAGCGGGAACAAATAACATCTATCTATCTATCTATCTATCTATCTATCTATCTATCTATCTATCTATCTATCTATCTAATCACCTTCTTTTACTAAAACATGTACCGGTACTTTGAACATATTATAGAAAGACCGCACTGTGGAATAAGATATCATGCTTTTAAAAGTAGAAGGTCAGTGAAAAAGAGGAAGAAGCTTGATGAGATGAAATATCTCAGTGACGGTAACAGTGGGATGAAACATAGCATAATTGTGATGATGGTACAGGACCTGGAAATGTTTTGTTCTGTTAGTCTAAGGTCACATAAGCCAGAGCCAACTTAACAGAACCTGGCAAGAGAACATGAGAAGATGCCTGGATAGGTACACAAACTCCACCACTTTTTGAGCTAGAGCAGGATGACTATACCCATAACTATATATAGGTTTGACAGAGGAGATATATGTGTGTATTCACCTATGTTGCAAATATATTCATGAATGTGTTGAAACGTGTAAAGGAAAAAGCTATAAAACCTTCTTAGATATAATAATGTACCTCGAGGGAATGGTTCACAGTAGCTAGGAGCTCAGTACCATTCACAAAGTCAATGTTCAACATTCTACTTTGGTGATGAGGGACTAGGGTCTTAAAAGTTTGTGAGCAGCCACCTAATGTGCAACGATCGGTCTCTGCCTGTTTAGAGGGAAAAAAGGTGTGGAGAAAACTGAAGTTGCATGGAAACAAAGTAGCATAATGGACTCATTACCAAGTGGACAAAAATTCTCTCTCCTCCTTGACCTTGAGACTAGAAGAAATAAATGGTACTCAGTTAACACTAGCGAGTTTTCTAAAATGGATGACACTAGAAAATCTAAGATAGAGTGGAAGAAAAATATAAGGCAGGCTTACTGGTACGACAGAGACCGGTGAAGCCCCTTTGCCACTTTTTACATCTAGAGCTAAACTTACTCCTGTTGCTCTATTGTCATCAAACAATAGGCAGGCCTATAAAGGGAGCAAAAATATTAGGGAGGCATGGACACCTTAGGACAATCAACAATTTAACATCAGGGGGCAGCATTTATCCCAGGATAACCTTCAGAAAGCTTAGGAAAGAAGGAAGAATGAAAGCAGAGAACATAGCCAGGAAGTGGGTCAGTGACATTACATTACAGGGATTGCAATCAGTGACAGGAAACAAAATAAAATGTTTAGGAATTATTGAATGGAAGATTAATTTGCTCTGTAAACCTTCACCCAATTTGTAAAAGAAAAGTAAACAAAATGTATGAATAATTCCTGTATATACAATTCAGTGACATCGATTACTTAAAAGTAATTTTTACCCAATATATATGTGTGTGTTTCCCAAAGGCTGTACTTCGTCCTTAAAAATTAATCTAAATTAGACCTATTGAATCTAAGTCTCTTGGATATGCAAATTTAAACCTTTCTATCTGGTAAGTAAGGATTGTGAGCCCCTATTCTGTGCTTTACCATATTTTTCCATCTTTAGAGAGTAGAGCCTTGTTGCTAGGTGCCATCAAGTTGGTTCCAACTTACTGCAACCTTGAACATAACAGAGGGAAATTCTGCCTGGTCCTGCCCCATCCTCAGTATTGTTCTTATGCCTGGGCCCATTGTGTCAGCCATGGTGTCAATCCATCTCATTGAGGGCCTTCCTCTTTTTCCACTCTCCCTCTACTTTACCAAACATGATGTCCTTCACCAGGGACTAGCCTCTCCAGACAACATGTTCAAAATATATAAGGTGCAGTCTCACCATCCTTGCTTCTAAGGAGCACACTGGACATACTGCTGCCAAGACAGATCACTTTGCTCTTTTGGCAGTTCACAATACTTTCAATATTCTTCTTCAGCACCACAATTCAAATGTAGATATTCTTCTGTGGTCTTTCTTATTCATTGCCCAACTTTCGCATGCAAATGACACAATGGAAAATACCCCAGCTTGGGTCAGGTGCACCTTAGTCTTCCAAGGAATGTTCTTGGTTTGTAATACTCTGAAAAGATCCTGTGCAACAGGTTTACTAAATGCAACTTTATTTTGATCTTTTGACTGCTGCTTCCATGAGTATTGATTGTGGATCCAAGTAAGACAAAATTCATGACAACTTCAATCTTTTCTTGATTTATCATGATGGTACCTATTGGTCCAGTCTTCTTGACTTTGAGGTATAATGCATACTAAGGTTGTGACCCTTGATCTTCATCAGTGCTTCACATTCTCCTCACTTTCAGCAAGCCAGATTGTGTCACCTGCATATCGCAGGTTGTTAATAAGCTTTCCTTGAATCCCGATGCTGTGTTATTCTTCATCTGGTCCAGCTTCTTGGATTATTTGCCTAAAGAAAATGAATATTATTTATTACTGGAATCCCGGTTAGAAATTAGTTGTCAGAAGGTGACAAAAATTTTTTTTTAAAGAATCAAATTATCCAAATTTTCTCTAAATCTGGGTGCTTTTTCTATCCTTACCTCCTATTCCCAAAGGCAAGACTCCCACTGTGCTGTTGTTACAAGAAAGACGATATGGGACAATGGGTAAGTTCAAGCCTCTAAAAGTGAGCTGGCACTTTTTATCTAGGTAACCCAATATAGAGAGTTAACTGAACCTCTTTGCCTTAGTTTCTTCATTTGTACAATATGAATCACTATGTCGACTAACATAAAAGGTTTCACAAGATCATTGTGAGGACATAGAGAAATGACCTATGTAATATACTCAGCACAGTGACAAAAAGCAAGTGCTCTGTCAGTGTTAACTAGCCTCAGAGTCTCAGTTTCGGCATCTATCAACTGAAGATAAAAACACCCACTCTACCTTAGAAGGCTGTTGTGAGGATCAAAAAAACATTATATATGTAGACAGTCCCTTTAAAAATATGCTATTGTGAATGAGATGAAGTGTACAAATTAGATGATTATTTTTGTATTTAACATTTTACTAGCACCCTTTCCCCCAAAAAAGGCTTTTAAAACTGAACTGGGCCAACTAGCTATCAGGAGTTATAAGTTCTTATATTTGCTTTAAAATACAAAGAATAAAGGCCACTGTAATGTTAAGGAAGTAACTAAAATAATTGAATTATGACTCCAGAAAGGCCTTTAGAAAATTTAATCCAAACAAGCGGCCATCTAGCTGAGAAGCAACAAAGTCCACATGGAAGAAACACACCAGCCTGTGTGATTACGAGGTGTCGATGGGATCAGGTATCAGGCATCAAAGGCCCAAAACAAAAAATCATGTCAATGTGAGTGAGGGAAAGGGTGGAGTGGAGACCCAAAGCCTCTCTGTAGACAATAGGACTTCCCTTACAGAAGGGTCACAAGCAAGAGACAAGCCACTCAGGGTGCAGTATAGCACTGGTGAAACTTACAACTTTCCTCTAGTTCTTTAATGCTTCCTCCTCCCCCACCCCACTATCATGACCGAGTTCTACCTTAAAAATCTGGCTAAATCAGAACATGCACACTGGCACAGATAAGCGCATACAACTCAGGGAATCCAGGATGGATAAACCCCTCAGGACCAAAAATGAGGGTAGCAATATCAGGAAAGTAAGGGGAAAGTGGGGGTGGGGGAGGGGGAGCTGATCACAATGATCTACATATAACCCCCTCACATGGGGATGGACAACAGAAAAGTGGGTGAAGGGAGACATCGGTCAGTATAAGACATGAAAAAGAATTATAAATTATTGAGTTCATGAGGGAGGGAGGGTGGAGGAGGGGGAAAATGAACTGATACCAAGGGCTCATGTAGAAAGAAAATGTTTTGAAAATGATGGTGGCAACATATGTACAAATGTGCTTGACACAATGGATGTATGTATGGATTGTGATAAGAGCTGTAAGAGCCCCCAATTAAAAGATTTTTTTTAAAAAGAAGAAAATTTAGTCCAACACTCTTAAGTATTGAAATGATACAAATTGAAATTTTATATCAAACAAATGAAGAAGGGAAAAGATGTGTCCAAGATCAACAGGAATTATGGGCAAGACTAAGAAAAATCCCAGGATTGCTGATTCTAGGTCATAGAGTTCTGCCAACCTTTCATCTTTTCCAGTTTGGGGGGCCCTGTATATCATTATCTCCAGGTTCCAAGCACTACTCTTCATGTCATGAACTGTAAACACACAGAGAAAGAACTGTAAAAACATGAACCACCATGTGCCATTAAACAGCAGGCCTGTTTTTGTTTAGAGGCCATAGAATTAATGTGATCAATTAACATTCTCCATCACAGGCTATGAACAGCACAGCCTACTTAAGTTAGGAACTTATGGATACTTCTGAGTGAAGATGGCATGTTCCTAACCACCTGTATTTTCAGACCCCAATCAACTAGTACATATTGCTCTGATCTAAACAGAATAAATGTAAAACTTGCATACCACGGTATTATTAATCTAATTACTGTCTCTATAGATTTATCTATCCTGGATTTCATACACAGGAAAACATTTAAAAACTAACAAGAAAAACAGATAAATCCTCAATTGAATATGAAACAGAAAATAGTAAAACCAGAACAAATTTAAATGGATAAGGGATATCAAATGATATGGTCCTAAATTTTAACATAACTATATCTGCAATAATCCACATTCCAATGTATTCTTCATGTTAGCAAGGCTATTCACATCTCTGGTCCATGGTGAGAGGGGATTCACTAGGGCTTAATTCATGTGTATTTCTCCTTCACTTTTATTAAAATCTAAAAGAGCTTTAAAATTAGTCAGAAGGGAGATAAAATGATAAGATATTACATTTTGAACTAATTACATCTTCCACAATTGGCTTTATCATGCTGTCTGATAACAGGGCTATACACATCCCTCAATTATGATAGGAGAGGATTCGCTGAAGATTTAATCCATATATGGACCCTGAAAGTAGATTTTTGACTTCTATTGCCATTCATAGCCTTCTGCAAACCAGGAGTTCAGAGTATAAACTCTGATAACATTCAGAACTTAAGATCCTTTAGATCTGGATTATATTATTTACAATCCTTGGATCACACAGGCTGGTACACTTCTTGCATGTGGACTTAGTTGATGCCTAACTTAGATGACAAGCCTTTAAGACCCCATACACCATCATTTCTGGGAGCTGGATACTATCTAGTTTCTTCACCACACTTTGCTGTAGCACCCATATCTTCAGTGATCTCTTCATGAGGGCAACCACCAAGCAGGGTCATGTCATAAGAATTAATTCTTTTTAGAATGGGGCTAGAATTAAGTGCAAGCCTCCAAACCATTCATGCATATATGGTTTATATGTCTCTGGTCCAACTTAGAGACATCATTCATACATGTAATTCTTTATATGATCAGGAGTTTAGGTCACTCCTTCCATTGCTCCTTCCTGCTTATGTGGGAGATAGAGTATCATCATTCTGCCTGTATGAGTAGAAATCTCTCAATAAATTCTGTCTTTAGGCGATCAAGCTCTTTGAGGTGGAGATGCTGGATTTGAAGCTGTGATTCATTCACAGACATAGGCTTGTTACTAGTCTAGATTTCTTCAGGATCAAGTGAGTCTGTTGTTTCAGAAAATTCTCTGGCAGTCACACCAAAAGTTGTCCTAGGGGAAATTCTCAGTCATGAGACAAAGGAAAACAGGGGGGAGGAACAGATTGACAGCCCATCATGTTATATTTGCCCAAGAAAAATACATGACTGAAAGCATGTTACTATACGTTTTTCCCTCCCCTAGTTTACTTTCAAAGATTCTTTATCTTTTCCCAAAACCATTTTATTGGGAGCTCTTACAGATATCATCCCATTCCATAGCAGTATTGTAAAATTGCTATTTCAATCAGTTTCAAAACATTTTCTTCCTTCTTGAACTCTGACTATCAAAGATTCTTTTTTAACATCAATGATTAATTAACTTTTAATCAAATGTCCTTAATGTAAGTTTTATTATAAAAACTGTTAAGAAGGTGTAGGTTGGTCTAACAAGCTGATATGAAAGGGCAAAGAAAGATAACTTTTTTCCTGCATGTTCTAGCACTGAGGAAACTTTTAGGCTACATTTGCTAATTCATGTGTGTGTGGGCATGTGTGTTTATGTCTGTCTACATCACTTTTTGTAGTTAAGTGGCTAGAAATATGTGTGTAGATAGAGGACTGAAGATGGCTTTTGGGCTAATTCAAGGCATAGAATGGAGACAGGGCTCTGGGTGCAGGCTCCGTTTTTTTTGTTTTTTTTTTTGCAGAACAAGTGCCTCTTGATTAGAGGTTGAAAATAACATACTGAAAATTAGCCTAGGATTTAGCTGGCATTAAGATGGGAGCCATAGCAGGCTCTTTACACTCACAGAGCTGGGTTTCCACTGGATACCGTCTTGTCTTTTCACTAGGAGCTTTTATAGTGTTGATCAGAGCCCATCTTCATAACCTTGGTCCAAGCCATTATTTCCTCTGCTACATGTGAGGAAACATTGAAGACGGTGCTATGAGTGGAATTCAGAATAAAATAATTACTATCTCTTGTAAAGTTAATCTACCTCAAGTGCCTATTCCTGATAGGAGCTATTCAAATCCGTCTAGTGTTATAGTGTGTGGTCCATTGTCTAATTCTGTGTGTGCCCCATTCTACCCTCCATGTTTTATCTGTGTATGAGCTACAAGGAGTGCCGACTACAGCAAGACTCCACCTTGTTGTGCTAGTAAAATTAAATCCAAAGCTGCCGTTGTTCAAGGACATGTTGGCCAAAGAATTTAAGCATTGCTACTATACTCCCATCCTTCAGTAGCTTTGTCTGTTATTAGTCCCATGGTGATTGACTAATTTCTCAAAAACTGTCCCAATTTAGCTATAACATAACTTGGGGTTAAAGAACTTAAAAACAACAAACCCCAACTTAGTGTTGGACAAAAGGAATTTCTTCTTACCCTTGTTTGCAACAGGCAATGCTGCAGTTTCAACTAACTTGTCATAACTTTCTTTGTACCATCCTCTAAATTTTAATGAAAGACTTGGTGCGTTGCTATAGAACATCTATTTCCCTTGAAGGCATGGGAGGCTATTTTTTTTGCAACTGCGTGTTACACAAGTAATCATTTAACTAGACTCCAAGTCAGATTTAAACAATGTAGGATTAGAAGTTACTGAAGGTGGCTCTATAATTTAAACTTCATTATATTAGGTAAATCTTGTAAAAGTTTGAAGTGGGGAAAGAATGAAATGATAATTTAAAACAGGAGTTCTTGTGGCAAATTTAACACTGTGTGAGATTGCCAGCACTTGCCGTGGATTCCGGCAGTTCAACAGAAGTGTTGTTAATCCAAGTGTCTTTATGTCTAAAAGAAAATGGTAACTGGACAGATAATATAACTGTAGAATAAAAGATAGAACAAGTAGCACATGTGGGGACAATCAATGTGTGCTTGCAGGTGAGTCACCCATCAGAAGGGAGGTTGATTCAGGAGGGCTCATTAATTACAGGTTCAGTCCTCTAGCTGGTTTAGCCACCAAGTCAGCAACTTGGCCTTCTTTAGGTGAGAAAGATGTTCTAAAATTTTTGCTTAGAATTTTGCAGCATTTTAGACATTGTACATTTATTCATTAAGGCAAACATAACCTGAAAAACTAGGCTAGAAGATGGTAAGCAAGGATTATAGCAATAGATGGCAAATGTCTGATAGGCCCAAACTGACAGTTATTAGGTAACCTTGGAAAAAATAGAAACCTAAAAAGTCCAATGCCTTTGGAGGATTTTGGAATACTCTTGTTTCTGCCTGCAGTAAACATTTCAATTCTAAACATTTAAAGAGGTTTTTCAACTCACTTAATCCAAAAGGACTGGCTTAATGACACCCTAGTTTATACATAAGCCCCAGACATCCAGAACAAAATACAAGAATTGGAGGTAAGTCCAACCACCCTATAGATTTCTCTTTCTCTACCAACTTTTGAGAAAGCAGGGGGAGTGGTCTGCCCACAAGAAAGACGTTTCATAGAATATTACCATTGGTCCCATTGTTTGCTCATCCAGATTGTTTATCCCACCTATCTTATCTAGATAGACATGCAGAGATTATAATATGCACAAAAACAAGACAAAGCAAAACAAAGCAACAAAAGAAAACAAAAAATGACCATAACAACAACAACAAAAACCAATGACAAAAAAAAGAAAAGCCTATAAATAGTTCAAGGTCTGTTTGTTGATCTTTAGGAGTATATTCTGGTCTAGTCTGATGGGGTGCCACGCCCTAGTCCCGCAATCTATTTTTGGTATTCCTCCGGGGACTTCATTACTCTGCTTCCCTTGCTGTTCTGTTGCATGCCCTTAGTGTTTCGCCTCAGTGTGGTGGGGTCAGACCGGGCATAATTCCCACACTGTGTCTCCAGTGTTGTCCCCTGTAACGCTGTGTGTCAGTGAGAGATGTTGTGTCTTGTGGTGGGGTATGGTCCTCTCTGTGCATTGGCTGCTCTGAGCAGGAATATCATTCTCAGGACTTGGTGGGACAGGTTGTGCTCCACTCTCTTTCCCTTCCTCTTCATTTGCTTCCATGTGCTCCGATCAGAGATGTCCCTCTCCCTGAGCTGTAGCTTCAGTGCTCTCTGACCACTGTGCCATAAAGCTGGAAATCAACAAAAAGAAGATGAAGAAAACAAGGGCAAACAATTGGAGGCTGAATAACTCTCTATTGCAAAAAGATAGTATACTGGTCCAGATCAGAGATGAAATTAGGAAATTTCTAGAAAGCAATGAGAATGAGAACAAGACAACCCTGAACAAGAGAACAAGAGAAAAACCCTGAGACTTGAAACTGCTCAGGGTTTCTAAATTGTGAGTAGTTTATCAGGAATTTGTTCTGTTAAAATCTTCATCTTTAGGGAATATTGTATAAAAAAATTAATTCTTTAACAACCTTCTTAATATTCCTTGCCTTCCTTATATTTCTCAAACTATAATTTGTCATTTTTAATGAACACATTCACTATTCCTTCTATTTAATTTTCTACCAAACTTCTGCAACTTACCGTATACCTTCAAGTTTCTTTCATAATTTTTTATACGCTTGCATAATGAAACATTCTATTTTAAAACAAAACTACTATTTTTTACTTCTAAAATGATGAACTCTCTTTAATCTTTCTATCCAACTCTTCCTCTGACTAACTGCAACTTACTGTGACCAGTTGCAACTTAGTGTCGCCCATCTAAATTCCTTTCTCTTTCTCATTTCAGAACTGCGAGTTTTCTCTGCTTTCTTGACAGATTATTCTTTCTCTCATTCTGGAATTAATCAATTACAATATTTTACTTAAGCTTTTGAGAATAACTTAATAGTTTAGAATACAATCTAGGAGCAAGAAGCACTTTTTCTTGGAAGAGAAAAATAATTGAGATTGTTTTAGATTGTTCTATGAAAAACAGCTAGGGCCTTCAACAAAAACATAAACTTACACGTAGAAAATTCTCAAAACAAAGTGAAATAACAAATTATAACTACTTTAAAACCCACATTTATACAACACTATATAACATATAAGAAACTAATCTCTTAAAATGAATTTATCTAGATATGTGAGCATTTTTACATACTGGCCAAACTGTTATAATAATAAATCAGCCATAAAAGAACACCCGTAAGTTAGACAATAAGTCAAAATCCAACTCAATGTACTATTATCAGTAATGAAAGCCATCACTCATTATTAACCTAACAGAGCTCAGTCTGAAAAGGAAACTAGATGGTGTATTGTACAGAATGTGAACTGTAAGCCAGAAATGCTACATTCAATCTTATAGTGAAAGTGACAAGGAGTGCAGGGATTCAGGACCAGGAGATCTCGCAAGTGAAATCATGTAGCAGTTGCTCAGAGCTGTCCCTGCACACTCTCTCCAGGATTCTCCAGTCCAGGCAACCAATAGGAGTCCTCCATAAGGTCTCTAAAATCTTAGTGGATAGTTGCATTGGTGCTTCCATAAGACTTGCTGTAAAGGAAACCAGTCCACGCATATTCATCTACCTGTGGATATGGAGACAAAGAGTAGGGACAGGGATTGAATCTATTGAAACTCTTCACAAGCACTTTATTCAGATGACAGTAGTCTGAGAAGGTGGTGGGTAAAAACCCTAAGAAACTACCTTAACTGTTCATCCCAAGCCAATGAGTTTTACAGTATAGAGGAGGGAAGGGGATGAACGTGAGGAAGAACTGAGGTCTTTTGTGTAGGGATGAGAAGTACTTGAAGGCTCTTCTTGCTTATCACAGCCCCCCAGGACTCAGATGTTATCTTTAAGGTCTAGATGATTAATTGGTGTCAGAGTTTTGAGAAAACAATTTAAAGGCTTTTTTTAAAGGCTTT
>NW_022111319.1:3418999-3421320 GCF_000313985.2 Echinops telfairi
TTTGCTAGTTCCCTCCTGGATGACAATCTGGAGCTGAACTTCACAAGTTACACTCACATTGCTTTCAAGAATTTAACAAATAGAATCACTTTAAACACTCCAAAAGACATTTTTCTCATGTTTTGCAGGCATACCCTGTTTCCATCATGAATGTTTACATCCTACTAGATTCCTACTGATTATAAAAGCAGGAGCCAAGGTTTATTAAGAGGCAAAAAGAAAATTCAATAATCAATAAAGTGGTATAGAATGTTCTTAGAAATCCTGTTTCAAAGTTAGAATATATTCAACTTTGGATCAACTGAATGCTCTTTGATTTTTAAAGCCCAAGCAACAATTCCTGTTCTTTGCTTTAAAAAAAATCCACACAACAGGAATATGATGACTAAATGTCATATTGTTAATTTTTAAAGGAAATTTTCGAGTTGGCTGACTTCAAGTAAAATGAGATTTGGTCATGGTGGGAGTGTGTGCATCATACCAAATCAGAGTTTTAAAATTTTGTTTTAAGACAGCCAACTATTAAAAATATATTCCCTTCTATTTCATGGACTCAAAATAGTCATCTGCTACTGATGATACAGAAACACATCATGGGTATAATATTAATTATGCCATGATCAATGATAACATGGTATAAAAATTTCCATTCCTTTAAAATTAGCTCATATGTCTTCATATTTGAAATGAGATTCTTGTAGGCAAATAAGTGACATACACTAGAGTTTTGCTTTAATCCTACTTAGAGAGCTTTGCTTTTTAATTGTTTCTGCATTTTAAAATTCATTGAGATTTTTTTATTAAATACTTTTATTGGGGGCTCTTGCATCTCTTATCACAATCCATACATTCATCCAGTGTGTCAAGCACAATTGCACCGATGCTACCATCATTTTCAAAGCATTCTCTTCCCACTTGAGCCCCTGATATCAGCTCCCCATTGCTTCTCCCTCCCTCCGCTGCCCTCCCTCCCTCCCTCACAAACCCTTGATAAGTTATAGATTATTATTTTCATATCTTACATCATCCTCCGTTGCCCTCTTACCCACTTTTCTGTTGTTTGTCCCCCTGGGAGGGGGCTTTAGATTGATCCTTGGGATCAATTCCCCCTTTTTCCTCCTACCCTCCCCTAATCTTTCTGGTATCTCTACTCTCATTGCTGGCCCGGAGGGGTTTAGCTCTATTGAATTCCCTGTGTTGTGAGCTCTTAATCCAATCTGTAAGGTGGAATTGAGGTCGTGATAGTGGGGGGAAGGAAGCACCAAAGAACTAGAGGAAAGTTGTGTGTTTCATCGGTGCGATACTGTACCCTGACTGGCTCATCTCTTCCCTGTGACCTGAACAGAAGTTTCACAGTCGCAGAAATCTGAATGGCCAATAAACATATGAGAAAATGTTCCCAATCATTAACCATGAGAGAAATGCAAATTTAAACAACTATGAGATACAACCTAACACCCTCAAAGATAGCCCAATTAAAAAAATCAGAAAGTAACAAGTGTTGGAGGGTTTGTAGGGAGATAGGAACTCTCACCCACTGCTGGTGGACCTGTAGGTATGGACCAGCCATTATGGAAATCGATTTGGCAATATCTAAAACAGATGGAAATTGAGCTACCGTAAGACTCAGAAATCCCCCTACTGGACATATGCTCAGAAGAAGCAAGAAACAAACCACGGCCAGACATCAACGTTCCAATGTTCATCGCGGCACAGTTCACCATTGCAAGGAGTTGGAAGCAACCCAAATTTCCATCAACAGATGAATGGATCAAAAAACGGTGGTGCATACATACAATGATGTACTATGCATCCCTTCATTGAGCAATTTTATGATGGTATTTTATCTCCATTATTGTCATTTTAGCTATCATTTACCAGTCTCCCTTCAAAATATTTTTATCACTTCATGTGTAGTATAAGAGCTACTTCTTTCCTCTGGGTCTTCAGGCCATTGTCATACATTTTACTTCTGAATGTTATAAACAATATATTTAATTATTTTATCTAGAATTAGCTATATTTGAATAATTTTAAAATCTTTTCTTTTCCCGCATATCTCCAAGTGCTTTCTCCTGCTGCCATCATTTTTAATCAATTGCCCTTTTCTATATTGCCATGCCCTTCACTCAAGTTAAACATTTGTCTGTCTTCTAGCCAATGACTTACTTTTCCTTTCCTTTCCACCAAGTAACTAGCAAAGCATATTTCTCTTAGTGTGTGAGTTTGGGTAAACTAGGGAAACCAATCCACAGAAACTTATATGTATAAAAGATAGTTTTATATAAAGGGTAAGTATACATTAAGAAAGCATCCCAACC
>NW_022111319.1:3422288-3424040 GCF_000313985.2 Echinops telfairi
TTCAGTTGAGTTATTTGTCTTTTTTGTTGTTGAGGTGTTTCCTATAGGTTTTAGAGATTACTTCCTTGTCCAATATGTGATTGCCATAAAAAAATTTCCTTGTTCTGTAGTCTGGTTATCTTTTTACTCTTTCTGTAAAATCTTTTGATGCACATAAATATCTAATTTTTAGGAAGTCACAATAATCTATTTTGTCTTTGTTTTCTGGAGCCCTGGTGGAGTACTCAATTACTCACTGGGCTGTTAGCTGGAGGTCAGTAGGTACAAACTACCAGCCTATCTGTGGAAGAAAGATGAGGCGTTCTATTTCCCTAAGTTTTACCGTCTCAGAAAACCCACAAGAGCCATTCTATCATATCTGTTAGGGTCACTATGAGTTGGAATCAATTCCATCACAGTGACTTTAGGCTTTAGTTTGGCTATCTATATGTTTTTTTCATTATATTTGGCAGTGTATTTATGCTCTGTATAAATATTTGTATTTATTTGTCCCTGTCTTTCCATTGATGATCTTTATAGTTCAGGATATTACGTTTAGGTGTTTGATCCATCTTGAGTTCATTTTTTTATATGGTGGAAGACATGGGTCCTCTTTCATTTTTCTGCATATGGATATGCAGTTTTGCCAGCATCATTCATTCATTAAGACTCTTTTATCAGTTTAATGTGTTTCAGCCCTTTGCCAAAAATCAGCTGTCTGTAAGTGGATGGATATAGTTCAGGGTTCTCAATTCTGTTCGACTAATGTTTGTCTGTTGTTCTACCATACAGGGCTGTTTTGATTACTGTGACTGTGTAGTAAGTTTTGAAATTGGGAAGTAAGAGATATCCTATTTTATTCTTCTTTGTAACGCTTAATTTATCTATGTTCATTTCCTCTCCATATAAAATAGGTGATTATTTTTCCATCTCTTTAAAGAATGATGTTAGGATCTAGATTAGGATAACATTATAGCTATCAATCAAGTAGTAATAAGGGAAACACACACGTATACTAACCATAACCATGTAATTACCATTTATCTTCATTTGTTTGTATAAATGCAAATTTCTTGCTACTACTATTTTCCTTCTACTTGAAGCGTGTACATTACTGTTTCTTGTAGTGCACATGTCCCAATAATGATTTTTTTCAGCATTTATATGGCTTAAAATGTCTTTTTTTCTACCTTCGTTTCTGTTAAATAGGTTTTCTGGGTATTCTAGTTGGTTGCTTCCTTTCATGCATGATCAATTTTTTATTGCAGTCAGTGGTGGAATAGAATTCTCTCCTTCCATATGGAAGACTCTGGTTCACTTCCCAGCCAATGATTCTGTTGCTTAATCACCATTCATCTGTCAGTGGAAATTTGTGTTGCTATAATGCTGAACAAGTTTCACTTGTGCTTCCAAGCTAAGATAGGCTACGAAGCAAGGCCTAGGGATCTACTTCCAAATTAAGTCAATGAAAATTCTATGAATCATTATGGTTACGTCGGCAACTGATCATGGAGATGACAATACCATTGGGATGGTGCACAACTACAGAGCGTTTCTTTTCACTGTATATAGGGTCACCATGAGTTGGGACCCACGCATTGGCAGCTAACAACAACCATTTTTGATGGAGTGCCAAAGGTGACATTTACCTTTTGTGGAGTGTTAGATATTTTTGTGTTTCTATAAAAATTCTTGAACTTTATGCTGGGCCACAGCTGAGGTACTTTGAAAAGTGTGATTGTTTCAGGCCTTGATTTAAGGTTTGTTAGGTAG
>NW_022111319.1:3424836-3427191 GCF_000313985.2 Echinops telfairi
CCTGGATTCCCTGTATTTTCAGTTCCTATCTGTACCAGTGTACCTCCTCTGGTCTAGCCAGACTTGCAAGATCGAATTCGAGTCATGGTATTGTTTCCCATTTCTTAATGATCATTTCCATTTGTTACCTTATATTCAGTGTCTTAAAAATAGTTTTATATATTTTGACTTTTTTGCTGTTGTTGCTTATCCTGGGCTAGAGAGTAAGTCTGGTTCTTATTACTCTATCTTGATCAGAAAGGGAAGTTGAGGGTGCTTAATGTGATTTCATATTTAAGATAGCTTTTTAAACATCTTTCCCTTCAGGGCTATATGGTGTGTTGTCATCAATATGTGTGTGAGTCACTTTAGATGAGATTGAACACAGGACAGAAAGAATATTTGCTGTGATGTCTTCCACATGTAAAAGGTAGGATGTGACATAGAATGTCAGTCTTTTTTTCCAATATTCATTCCTTTTTAAATAGTCACTGCATATTAGTTTTCCTCTAGAGAAACATCCTTCCTTCATCATCTGTCTTGGCAGTAACAGTAAGACTGAAATTACTTTGCAGAAAGCAGGGTTGGCACATGATCCAGACCTAGCCAATCAGAATCCTTGCTTCCTAAGTCATGGGTATTTGTTTTAGAAATAGTTTAGTTGGGCTAAGAATTAATCCCACAATGTTTTCTGGAACTATTTTAGAGAGAACATGTATTTCTGTTGGACTTAGAGGTGATTGAGTATATTAATAGAGCTGCTGATACCATTACCTACTAAGATACAAATATACAGAAAGAAAAATAGTGACTAAATTTTGGTGAAATTTTTGAGACATTAGATCTTCTTAGAATTTTTAGTTATAAATTAGTTCCTTTATTGCTAAATCCAGTTTGAGTTGGTTTTTCACAAATTGAAGATAGAAAGTTTGGACTTACACATAAGTAATCATTAATTTCATATATAACTAAAATACACAATACAAGTATTCAACCCTCAGGATACAAATCATATATCAGTGAAGGGAGAAATTGTGATAAAATACCCCTCCCAGGGGGATTGACAACAGACAAGGGGGTAGGGCGAGACATCGGATCATGCAAGACATGAAAAAATAATAATTTGTAAGCTATCAAGGGTTCATGAGAGAGGGGAAGGGAGGGGAAAAATGAGGAGCTGATACCAAGGGCTCAAGTAGAAAGAAAATGCTTTGAAAATGATGATGGCAACATATGTACAAATGTGCTTGAGACAATGGATGGGTGTATGGACTGTGATAAGACTTGTACGAGGCCTCAATAAAATGATTTTTTAAAAGCTACTATACATTTTATATATATATATATCGTTATTATTGATAGATTCCATCAAGTTAATTCCAACTCCTGTTGACCCCCTGTGTTACATAATACAATTGTTTCATAGGGTTTCCTTGTCTGTAACCTTTACAGGATCATAACACCAGATTTTGTCTTGTTTGGTACCACTGTGGGTGTCATAGCCTTGACCTTTAGGTTAGCAGTCAAGCACAAAGTGTTTGTGCTATCTAGGACCTTAATAAAATATAAAATACCATTTATTGTGTACTTGTGCTAAGTTTTATATATGTGTGTGTGTGTGTGTGTGTGTGTGTGTGTTTAATTTCTGTGTTAGTCCAGGTTGACTAGAGAAACAAATCCAGAGATACTCAAATATATTTAAGAGAGAACTTTATATTAAGAAGTAATTATGCATGAATAAAACCTCCCAACCTAATCTAGATCAAGTCCATAAATTCTATATTAGCCCATAAGTCTGATATTAGCCCATGAATTCCTCTTCAGAATCAAGCAGCACATGCAATGTGCCAAAAGTAGGAAGATCACAGGTCAGTGGGTGGAAAGACCTGTGGGTCCAATGGCAGTGGACGCATCTCCAGGGCTTTGGCTGCCATCAGTGTGGATCCATGTGGCTTGTCAACGGGAATGTGAAGCAGATAGAGTGTGTGCCCCTCCTCCAGGGAGGAAGAGAGGAAGTCCCCGAAACCTCATGTGAAGGTCATGCCCACAAGGAGGGATTACCAGGCTGTGACCTGATTGGCAGGCTAGACTCCACTCTTTAATTCTTATTTATCAAGCTGACATGACATTGTAAACTACCATGTGGCAGTTACATAATCTCCTCTCAACTTGCAAAGGGGTGAAGTCTAGCTGCTCAATCAGGTTGCAGCTGTATAACCTCATTTGAAAGCACGAAGGAGATAAATAGGTCACTGAAGGCCAGATACTCTCTCTGTTTCATATTCCTGATGGCAAGACACATGTAGCTATGCTAGAGCCCTGGAGCTAGAGAAGCCACATGGAGACCCATGCCAGTACTGCAATGCTTACACTGCC
>NW_022111319.1:3427455-3428733 GCF_000313985.2 Echinops telfairi
AAGCTCTTTCTTATACACATATAAGTGTCTCTGGATTTGTTTCTCTAGTCAACTCAGACTAACACATACCACAACCTCTGTAAGAGAAAGATTGAATGGGTCTTTATGCCTATTTAACTGAAGAAAACAACTGAATCTAAGAAATCATAAATAATTTCCCCCAAGATTGGGTGCTTGAAAATGACATCCAAACATGTAAACTCTTTATTTAAATTGAGTCTTTTCATACATAGTTATACTGAAGTTATGTGTTTGAGGATCTTAAAAGGCCTTTACAAACAAAGGAGACCTGGTAGTTGGAGGGGAGATGGAATATTCTAGGTATTAAGAAAGACAAAGGGAAAGAACAGATTTGGGGAGGGTTAAGAGAAGTAGATGAGTAAGAAGTTGGCTTACTGCTTTAGGACCAAGCTCCTTAAATTTCCTGATGAAATTTACTACAGCTCTGCTTTGACTGATGCATTTCCTACTTAGCTTTTTTTTTTTTAACCTAGTGTCTTGAATAGGTTTAAAACCAGGGAAGGTGTGCATCAGGTTTGTATTCTCTCAACATACTTATTCAATCTGTATGCTGAGCAAATAATCAGGGAAACTGGATTATATAAAGAAATTGGTATCAGGATTGGAACAAGGCTTATTAACAATTTTTAATATGCAGATAGGCACCCTGATGGCATAGTGGTTACACTTTAGGTTGCTATCCACAAGGTCATCAGCTTGAAACTACTAGCTGCTCTGAGGGAGAAAGACAGGGGTTTTTACTCATGTAAAGAGTTACAGCCTAGGAAACTCACAGGGGAGTTCTCTCCTGTCCTATAGGGCCACTATGAGTCAGCATTGCCTGGATAGCAGTGGATTTGAGTTGACATGTAGCTGAAACAACCTTGTTTGCTGAAAGTGAGGATAACTTGAATAACTTGCTGATGAAGGATTGCAGTCTTCAGTATGGATTACAACTCAATGGCAAGAAAACTATAATCCTCACAACTGGACCAATAGGAAACACCATGATAGAGAAAAGATTGAAGTTGTCAAAGATTTCATCTTGCTTGGGTCCACAATCATGCTGATGAATCAGCAGTCAAAAGATGAGGTAAATCTGCATAAGAGCTCTTTAAAGTGTTGAAAAGCAAGGATGTGACTTTGAGGAATAAGGTACTGAAGCCATGGTATTTTTAATAGCCTCATATGTGTTTGAAAGTTGGACAATGAATTATGTAGACAGATGAAAAATCTATGCATTTGAACTATGCTGTTGGCGAAAAAATATTGAAAGTA
>NW_022111319.1:3430502-3441254 GCF_000313985.2 Echinops telfairi
TTGGCTTCTTCTTAGTACCAAATGTGTTATGTTGGGTTCTTTAGAGATGCAAAACCAGTGAGGCTGTATGTGTATGTCTATAGAAAGTGATTTACCATATATACTCAAGTATAAGCCAACCCAAATATTCACGGAAGCACCTAATTTTACCACAAAACTGCATTAACAATGTGCTGAAAACTCAGTGTATGCTCAAGTATATAGGATATATATGTCTCACACAGTTGTGTGAGTAAACTCAGTACAGTTCTTGTCCATGGTTCAGATGTAAGCTAAAGGTCTCTTCTGACTCCTGTAGCTGCAGGGGCTGATGCATAGGAAACAGGAAAGCCACAGGCTAGTGGATGCAGAACTGAATGACTCTGAAATCAGTCAAATGAATCCGAGGGCAGCAGTCTTCTGGTAGCTCCTGGGATTAGCAGGCAATATAGCAGGTCAATGAACCAGATGCAGGATCCAAATCCAACATACATGTGATATAACTTACACATACTGTCAATTTATACTAAGCATAAACCACTCCCCATATGAAATCTTTCTCTTTCGCAATATTATAAAGGCTGTGACCAAATTAAGGAAATCTAATCTCTCCACAATGGCTTGGATGCTTTAGAGAAGATTCCATCATGGAGTTGACCACACTATCTTAGATAATGTTTTGGGATATTCTGGCCCAACCAAGTTTTCATAAAACCTAACTACCACAATATTAAAACTAAGATCATGATAAATGGAGAAAAGATTGAAATTGTCAAGTATTTCATTTTACTTGGAACCATAATCAAAGCTCATAGAAATAGCAGTAGAGAAATCAAAGTACATATTGCTCTGGGCAAATATACAACATAACTGTTTAAAATGTTACAGAGTGAAGATTTCACTAAGAGGAATAAAGTATACCTGACTCAAGTCATGGTTTTCAATCACCTTATATAAATATGAAATCTGGACAATGAATAAGGAAGAATGTAGAAGAATGAATACATTTTAAATGTGGTTTTGGTAAAGAATACTGAAAGTTCCATGGACTGTCAGTAAAAACCCAAATCTGTCTTGAATGAAGTACAGCTGGAATGTGTCATAGAATCAAGGATAGCCAGTCTTCATTTCACATACTTTGGACATGTTATCAGGAGGGACCAGTCCTGGAAAAGGACATCACGTTTATTAAGGTAGAGGGCCATCGAAAAAATAGAAAGACCCTCAATGAGATGGATTGAAACCATGGCTGTAACAACAGGCTCAAGCATAGCAATGGTTGTAGGAATGGTGTAGAAATGGGCGTTTTTTTCACTCTGTTATACATAGGGTCACTAGGACTTGAACTAACTCAATGACATCTAACAACAATACTCTTGGTTCCACAGTTCCTATGCTTAACCAGTACACTATAAAAGCTGATAAATATTAGCTGTTGGTACCCACACTCCCCTTAGGAACACTTCCACATCCAGGAATTTCAGAGATCCTGCAGAGACTCTCTTTATGTGCCATAAAAGATACATGCTTGTTAGGCAGTACTCCCTCAACCATTCCCATCTATTTTTGAATACAACCCAGACAATATTGACTTCCAGAAATTTTGAGTATTTTTAGGATATACAGTTAATGTTTAGCTGCTTCTCACTTTTATTTTTCATTCTGTTGTTGCAGTTCTGACTCACAGTGACTCTACATACAACAGAACAAAACACCACCTGGTCCTGCCCCATCTCCACAATTGTTCGTACATTTGAACCCATTGTTGCAGCCACTGTGTCAATCCATGTTATCGAGGGCCTTCCCCTTTTATGCTGCCCCATTTGCTTTACAAAGCATAACTTCTTTCTCCAGGAACTGGAGTCTCACCATCTTTGCCTCTAAGAAGCATTTTGGCTGTACTTCTCCAAAGACAGATCTGTTTGTTCTTGTGGTAGTCCATGGAGTTTTCAATGTTTTTGCTGTCACATTAGTACAAATCCATTGATTTTCCTTGTCTTCTTAATCAATGCCCAACTTTTACATGCACATGAGACTTTTGAAAATACCATGGTTTTGGTCAATTGTACCTTATTCCTCAAAGTAACATACACACTTTTCAACACTTTAAATAGGTCTTGTGCTGCAGATGCTTCCATGAGCATTGATTGTGGATCCAAGAAAGATGAAATATTTGACAAATTCAATATTTTCTCCATTTGTCATGAAGTTAACTATTGGTTCAGTTGTGGGGATTTGGCAAAGTTAGCCAAGCATAAAAGGACAAGTACAACATGAGTCCACTGAGGTAAGCACAAAAAGCACACCAGGCATAGAGGATACGTTACTTGATGCATAGTTTCTGGGTTGAGGTCCAGGCACCCTGGCAGGGGTCAAACCCAACCCAGGGATGCATATGGCAACCAACTAAAAAGGAGGGAGGAAAAGAATATGGCAGTGGGGGAACAGGGTACTAATCCACCTACAGGGCAGGTGTTGTTTATGTATCCGCCAGAAAGAGAGAGAAACCAGACCTCATTCCGGTGAGCCAAGCCTTGAGGAAAACTTACCGGTATGGAGCAGTGCATTAAGAGGGAGGAAGATCTAGATAGGATTTGTCTGTGAGTACTTGTGAACAAGATCCTCTGCGATGTCATCCTGCTGTGTATAAAATGAGCCCATTGAGAAGTAAGAGTTGTAGTTTCATCAGCACCAGTTAGAGCCAGGAGTGGAGTGTGTCCTCTAATCCCAGCATCTAACCCTTGCCTGATCTTTGTACTGAACTGCGCCTGCCACCACAGTAATACGTTTCGTCCAACTTTCGTGAGTTCTCTAGGACATTGCAGCAAGTTACAGAACCCAGAGTCGTGAGGGAATATACTCAAATTGAGGAGTGGAAGTGGTGGTAGGGATGGACTCTCATTTTGAAAGAGTTAGACTTTGGGGGCATTTTAAATCTCCAACTTCTTGGGACTAGTTTGATATTGATTCTTGCAAAAGAAATTATTACCACAGAGTGAAACAATAAAATCTGTACTTTGTGAATGCCCCTCTTTTTTGCAGTGCAGGGAGCATACTGAAGGAAGAAAGATTAGAGTCTGGAAAACCGTCCAGTTATTTATCTAACCAATATTAATCGAGAACCTACCATGAACCAACCTCTATGTTAGGTACTACAAAAACATTAGTGAACAGATCAGACATAGATTCTTACACATATGGAACTTATAGTGTGAGAGGGGAGAAAGACAATAAACAAAAAACATAATAAACTGGTAAATTTTTCAATATTTTGGGAGGATATGGCTGATATTTTAAAATGGAAAAAAGCAGAGCATGTAAAGGAGTTTTAGAATGGGATGCAATTTAGTGTGGGTTGCAATATTAAAAAGAATGTTCAGAGTAGACATTATTTAGAAGATGGCATGTGGACAAAAACTTGGAGGAGTTGAAGGAATTAGCCATGTAGTTATTTTGGGAGAAGGTCTTTGTGGAAAGAGATGACAACAAACCAAAAATGTCTTAGGAAAAATGTGCCTGATACATTCAGTAAAAAGCAAGGAGGTCGGTGTGTCTGAAAGAGAATTCTCTAGAAGGCAATGCATAGAGAGAGCATCTGAGAGACAAGGGGAAAAGTAGATCTTACAGGAACTTGTAATCCATTTCAGAGTCTGTTTTAGAGTTGATTGCTAAACAAATAAAGAAAATATTTATTGCAGCATAAACTCTCTTGTAGAAGAGTTGGACGTATTGAATTCCAAAAGTGGTAGTAATCAAGAATGATTCTTAGGAGTTTGACCATGGAAGCTGGGTAAATGCTGGTGCATTGGTGGAATTATAAAATTGTAAATGAAGACTAGGCTAAAAGAAATGGAAGTTAGTGCAGTAGTTAAAACTTTTACATTTAAGTCCTGGTGCTGCCTCTTACTAGCTATATGATCTTCTAAGTGAGGCCCATTCAAGTCTCCTTTCTTTAATTTGTTACATGAAGACACATAGTGAATACTTAAGACCTGTTGGTTTCTACTGCTATTGTTATGTAATTTGGGGGGCATATTAAGTTGGAAATGCATGTGAGATATGCATGTCAGTTGACAGATATGAATGTCTGGACTTGGGAGAGAGATTGAAGCTATAGATGGTTCAGAGTTATCAAGAAAGGCCCTAAATAAAATGAGAAAAGAGGGATAAAAGAAGCGAAGATATGAGGCCCAGGATTATGCCTTGGCAACTCCAACAGCTGAGTAGAGAAGTCAAAAATGCGACAGAGAATGCGAGATAACATTCAGGAAACCCCCAAACTCACTGCCGTTGAATAAATTCCTATTCATAGCTGTCCTATAAGACAAGGTGGGCTTTATTTGGTGAATTTCCAAAACTGTAGCTATTTGACGGGAGTAGAAAGCATCATCTTTCTCCCACAGAGTGACTGGCGCTTTCGAAATGCTGACCTTAGCAGCCCAACATATAAACCCCTACAGTTCCAGAGTTCTTACATGGGAGGTAGGAAAAAATCTGATAAGTTAGGAGATAAGGAATACACCTTGTGCCATTCAATTACCGTTTATATTTTAAAATCATACATTAAAAATTTTTAATTTCTCTTAAGAGTGTTATGTAAGCCAAGTTTCAGAAAGAAGAGAAAGTAAAGGGTGATCTAGACAAGAGAAAGCAACAGATGTGAAAATTCTGAAAGAACAGTGCTTGGTGTTAAGGTAGAATAATAGGAGCTCACAGTTCTAATGGGACCAGCACAATTCTATCTGAAGAAGTTATTCTTATTTATATATTTAATACTCACAATAGCCCTATAAAGGAGTTATTATTATCCTAATTTTACAGATGAAAAAATTGAAGCACAGAGAGAACAAACAATTTGCCTAAAGGCAATGCAGAGAGTAAAGATCTGAACTGAAGCAAGCCGTGTTCAGGGCCAGTGTAATAAAAAGAAATTTGCTTTGGCCCAGGTGTTATCCCGACACATTCAGACATATACACCTAAAGGAACTAACAGGATTATTTTACACTAACAATCACACATGATGTTCTGTCTATAGAAATGAATTAAGAAGGTCAAACTGACTATGATGTGTAAATAAAGAAAACTGTAAGTCAACATAACCTGAAAATGTGTGTATGCTTATTTGAAAAACGAGAGCCATTTTTATAGACAGTGGTTGAAACATTTGAATTTGAAACGAGAAGCAACAGAGTGAAAAAGCATACTTAGGGGTTTCATTTGTGTTCAAATTCTGGTGATGGCACCTATTAACCTGGGCAAGTTCATTAACCTCAATGGACTTGTTTCCTCATTGATTCTTATAGTTCTTACAGTACAGAATTGTAGTAAAAAATAAAAGTTATGTTCCAGTTGCCTGGCTCAGAGGAAATACTCAGTAAACACAGTGATTACAATTCTCTCTTAGTTCTGCCTAAGGCAGTTATGACCACGGATCCTGGAACAACCTCTTCACCCAAGGAAGGGGAGCAGTTCAATTAACCGTTTTCATCTTGGAAATTGTCTCTTAGGAGAATTCTTTCCTTCTCTTCTATTTCCTTCTTCCTCTCCTTTCCTTCATTCATGAACTATTTATCGTTGTGTATTGTCCCAGATATTCATTAATCGTGAATTAACCTAAATTCTTTCTACCAGTGATTTTTCATTCTACTCAGGGAGAAAATCAAGCCCCAAATAAATTGTTACTACTATACCGGGTAAGTTATATGCTCATATACTAACTCATTAAATCGTTGAGCATAGCCTAATTCTTTTGGTACAGTGGCTCTCTGTATTAAAACCAAAATGAACATAGAGATTTTGGAGTAACAGAGGAAGGGCAGATGATTGAAGATGGATCGACAAAGAAGGTTGTTCTGTAGATGTGATATTTGAACAGACCCGAATGCTGTGACAGCATGAGCTATGTAAAGATAAGACCAGGTTTCCAGGAAGTTCTGCAAAGTTTTAATAGCAGATCTAAAAATATGGCTGGAATATAATGAGTAAAAGTAAAAGTGGCTTAAGTCTATACTATTTTTAATATGGTCTTTAGTATGAAGCAGAAATATAGGTTTCACCCTTGAGAACCTGTTAAAAGCATCAGGTTTCACCCAAGACAAAAAAAATCAGATTCTGAATTTTGGAAGAAGCTTGAATGATGCATATTCTCATTAAAGTTTGAGACACATGAGTCAAACATGTTGCATAATTAATGAAGGATCCCCTTCCTTGGGTGAAGAGGTTGTTCCAGTATCCCGGGCCTTATAGCAATTTGGACTTTCAGAGTGATTAATACTATTAACAGGTTTGATAAATGAAATGTCATGGTCACATTAATATTTCAAACTATTCTTGTTATGTGAATAATAATTTGGAGGAAGAGAATTGTGAATCAAATTTCATTCGCCAAAATATAAGTGAAGCCAGTGAATTGATCTGTGATGAGAGTGGATAAGTTAAAGATTTTTGATATTGTTGGGTGCCACTGAGTCAGTTCCAACCCATAGTGACCGTACGCACAACAGAAGGGAACACTGCCACTCTGCCATTCTCACCATTTCCCCTATACTTTCCCTGTACATTGTTACAGTTCCTGTGTCAAATCATCTTGTTGAGGGGTTTCCACTTCTCACCGCCCCTCGACTTTACCAAGTATGATATCCCTTTCCAGGGACTTATCTCTCCTGACAATGTGTCTGAACTACATGTTACAAAGTCATACCAGCCTTGACCCTAAGAAGCAGTCTGGCTGTACTTCTTCCAAAACATATTTGCTTGCTCTTTTGGAAGTTCATGGTACTTTCAATATTCTTTTTCAGCACCATAATTCAAATGCACTGATTCTTCTGTCTTTCTTATTCAGCGTCCAAGTTTCACATGCATATGAAGTGATTGAAAATACCATGGCTTAGGTCAGGTGCACCTTAGTCCTTAAATTAACCTCCGTCTTTTTTAACTCAGTAAAGAGGTCTTGTGAAGTAGATTTACTCAATGCAACATATCATTTGATCTTTTCACTGCTGCTTTCAGGAGCATTGATTATGAATTCAGGTAAGATGAAATCCTTGTTACATTCAAATTACATTCAACCCTTTTTCCATTTATGTTACATATTGGTCCAGTTGTAAGCATTTGGGTCTTCTTTACATTGAGTTGTAGTCACATACTGAAGGACACAATCCTTGATCTTCATTAGTAAGTGCTTCACGTCCTCACTTGCAACCAGAAAGGTTATATCACCTGCATATGGACAGCTGTATACAAGCCTTTCTCTAATCCTGCTGTCATGTTAGTCTCCATAAAATATAGCTTATCTGACGATTTTCTCAGCATACAGATTGAATAAATATGGTAAGCGGACCTCGACGCACACATTTTCTGATTTTAAACCATGCAGTATGCCCTTGTTCTGTTTGCGCAAATCCATGCACAAATTTCACATGAGCAAAATGAAGTGTTCTGGAATTCCCATAGTTCATTATATCCATCCAGTTGAATGTCTTGGCATAGTCAATAAAACACAAGTAAACATTTTTCTGGTACTCTCTGTTTTCATCCAAGATCCATCTGACATTAGCAATGATATTCTGTGTTTCACCTACTCTGCTGGATCTGGCTTCATCCTCTGGCAGCTCCTGGTTAATGTACTGTTGCAATATTGGTGATATGATCTTCAGCAAAAATTTTACTTGCATGTGATATTAATGATGTTTTTCTATAATTTGATAATTCTGTTGGGTCACTTTTCTTTTCAGTGAGTACAAATATGGATTTTTTTCAGTCAGGTGGCCAAGTATTTGTCTTCCAAATTTCCTAGCAGAGATGAGTACGTGCTTCCAGTGCTTCATCAAATTGTTGAAACATTTCAATCAGCATTCCCTCACTTCTGGGGCCTTGTTTCTGGCTAATGCTTTCAGTGTAGCTTGAACTTTTTTCAGTATCATTGGGTTTTGCGCATAGGCTACTTCGTGAAATAGTTGAATGTAGACTAATTCTTTTGGTACAGTGATTTTGTATTCTTTCCATCATTTTATGGTTCTGCACTTTTCAAAAGATTTTCTTATAGACTCTTTCAATATTACAATGAAATGCTTGAATGTTTTATGGCGTTCTTTCAGTGTGAGATATGCTGAGCTTGTTCTTCATTTTTGGTAGTCTAACTCTAGGGCTGTGTACTTTTCAAGATTCTTTCTGAAATTTTCTGTTTGGATCTTTCACTTCATTATTTCTTCCATTTGCCTTAAAAAAACAAAAACCAACTCACTGCCATTGAGTCAATTCTGTTGCATAGCAACCCTAAAAGATAGGGTAGGGTAGAAATGTCCCTGTGAGTTTAGAGAATGTATCCCTTTGCAGGAGTAGAAAGCCTAATCTTGTTTTCTGAGAAGTATTCATTGATTTTGAATTGCTGACCTGGTGGTTTGCATCCCATCCTCCACCAATTATAAGCAAGTTTCAGAGTCTTTTCTGACATACAACTTCATCTTTTTTTTTCATTCCCTGTCTTTTTAATGACTTTTGTTTTCTTCATGAATGATGTTCTTGAGGTTGTATGACAGCACATCAGGTCTTCTGTCATTAGTGTTCAATGCAGCAGATCTATTCTTGAGACATTCTTGAATTCAGTTGGCATAGACTCAAGGTTGTAGTTTGGCTGTCATGAACTTAAAAAATTTTCTTTAGCTTTGATCTGAATTTACCACAGGCTGATTTTAACTGCTGGTATTGAACAACTCTATTATCTCTTCCCACAGATGTAGTCAATTTGATTTCTATGTGTTTCATATGGAGCTATTCATGCATATTTTGCTGTTGAAAATAAGTGGTTGCGATGTGTTTGTCAGGTTCACGCTTGTTCTTTAAAACTATGTAGTATTCTATTGTATGTCTGTGCCAACGTTTATTATCCATTTTTCATGATGAAAATTTAGGTTGTTTCCATCTTTTTGGTATTGTAACCAGTGATGTGATGAACATGGTATGCGTGCCACAGCTCTTATTTCTCTGAGGTAGGTACTAAATAGAGAGTTTGCTGGGTCATATGATATTTCTATTACCAACTTTTTGAGGAAGAGAAATACTGATTTTCACAGTGGTTGCACCGTTTTACAATTCCACAAGCTAATCCTTGTTTTCTGGGTTTTTAAAAAATTATTAATGGTAAGATGAGATGATATATCATTGTTGTTTTCATTTGAATCTCTCACATTGTTAATAATTACATTTCTTTATATGTCTGTTGACTGTCTGATTGGATAGAGGCTGTTGGATCCCCCAAGATTATGACCAGTAGTTATATTTCAGGTCTGAAACGGAACTTACCACCAACTTAGAATAATCAAGCATTTAATATTAAAAGGGGAGTATTTAATCCAAGAATAAAGTTCAGGTTGTTAGGAAAGTAGGAGGAATGAAAGCAGAAAATAGGGTAGAAATGAGACAAATGATAACACATTGATAGGATTCCAATGGATGATTTGAAACAAAGTGTATAACCATTATTTTAAAAATTATTTAATGTAAAACTGATGGTATGCTCTCTAAATCTTCTCTAATTTCTTGATAAAATGGATGTATGCCTGGTTCCATACTTCATTTTAATATCCATACAAAACTCACAGAGAATACTAATGATTATGAGGATTTATTAGGAGAGTTAACAAATCAATTATAGTGAGGATCAGAAACCAACAAACAAGAACACCATCTTTTGTTTACAGCAGTACCTCTTCTTATCCAAGTAAGTAGGCACATCTCTTTCTGATGCCCAGTTACTCAAGTCATATAGACCCTTGTCCTTTGTCCTACTCCAGAAAGTATTATAATTCTCCATTCACCCCATTTTTGCAAGCCAACATCCTGTCCAAAGGCTCTCAGATTTCTGTAGGCCAGGAAGCCTGCTGCCCTGCCTCAGTCTCATCACTGTTCCTCTGCTCTGTCTCATGTTTCAGTGCAGCTTCTCTGGCTTCTCAATTGCCATGAGGCAAGGGTCAGGCATGACTCCATGTTCAACCTTCTTTACCTATTATGACACCAACCATTCCTCCCACAGGACTCTATATGGTTGGCTTGATAATTCATTGCAATGACCACACACAACTCATAGACAAAACTGAAAATCAAGGGGATGTTTAGGAAAGTCAATAGGTTGCCACAAGTCAGGATCAGCAAACAATAAGGATACAGTCATTGGTTCATAGCTATACCTCTCACCAGTCAGTGGCCAGGTTTCTCTCTACTCATCACTCCCTCAGCCACATGGTCCTTTAGCCTCCATGGGCTAGGAAGCCAGTTTGCCTGCTGTTGTGTCGCACAGTTCCATAGTCTCAGGCCAAATGAGGAGAAGGTACCCTATAGGTTGCTTCTCTGATCCTCCATGCCACAGTGTCTGATATATCAGGTTTCTGCAGCCTCCACTACTTCAGACAGGTCTTGGAAGTGCTCTTCCAAATGATCTTGCCATTTTTATCTGTGTCCAAGATGATTCTTATACACCAAGGAATGGCATAGCAGACCATACCCCCAAGAAAAATACCATCCTGTCAAGTCAATACTGACTCATAGCAACTCCAAGCCCAGTCATTTGCCTTTGGAGCTGTTGGGGGTTTAAAGATGCTGAGTTATCTAAAGTTTATTGTGCCAACCTGGCCGATAAACACATGTGGGGTTAATTGAAGGGCGGAGAAATAATTGGCTCTGTGAGCCTCGCCTTTCTAGTTCTTGGGTCTCTTGCTTTGTGATGGTCGGAGCAGGGTGCAATTGTCTTAGCCAGTTCCCTACTTCATCTAGCAAGG
>NW_022111319.1:3441354-3442683 GCF_000313985.2 Echinops telfairi
GATGCAGTCCTGGGTACTGGGGCACCCATGTGGAGACCCCTGCTAGTGTTGAGATGCTTACATATTCACTGAATCGGCTTTCCTCCTGCAGTCAGCATCATAGTGTGTGTTTTGTGAGATGGAGGAGGACTTTGTGGATTGGTGTTGGACGTAACGGTTAATGTTGGGCTTGTGGGCTTGGGCAGCAATGGGTTGGGATGTTATCTTGATGCGCACTTAACCTTTATATAAAACTCTCTTATACATGAGTTTCTGTGGATTTGTTTCTCTGGTGTACCCAGACTAACACAGATGCCTCCAAGAAAACAAAGGGCATGGCTTTGTTAAATATCCTTTACTAAAGTTAGGATGTAACCCACTATAATCCTGTAACAGAGAACTGCCTCCAAATGGTATCATACCACAACTTAATACCACACAGCCATCAAGACAATGCCGACTTATAGCGACCCTAAAGAACAGGTTAGAACTTCCCCTGTGAGTTTTAGAGACTGTAACTCTCTAAACGAGTAGAAATCCCTGTCTTTCTCCTATAGAGCAGCTGATGGTTTTGAACTGCCGACTATACGGATCATAGCACAAAGTGTAACCATGATGCCTTTAGGGCTCCTTTCCAAATTGGACCATAACAAAAGGCATATTGTCCAGAATTATAATTTATCACATAAGGAATTATGGCTCTAAGGGTCATATTAATTTACTATATTTAATACTCCTTCCAAGTTCCTGACCATTCATGGTTTCATTAGCTACCGCCAATTAGCACACACTTGGCCAGTTCTTTCAAATTAACAACCATGTCTACTGCTCAAAGTCCTGCCCATTGTGAGGATTTTCTTTCACCACTGTCCTTTAAGGAGATCCCAGAAAGGTCCTGTAGTGCTGCTGCTGCCCACTTTCAAGTGGTTCCTACATACCCTGTTGAGCCATCTGTCAACCAAGCACAACATTTTTTCTTCCTTAGTTGCATGTATCTATAAGAAACTCCCCATGAGGTCATAGGTGCATACTGGGGAAAATAGTATGAAAGGAATGGAGATCATAGACATTTGAACCACTTCTTCAAGCGGCTCATAAGTACCTTCGGGTAGTGCTTGTGCCTGATACCGTACGCACCATTTCCATTTAATGATGGAGTACTGCTGTACATGTCTAACTTTATGAGTCTGTGGGTCAGACAATGCCTAATTCATGATGAGCAGCTCAGATTATATGGTGACTTGGTGGTCCATGATGAGGCGGTGAGGACCAATCAGAAGGCAAAAATTGTTTATCAAAAGGAGAATAGTTTCCTGCAGAAGATGACAGAATTTCCCCCTAAAATTCTAA
>NW_022111319.1:3444179-3459975 GCF_000313985.2 Echinops telfairi
CCCTCTGCAAAGCCTACTAATGGGCTTTGGATCTCCATTCTGCACTCCCCCCCATCATTCACTATGGTAAGATTTTTTGTTCTGATGATGCCTTACACCTGATTGTTAGTTTTTCATATGTCAACATGGCACCAGAAAGAAAATATAGGTGGAGTCTAGCCTGTCAATCAGGTGGCAGCCTACTCTCCATTGGAGGTCTGGCCTAAATATGTAATAATACTGTCCAGCTCTCTTGCCTCAACATGTGCGCCACGCCACCTGTAGGCTACCTCACTGTATCAGATTGTTCCATGAGGCCCTGCACCACCTTGCCATGCCATGCTGCCTGTAGGCCAACTCGTCTCCCATTGACATGTGACACCACCAGTCGGAGACCTTACCCTGCCACACAGGTTCCGTCCTGACTTACTTTGCTACACTGTGCTAGTGACCTCCACTACCCTTAAACACACCTTGATTCCCTACTCTCTGCTTTTTTGGCCCCTGGGCCCAGTGGCTGCATGAGGTGGAAAGACCTACAGTATATTAACTGACCCAGGAAAGTGAGTCAGACTGAGAACTCTGTACAGCTGTGTGAGCTGTATTTCTGTTATAATTCCTTTTCATTTTATAAAATTATCTACTTATATATACTCATCAGTGTCCTGGCTTTCCTTCTCTAGAAAACCCTGTGTAATACACTAACCATGGAAGACGTATCCATACTACTGGAGGCAGTTATCAGTGCTTGAGAACTAGTCAGACTTGAGAACCAATTTAGCATACTCATCCATACACTTTTGCTAGAACCAACCCATTTTTGGTACCACAGTTGATGAACTGGATTCTCTAAAGAAGCAGAACCAGTGATACATAGATGTATATATAAAGAGAGAAATTTATATCAAGAGAATGCTCACAGAGTTGTAAAAATGGTAAGTCAATCTGGTTGAAGTCCATAGGTCAGATGTTAAATTGCAGGCTTCTTCTGAATTGTGTATCTGGGTATGGAGAGGTGGGGTGGGGGAATGAGGTGATGATGAAGCAGGAAACCAAAGCAGGAAGGTTATAAATGAATGAATACAAGGTAGGCAGGTTAGGTGGCAGGCTGCTATTGGCTCCTGAGAACAGCAAGTAATCTAGCAGGCCATGGGCTCAAGTCCAAGAACTGAAGTTTGACGAACTAGAGCCAGGATTCTGGCAATCAAAAAAAAAAGCTCTCCATAGCATCTACTTAAATATGAAATAGGCCACACCCTCCAAGGGAACTTCAGCAGGACTGTGACACACATAGAGGTTGGTTTCCACCCCAATCTTCTTATAACTTATTAGATGCTCACTACACAGCTCTCCGTCAGATTTATATCAACTTTCCAGTACTGCATTTTAGTCTGCAAGGAACCTCAGCGTCTTCCCTTCCACAAAAGCACGGTAGCAGTAACTAAATTGGTCTTAGTTGATGGAAGCCTATGTTGCTGAACCAACTCCCCCCCCACCCCATTTTGTTTGTGCGCCCATTGCCAAGGCCAGAACTGGCTGGGGAAAGAGGCTCACTGGTTTCTGCAGAATGTCATACTATCCATTTGATTGTTAAAATCCTTTTCTGCAGAAGTAAAACTTTGGGAAATATTCCCAGGAGACACAAATATCTTCCCTTTCTTTTTTGGCTCATTCAGAAGTCTAGCCACATACATCTTCTCCAAACCCATTTTCTAATCATGCTACTTCCACCATCCAGCCAAACCACTGAATCAGTGTTTAGTTGCACATTTGCTCATTTTTTCTTCCATGCAAACTGAATGGCCATTAAAAGTTGTTTTTATTGCTGTCTTTCAGCAAGGCTATGGAAAGAGGCTGTATTGCTGCTGCTGTCAAGCTTACTGGTATAGAGTCAATGCTGACTCATAGAGACTCTATGGGTTTCCAAGACTGTAACTCTTTACTGGAGTAGAAAGGCTAGTCTTTCTCCCACGGTACTGCTGCTGGTTTTGAACTGCCGACCATGCAGATCTCACCCCGAAGCCTAACCACTACTCCACCAGGACTTCACTGCTGTCAAGTGGTACCAGTAAATCATGCAGAACCATCAGTAAACCAAGCACAAACATTCTCTTCCTCAATCAGCTGATTATAAGGAACTCCCCAGCAGGATGCTATAGGAGCGGACTGGGAAAAAGATGGTAATGGAATAGAAGTGGAGACCATAGGCATTTAGGCCACTTCATGCAGCTGACCTTCAGGCCCTGCTCTATCCCACTCTTGTATATCTACCACTTCCGTTTAATGATACAGTGTTACTGTGCACTTCTAACTTTATGACTCTGTGGGACAGACAACACTCAGTTTATGATGGCTGTTTCAGGCTGCATGGTGACTTGGTGACTGATAGTGAGGTGTTCAGTCTCCAGTAAGGCCCAGTAACAAGCCAAAAGCTATTTTTCAAAAGGGGAGTAGTTGCCTCCAGAGGACGACAAGGCTTTGCTCCAAAATCTGAAGGGTCTGTGCTGTGATTAATCCATAGGAAGCTGCCAAAGACTCCACAGTGCATCCCTGTCTGCCACTGATAGCTCAAGAACTATTGGATCAGCTGGATGATGTGATCCAAGTCACAAAGTAGCTTGTATAGCACCCTGATTCTGTTGCAGGGCCTTCTTGTGTTTTGGGTCCTACTCAAAGATGGCAGGTTTTGTGTCACTTGCTATGTAGGCAGAGTAGCACATATAAATGAGGGATATATTGCCTCCACAATCCAAAGAGGCCCAACAGGTACTATCCCTATTTTTTAGTTGTGGGAAGGGCCGTATGCAATAATTTGTTTTACTTTAGTTGGACTATTTCAACTACAAATTTTACTGAGGTGTAGTGTACCTGAATTTTTGTTGTATTAATTTTCCACCCTCTCTCATGCAGATGTTTTACTGATAAGTCTAATGTCATTTATACGTTTTACCTACTAGGTCCAATCAGCATACTGCTATCAACATAATTTACCAGTGTGGTTCCTTTGAACTGGAGGTTATGAATGCCTGCTGGCCATTTTGGACACCTCATGCCTCTGGATCAACAGGCAGAGAAGGGAATTATTCTAATGGGTGGTGGGATTGGTCCTGATTGTCAAGGGGAAATTGGATCAGTATTCCATAGTGGAGGTAAAGAAGAATATACGTGGAATCCAGGAAATCCCTTAGGTCATTTCTTAATCCTATAATGTCCCATGATTAAAGTAAATGATAAACTACAACAACCAAATACTGACAAACAAAAAATGGCACAAAATATTGAGGAACGAAGGTTTGAGTCACCCCACCAGTCAAAGAACCACAATGAGCCGAGGTATTTCCTGAGGGCAGAGAATATGAAATGGGTAGTGGAAGAAGGCAATTCTAAGTACCAGCAATGGTCTTGTTAAGAGCTGCAGAAATGAAGACTGTAATTGTTATGAATATTTCTTATTTTTAGATACATATTTTTATTTTGTTCACTTATAAATGTTAGATGTACATGTGTTTCTGGGTATACATTTATTAATTGTATCAAGTTCGGCAGAGTATGACTTATTGTCTTTTTTGGAGATTGTGAGTGGCTTCAGGAGATGTGGACAAGTGCCAAGTTGATAAGGGGTGGGCTGCAATAGTTAGATTTTATGTCAATTTGGCTGGACCAGCATTCAATCATGATATGACCTAATATATTGTGGTGAACTCCATCATAGGAACTTCTAAACAGTCAAACAGTTGGGAAGAATGGGGTAGAATATGGTTACCTTCTTCCTGCCAGCTTTTTTCCATTATCACCTCTTCTCCCTTTACCAACCTCTGACTAGCTAACAGTACCACCTCCTAAATCTTGTCACAGCCTTGACACAATTGAGGTAGGTTTTATTTTAGGTGTGGCCGACTTTTAGCATTGACGCTTTACAGAAACTCACTCACTTCTTCTGCTGGGTCTGGATTCTGCACCTGTTTGGTCAACCTCCTGTGATATTGCCTGCTGATTCCTGGAGCCACCAGTGGACTACCAATCTTTTGGTCAACCTTCCTGTTCACCAGCCCCTGTAGCTACATGAGTAAAGAGAATCCTCTAGCTTGCATCTGACCCATGGAATTGAACTGAACTTGACTTAACCACTTCTACAACCGTGTGCTGTGGTTATATAATCTTGTGTCAACTTGAAGGTATTAAGAGTGAAAGGGTGGAGTTTAGCCTGTCAATCAGGTCACAGTTTGATGATGCCTCCTTGGGGTCGTGACCTTCTCATGAGGAGGGTTCTGCGAACTTCCACTCTTTCTCTCTACTTCACCTCCAGTTGAAAAACCATACTCTGAGACCCACACCGGTGCTAAGATGCTTTCACCACCCTTGAATACACAAGACTTTGCGCCTACTGGCCTGTGATCTTCCTGAATTCTGCATCATTGTGTGTGGCTGCATGAGTCTGAAGATGGGTTTATGGAATAATACGGGACTTATGGGCTAATATTGGACTTATGGACTTCATCTGAACTGGACTGGGAGGTTTACTTAATATACAATGACTCTTTGATATAAAACTCTTTCTTATGCATATGAGTGTCCCTGGATTTGTCTCTCTAGTCAACCTAGTCTAACACAAGTCTGAGAACCATTTCTTGATATAAATCTCTTTCTGTATACATACACATAAACACATCACTGGTTTTGCATCTCTTAAAAACTCAGCCTTATCATTATCTTGCTTGTTATCTTTTTATTATCTTTTTTATGGTAACCCAATGACCTCTGGTAGATCATCTATTAATCTCACTTGGGCCTTTTAAATGATTACTTATGTGATACTCAGTTAATAAAATATATTCTTATTTGCCCTGTGGTGAAAGTAGATATTTTGTAGCAGCACCACCTTGTTTATTATCTTTTGTCCTAGGCTCTGAAGATTATGTTTTGCCTAAGTGAATGAGCACAAAAAGGCAAATTTACAGGGCATAAAATACGAGGTGTATCTTTCTCAGGTAAGGAAGACCAAAGTTCCTCACTGTTCGGCCATCATCTCCTACAAAATTGAACCTGAAATTTAGACTCTTGCTTAAATCAACCAGTGACCAACTTTCCTTCTGATGAGTGACTAACCATGTAGTAAATTTAATTATTACCACATATGCTAGTTACATCTTTTTAGTTAATCTATGTTGATAGAATATAAAAAAAAATTATGTTGCTTGTCTATTTGGTTGCCTTTTGCTTTTCTAGGGGGATAAATGCTCAGACTAAGAATGCTTTTTTCAGACTGTCACAATACATATCAAGAGCTGGTTATCTGACACAGTGTTGGATTTGCCACATGCGTCCTTATTCTGTTAGAGAAATTGTTCACCCATTAGAACCCGTATTTTAAACTAATTTTTAACTCTGCTTCCAACTTAACATTTTGGCAAGCTTTTACCTTGTGCAATTAAGATTAAATTATGGACTCTCTCTTTGGTTACCCCAATACCTTTAGTATCATATTCTAATATCACTTGAGCCTAGTTAAATGATTACTTATGCGATATTCAGTTACTAAAAAGTATCCTCACTTGCCCTGTAGTGAAAATCAATATTTTGTAGCAATGGAGCAAGATTTTCCTTGAGATATAGGTGGGTGGTATGAGAATGTTATGACAAGCTAGTTGAACTGAAGCTCACAGTCTCTTACTTCCACCTTATGTTGGAATAACCCCATCATTGTAGAATTGCAGTTTGGGAGAGTATCTGTGATCATTTCCTAAAGGAAACTTGCTGTCACACGCAAATTTTTACATGAGTTTTATGTGCCCCCTATGAGTATGTGTTCTATGTGGTGGCTCAAATTACATCCCTCCTCCAGCAGATTTATATGGGGTAATATCTTGTTCAGAATTTTGATGAAAGCATGCAGAGCATACTTTTGGTACTCTGGGATTATTGTTAGATATTCTTGGTAAAAGTGTCAGTCAATAATGTAAGATTGATGTCAAGCATCATGTTATAAAAAGAAAAAACTCTTAGTCCAACACTAAGATTGTGATCCGTCATTTTTGTTGTTTTAAATAATTTTATTGGGAGGTCTTATAGATATTAGAGCAGTCCATAATTCAGTTAGATCAAGCACAATTGTACAATTATACCACCATCAGTTTCAAAACATTTTCTTTCTCCTTGAACTCTTTGATATCAGATATCTCCTCCCACCCCACCCTACCCTACAGGAACCCTTATTATTATATTGTATATTATTATTGTTATTATACACACACATAAAGGGGGTACCCTCCCAAAAGGGTTTTTTTTCCAAAGCTATACATTTATTTTTTTTTTTACAAAACAATCTTATTACCTTCAAAATACTCTCCATTACATTTAATACATTTGTCAAATCTGCAATTTCATTCTTGGAAACAATTTTCAAACTCATCTGTTTGGATGGCTGACAGCACCTCCCTTGTTTTTGCTTCACCTTATCTCCATCATCAAATCCTTCTCCTTTCATGTCCCTTTTCATTCAGGGAAACAAAAAGTTGTATGGAGTGGGATCAGGTAAGTCAGGTGAATGGAGCAAGAGAGGCATGCTGTTTTTTTGCCAAACCCTGGCACACTGAGATGGCTGCATGAGCAGGTGCATTGTCGTGGTGGCAAACCCAGTCTCCTGTTTGCCACAAATTGGGCCTTTGTTGGCACACCCTGTTATGCTGTCTTTTCATAACCTCTAAACAGAATGCTTGATTAACAGTCTGACCTGGTGGAATGAACTCCAGTTGACATTTTGGTTTGTTTGGGAAGTTGAAAGACACCCAGAACAAGGTTTGTGATCAATTGGCATTTCACCTTTTTGGAAATAAGTAAATCGCTTGTACACTTGAGTTTTTCCATAGCAGTATCCTTGTAGGCTGTGTGTTCAACATCACAACAGGTTCTGTGGCATTTTTCCCTAGCAGGAAACACAATTTCAGAGCTGCAAGCTGTTCTCTTAAATTGGCCATCACACAAAACAAGGTTTGAGCAAAACTGCTTTTATGAAAATATTCACTGTGACCCGAGAGCAGTTTCCTAGGCAACCACTGGGTTCACTAACTCAGAGCGACTTGCTAGATGCGCCCCTAGTGGGAAAAATATGTACTACGACTGTTTGGCTCCACTCAGCACAATTCCAGTTTTGGTATATATATATAAACCATACATGATATATATTCCACACATGATTATATATGTGTGTGTGTATGTATGTATGTATATATATATACCATACATGATATATATATATCTTACACGATCCAATGTATCTGTTCGCCTGCAATTCTGTTATTCATTCTCCTTGATTGAGGTTATACAGTCATCATTGCTTTCAGCTCCCCATTCCCCACCCTTTCCCCACCCATTCCAATACCCTTAGGGAATCATTACTTCCATTACTGTTTCTGAAGGGTTATCTATCTTGACTTTCATGCATTGTATGATCTTAATTATACAAATGATCATACACAGGTCTAATAAGATTAATGAGGTAAAACAAAAACCATAATAGTAAAGGGGAGGAAATATTAAAGAACTAGAGGATATTTATGTGTTTCATAAGTGGTATACCACACCCTGAGTTTATCATCTCTTCCTTGTGGCCCTTCTGTGAGGGACTGTCCAACTATCTTACAGGTGGGACTCCACTTTGTCAATTTGATTGTTTGTTTGTGAACTTCTAATACCTATTTGTCGATACCTCATGATCGCCCAGGCTTGTGTGCTTCTTCCATGTGTGCTTTGTTGCTTCCCTGCTACATGGCCACTTGTTTATCTTGAAGCCTTTGAGACCCCAGATGCTATATCTTTTAATAGGCTGGCACCGTCTTATTTCTTCCCCACATTTGCTTTTGAACCCTTTTTTTCTTCAGTGATTGTGTCAGTCATTTTTTAAAGAGCTTTAATCCCTAGTTGTGGTATAGTTGAATTAGAACAGTCTTTAGAAGTTATCAATCAGGAAGACACAAATATGAATAGCAAATGAAGTTGCTGAAGAGATGGAAGCACAACAGCTATCCTTAAACTCTGGCCAAAGAGTCCCTGGACAACAATGAGGATTTGGAATTTTACTGGCCCCGCAAGGTGGAGTCTGTGTAATAGTCTATGCTTCTTCCTGCACATAGGTAAACAATGGAAGGGAACTGGAACAGAACACATACAAGATTAGATAGCAGGCCACATTGCTAGACACTAAAGCACCCTTATAAACAGCGGACCTATCTGGGTGGCTACTATCAGAAACAGGAACAGGAACTAGATCAACTGTATAAAGGAGAGAAATAATTTTAACTTGCATTATGATCGTAGCATACATAACTAAACTTATTTTTCACTGCTGCTTCACACATGGTAGAGGAAAAAGAATGCTTAGACCATGGTGATGTGCATAGGCTCTGATCAACAGTGTGATGTACTTGATGGAGACCTTGCTTAGATTTAAGTCCTGGTGAAGAACCAGATGTTATTTGGTGGAAAACTAACACCAAGAATTTGAAGGGCTTGCCATGGATGATGCCTAGGATTTTCCAGGTTGATGATCAATGTGCTACACTCAACCTCTAATCAAGAGAAAGAAATGAATTAGTGCCAGAAACCAAGAGGAATTTTTCCTGCAGAATCCTGTGGCCTGCAAACAGAGCCATGTTTCCATCCTATGTCATAAGTCATTCCAAGAGTCATCTTGAGTACTCTACACACATATTTATGACCACGAAAGTACAAAGGTAACCAAGACAAATCCTGGGAAACCAGGGATGCTTATATAAAAAGATAGATGAAGATAAGTCAATTAAGGTAGAGAAGAAAAAGAAAACAGCTTGGCCTAAAAGTATCCTTTTCAGACCTAGGACATGTTGGGGGGGGGGGAATGTTGTCTTTTTTGGCTTTTCATCTCAATATTTTACATTATCCAACACCTTCTGACTTTTGTTACCACAAAACACATTACGAATGTTGGGGAGAGGAAGGGGAAAATAAAAAACACATTTAGTGATATATGCTGTTTAATCTTTTATTATTCTTGGGCAGACAAAACATAGATGGAGTGCCAATCTGTTTCCTACCTCTCTTTACTTTTGTCTCATTATTATATCTGTGAGAAATCCTACCTAGGAGAACTTTTAGTATGATTTTTGCAGGGTTTTCTAAAATAACAGACCCAGACAATCCTGAGGAAACCTAAACTACAGAGAAGAATCCAGTAATAGAAGGATCTATCTCATGAACCCCACACAGTTATAATCCATGTCCCTGAACTTAAGACCAAAAGCCCTAAACAAGCTTATGCCTGTGAATGATTTACATCCTCTTTACAAAAACCAAAACCAAAACCAAAACCAAGTAGCCAGAAGTCAAGCATCTCTTCATCTGGAAATGTTTGCTTTGTTTAATGTAGAATGGATTTGGGGAGATTTATACTTACATAGACAGGGTGAGGCACTACTCCAGATAAGCAGGAAGTAGCTACAGAAGGAGAGGCCTTCATCTCTGATCCCATAAAGAATTATGGGTATAAAATCTCTCAGTGGTGGGGGATGAAACTTGTCAGGGAAGCAAAAGTAATGACAACTAAACCAGAGACAGAGGCAATAGTTGGTCCCTTGTATAACTGAGTGGGGGTGAGAACTCAGAGATACTCCTAGAGTTAGGCCTTCTCTCTCTAAATGCAACTTTTAAACCATTTTTTCACTGATCTTGTCTCAGAGACAGGGAACCAGCGTCAACATGCAGACTACATTCCCCCAAATACCATGCATCCAGTGTCATCTAGTGGGAACAGATGAGTCTTGAATAGCAATTCACAGAATCCCACTTGACTGATGGGAATCTTTAAAATCTTCCTAATATACGTGCTCAAAGACGAAGCCATTCTCTATGGAAGGTTGGGAGTAAATGGGGACCTAATAATAATGGGTACAAGAATGAAGAAAATGTTTTAAAATTGGTTGTTATGGTGATAGCACATCACTTTTTAATGTTTAAAACATTAAATTGCATGATATGTGAATTATCAATAAGGCTGTTAACATTAAAAAAGTTATTCTCTGTACTACCCTAGACAAAGTTTTCCTAGTATCCTCTAATTAAATTCTCCAGTTTTGCCCTTATGTCTGAGCAAACCAATTCCTTCTCTTCTTAAAATATAAGAACCTAAATCCAGTAACAATAAGGACATAATTTTGATCCTCTTTAATCTCTTTCCATGTCTATAGTCATGCTTAATGATCACCTCCTTGTTAATATTAAAGATCTGCCCCTTTGGGAGAGACTTTGGGAGTATTGGGGGAGGGGGATCAAGAAGGGGACACAAAAAGTTCAAACTCATTGATATCGAGTTGATCCATACTTAGAGTGGCCCTATCGGTCAGGGTAGAACTGCCCCTGTGAGTTTCAGAGACTGCAATTCTTTATTGGAGTAGAAAACCTTCTCTTTCTCCTCTTGAGATGCTGACCTTTAAGTTGGCAATCCAATATGTAACACACTATGCGACCAGAGGAAGGGAGAGGAAACAATAGGCTAGAGCATTGACAGGTATTAACTTGGGTGAAGGGGAAGATAGCAACCCACAAGAGAGGGACGATAAAGGAGGGTACGCTATTTGGGATTTGATAAGTTATTTAAAGTGTTGAATACAAAACTGGTGGTCTGAAATGAAAAACTCCCACCTGGCCTTTCTTCCAAGAGGTATAGCATTCACTTAAGCTAATATGATAAATGCTGCTACATTGAAGACGTTTAATAAATATTTTGTATTTTTCATGAAAAAATTAAACTCAATTCCTATGTAACGTTTTTCTAATTTCTCTTTTGAAATCTATATTTAAGTCTTTAAATTGATTTAACTTATTCATTATCAGTAGTATTTATTACCACTAACGTGGTAGTCATTTGTTGATTGGAAATATGCATTCAAGGAAGTGTATACTTTAACATTTTATATAATGAGTCACACTCAAAATAACTGCAAGCAATCTTGCAAATTCATTAATTCTTTCCCCTTTAACCTTAAAGTCTTTTATTATGGAAAGAAAATGAAAACAAAATCATGACTCAAAGCAGATGGAGCTGTCAAGGATCACTCACATAAATGAAATGACTTAAACTGATTAGCTTTTAAATGCTTACAGCTGTTAAGATTGACATTAAGGAAATTGTATGAGATCAGGCCTTCCTTACCAGTGAAAATTTGAAGAAAGCATCACAAAGGACAATAGAATTGCTATGAAAATTATTTTTCTTGTATTTCTAAAGTAAAATATTAAAAATGAATGGAAAAATAGTTGAAGACTTCTTCAAGTACCAAATATAGGAGGAGAATTTGAACAGTTTCTTGTCTTGAAAATAAATTCATAGTGAAACAATTTAAATACTGAAAGATAACTTAATGAAACAAAAAGATCCTTTGTGAAATATTTGCTCTCTCAAATTTTGGTGAGAATCTAAAATTTAAGCACTCCATTAAAAGTTTAATCTTGCATGTTGTATATATCATACTGTGTGTGGCAGATAGCTTGAAAAACAAGAGTAGTGGCGAGATATTCATTGTCAAAAAAGACATTTCAAGATCTTTTATGAATGCAGTCTTTTAAAAGTCTTTTACAGTCTTTTCAAGATATTTTACAATGCAGTCTAGTATGATTATATCTATCTGCCTTCAAGGAAATCCATTCAATATGGCTATTATTCAAGAGAAAGACAAGGATTTCTACTCCTGTAAACAGTTACAGTCTCAGAAATTCATAAGTTCAGTTCTACTCTGTCATATAGGGTCACTAGGAGTTGGCATCATTCGATGGCAGTGAGACGAAATGGAAAACAGTTCAATTGAGTGTTCTGCAAAATGTTAAACATTGATCACATATGGGCCAACCATTCCATTCTTATATATATACTCAAGTCTCGATAGCCAAGACATAAACTGACACATGTACACTAATGTCGATTCTAGCACTATTCAGAATAGACAAATCATGGAAACATTCTCAGTGCACACAAACGAAGAATAAACAAAATGTGATATATATGTGCAATGAAATTCTATTCAGACATAAAGAGAAATGAAGTGCTGATGCATGTTATAACATGGACGAACTTGAAAAATTATACTGAATGAAATAAGTCGATCACAAAATAATAAATGTTATATGATCCCACTTATATGACATAAAAGAATAGACAAATGTAAGGAGACTTGTGTTAGGCCAAGTTGTTTAGAGAAAGGAATGCATTGACCTTCATATATGTATAAGAAAGTACTTTACATCAAGAAGTAATTATATATCAAGAAAGCATTCCAGCCCAGTTCAATTCAAATCCATAAGTCCCATGCTAGTTTATAAATCCTTATTCTGACTCACATAGCCACATGCGGGTGACTTGAAAGATTAACCAGGAAGCAGAAAGACCATAGGCCAATGGGTGCTGACTTGTGTGGATCCAAGGTCGGTGGGAATATGGCAGGGTGCTGGCACCTCTCAGGTTTGGGTGGTCCCTAAGGTGCCACCACTCCCGGGAGGCAGAGTTTGAGTGGGCAGGAAGACGAAGGAGCAGATCAAGAAGTCTCAGAGTCCCTCACTTGTATACAAAAGGCCACACCTCCAAGGAAGTGTCAACAAGCTGCCACTTGACTGGTAAGTTTGATTCCACCTATAGCCACGAGTGTCTAGTTAACATAAAATCACCCAACTACCACATGACTTAAGATAGCAGGGCCAAGAAAGAGGTGGGAAGGAGGGAGACTAGCATTTAACAAGCAATACGTTCCTGTTTATAGTGCTGGGAAATTTGGCAATGATTATGAGTAGAGTTGGATAACATGATCAGTGTAATTGATATCAACAAATTGTACTCCTATAAATGATGAATTAGTAAATGTGTTATAGTTTTACTATTAAAAATTGTTCAGAAAAAAAGTTGTCCCTAAATCTTGCTCAATCTATCAGTCACATAACCTTGTACCAAAGTTTGCTTCCAGCAGAGGCAGGATTCAGTTAATCACACTATGTTTTTCACTTTTTCCCCCCTGCCTTCACTAATACAGTGATACTTCAGTTGTTCAATGGCTCAAAGCCTGAACTTTTAATTACAGAAATAGAAAGTTTGAAAAAAAAATCTGCTCAGTGTTTGTAACTTAAGTGGATACTTGAACTGAAAATCTGACTTGAAAAACCTGTGCAGGCAAAGAGTGGGTCATGCATTGCATCAGGACACAGACACAATGGGGTGACACCTCCATCTCAGCTCTTCTCACGCTCAGCCAACATAGAGTGCTTAGGCTAGTGCATTAAAACATTCATCATTGTGCTTTTTTTGCATTTTATTTGTGTAAAGTATTATAACCATAGTTCCAAAGAAACTTAGTGAAACCAACAGTAAAGCTAAGAGGAAAAGTGTGAGAACCGTGGCAGAGTTAAAGACTAATATCAGTACAAAACTTGAATTATGTCTATACTTTTCTGATTTGTCAACTGAATGCAACATGGCTGAGTTAACATTATCAATTTTTTTTTAGGGAAAATGTTTAAAGCGGATAATGTAGGAAAATACGTGAAATCATCAACCAGCGCGCAGTACACAAAGAACAGAAAACATTGAAGTGGTTTTAAAGGTACTGTTAATTTGGATAAATCAGGAAAAACTTGGTGGTGATAGAATATCTGAGCTCCTCCACAGTGAATTTGTAAGTGTAATTTTGGGGCCTCAGAACCAATTATTTGGTTTTACAGTATTTCTGATGGAAAAAATATGTTCACTTACTGAACTTTTTGGTGTTCAAACAGGAATTTGGAATGAACTGTGGTTGACAACTGAAGTATCACTGTATATTCAGCTTGCATTGATTGAGCAACAATTATGTGATACGTTTATGGTAGGTACAGATAAATATTCAGTGGTGTAATTGAGTTGTGACTGATAGTGATGTGAGAAGCATAGGCAAAACTACACAACACTACTGCCCCAGGCCAACTACACTAGTGCTAAGAAAGAAATTCATAGAACTGAATGTTGTTATTATAAATGAGAAATGTTTTTAATCTAAACTTGAACATCAAGGAATTAGAAATAAGGAGCAAATTTAAAACAAAAAAGGAGGAAGATAATAAAGGTACAAGAAAAATGAATGAAACAAAGAATTGAAAACGACAAAAACAAGAGAAGCAAATTTTCATTCTTTTAAAATATGGACAAACCTCTAGAAAGACTATTAAAGATAAAAGGAGGAAATACATAAATCACCAATATTTGGGAAATCAGTACGGATAACACTGGATAACAAAAGTGTTTTACACTTATACATCCAAAATAATCCAGTTAAACAAAGCTAGGGGTGACTATGTAACAAACCATCAATTGGTCACATGCAAGTTCAGGTTGAAGGGTAAAGAAAATTAAAATGATCTACAAGAGCCAAAATACAACCTTGATTATATCCCATCTGAATTCAGAGAACATCTAAGTAACAGATTTGATGCAATGAACACGAATAGCGGGAGATCTGAGGAGCTGTGGGGTGACATGAAGAACATCATACATGGCCACAGATGAGGGATGCAAACAGCTTTACGATCAGACAGAGACTATTGCAAACTTGGTTATGGTGGGTTGAATCATGATATAATATTATACTTGGTCAGTTGACCTCCCTCTTGACCCAACCTGAATTTGCTCAAGGCTTAAATATTTCTCCCTTGTTCTACAACAGAAATTTCTTCTTTGGGTTTTTAAATATTGTTGGTGGGTTTTTTTCTTACTCTTTATTTTTTATCTTTATATTACTGTTGTCTTCTTTATATTTCATTTTGGTTTTTTTTTTTTAGTGTTTCTCTTTAGCTTCTCAGTTTATGAAGCACAGAAGAAGCGGCTGCATAATATTCTCCGATAATGTCAGTCACAGGTTTACCAGAATAATATATATCTTAATACAGAATATAGGGCACGGCTGTAGTATGTTAATGATTGTCCACCTACCAACAGTTTCTGCTTTCTTTTTGATTGAAGTCTTTCTGTATTTTATTTTGTTATTGTTGTTAGCTTTACTGTCTTTGTCTTTTGTTTTTGTATGTTTTCCAGTATATGAAATCCAAGACAGATGAATCTATAAGCAGTAACTGGATTAAAGGTTTCTTTGAGGCATGGCAAGAGAGAAGGGGGAAAATGAGGAGCTATAGCAGGGAGTTCAAGAAAGAAGAAAGTGTTCTAAAATTGTGGTAATGATTGCTCAATTATTCTTGATGTTATCGAGTTATTAAATTATATGATATGTGGATTATGTCCCAATAAAACTGTTAAAAAAGAGCTGAATTTAAAACATCAACGGGTAGCTCAAGAAGACAAAATATAGTATTACCATGAAACATCCAAACACCTGGAGTTAAAGTGTTAAAAGTGAAGAACACACACAACATATCTCAAGTTGAAATTATTGAAAAAAAATTCAAGCCATTAGTTAAAATATTGAAGGGTTCTATGACTAAATTATTGAAGGATGCATGAAGCATCAGAAGACAATGGAAGGAATACACACAGTCTCTGTACCAAAAAGAAATAGTTGAAGTTCAACAATTTCTTCTATGATCAAGAAACCAAAGGTATTGAACATAGGAGTTCAAGTTTCACTGAAGACATCAGTGAAAAGCAACTATATAGGACATGGCAGGACTGCCCCCGTGGGTTTCTGAGACTGTGATGTTTTTTAATCATTTTATTAGGGGCTCACATAACTCTTATCACAATCCATACATACATCAATTGTGTAAAGCACATTTATACATTCATTGCCCTCATCATTCTCAAAACATTTGCTCTCCACTT
>NW_022111319.1:3461183-3485872 GCF_000313985.2 Echinops telfairi
ACTGAGCATGATGGTGGGACAGGAGGAAAGTCAAGGGAAATAGAGACTGATTTTTACAGGAGTAGAAAGCCTCATCTTTCTCTCATGGTGTAGCTAGTGGTTTAAAACTGCTAACCTCACGGTTGTCAGCCCAACATGTAACCCATTACACCAACATGACTCTAGGAATTGACAAAATACTAATTGAAATGTTTCAACAAGCCAAAGAAGCACTAGACACACTCATTCAGCAATACAAGAAATTTGGAGGATAGCTTCTTGGCCAACCAACTGTTGGTCAAATTTGTACTCATTCCCAAGAATGGTGAGCTAACATAGTGTGGAAATTATTGAAGAATATAATCAATATCACATGCAAGTAAAATTTTGCTAAAGACAATTTAAAAATAGACTCAGCCATCCATTGAGAGGGAGCTGCCAGAAATTCAAGCCAGATTCAGAAGAGGGATAACAGTGCTAACATCAGATGGTTCTTGACTGAAAATAGAATACCAGGAAGAAGTTTTTGTGTTTTAATGATTATGCAAAGGAATTTGATTGTATGGATCATAACAAACTATCAATAACATAGCAGTGAATAGAAATTCCAAAATACTTCATTGTGCTCACTCAGAACCCTATGTGGACCAAGAGGCAATCATTTGAGCAGGGAATACTGTGTGGTTTAAAATCAAGAAAAATATATTTTGTGGGTTAAAATTAGGAAAAGTGTGAATCAAAGTTGTATTTTGTCATCATGCTTATTCAATCTGTATGTTGAACAAATAATCTGAGAAGCTGGATTATATGAAGAAAATGCAACATTAAGGATTGGCAGAAGGCTCGTTAACAACCTTTGATATGCAGATGACACAAGCTTGCTTACTGAAAGCAAGTAGAAATTGAAGCACTTGCTGATGAAAAAAAAATTGTGGCCTTCCATATGTATTGCAACTCACAGTAAACAAAACAAAAATCCTCACAACTGGACCAAAGGACGGCATCATAACAATCAGAGAATAGATTGAGGTTGTCAAAGATTTCATTTTACTTCTCGAAGCAGTACTCATGAAATTATGTAATATATTGCACTGAGCTGCACAAGACCTCTTTAAAGTCCTGAAGAACAAGTATATCACTTTGAGGACTAAAGTGTGTGTGTGACCTTAGCCATAGCATTTTCAACCACCTCATATGCATGTGAAATTTGGAGAATAAATATGGAAAACTGCAATAGAATGGATGTATTATGGTGTGGGCAAAGAACACTGGAAGTAACATGGATCCTCAGGAAAAAAAAGGGGAAGGCTCGTAAGGAGCTGGATTGACACAGTGGGTGCAACAATGAGCTCAAACAATAATTGAGAGGGTGATGCAGGCAGGACTGGCAGTGTTTCCTTCTGTTGTACGTAGGATTGCTATGAGTAAGAACTGGCTTAAAGATACCTAATAACAATGTAAATTTCAATAACTTAGAAGAAAGAGTTGGGCCAATTACTCCTCCAAAACTACAAAATAAAATCAATCAACAAAAACTTAATCAAGAATTAAGGGGTAATCATATAACCTTAATAGAAGTTGGATTTCTAAAAGAAAAGATACCATTGAGAAATATATATTTAATGGTTCAGTAAGGACCACCAAAAATTCATTCCTCCAGAACAGCAACAAGGAAAATGGCAGATTGGCCAAATTAACTTTTTCATAATTTTGGACTATACCAATCAGAGAATAATTTTTATATTGAGGTTTAATCTATAGCATTCTTGAACCCTTATCCCAGGTAAGTGAAAATTTATATTCAAACAAAAACTTTTACATGAATGGTCATAACTGCTTCATTCATAGTAGTCAAAGATAGGAAACTACCTATTTGCCAATATCTAAACTGTGGTTACCCATACTGTGGAAATTAATTCAATGGAAACATTAAAAGAAATAGAACAATCACAACAAAACACCTGATGTCAAGTTGATTCCAACTCAGTGCAACTCCACGTGTGACAAAGTAAAACTTTGTTACACCAAATTTTCAATGGTTTATTTTTGGAATGGTTTATTATGAAAATAGATCATTAAGCCTTTCTTCTAATCTATTTCTTGGTGAACTCCAACCTCTAATCTTTTGGTTCGTAGCTAAGCACTTTGATAGTTTGGACTGCCCAAGGTTTCCAGTGGAGGCATATTCTTTTATTACTATTTTAATAGTATGTTGTGGCTTTTGTTATTCTTAGACCTATGCCCTGGGGACTACCTGCAAGATCAGTACTTCAAACTCCATGGGAAAAACATGGGGCTATATTGCTCCTGTTTATTATACCATTTTCTATAGATCAAATATTAAGTTATACTTTACTGGGTGCATATAAGTTTATACTCTTAAATCCAATATCTAAATTATGTTACCTGTAACAATGAAAATGTAGGAAGTTATGGAAAACATTTTTATTGACAATTAATTATAGTTATAATTTCAAGAGTTTTGATTATATTTAGTTTAAAGTTTTCTATTTTAGGAACTTTAAAAACCTAGAATATATTTCACTAAGTATAATGATTCTGTAACTATTCTCTGTACATCTGTTCACTATAAAATATGTTTACATAATAATGTGAAGTACAAATTTGTAAACATGAACATTTGAAACTTGTAAAGAAGTGCTAGGATTTTTCCTCTCAATATTTTATTGAAACAGCATGTCAAAAGTTGTACATCATTATGTAAGTAAATTATGGCAATATTGGATATGTTTCAAATGTTATTGGATATGTTTCAAATGTATGTATCTATTTATTCTGTTTATATTGTCATCTCAACCATGTTTATTTGTACAATTTTCATACAAATTATAATTTAGCTGCAGACAAACCTTAGAAGATTGAATATATTAGCAAAATACAAGCATATACAAGCAATAGCTCATATATCCAAGCATTTATATCAAAGCAACTGCTACTAATGCCTAAGGTATTCATTTGGATTATTCTACAGTATGCAAATAGAACATGCTGAGTTCCAATGAAATCAAATGGTAAACTGTTGCTGTGTACCAGGATATTATTGTTATTTTGGCTAATTAAGATCTTTCAGCACAAAGGCTGAAAAGTCATTGTAGATCCACCCAGTGAATTCAATTAAAAATGCAAATAGATATTCTAAGTATAATCCAACCTAAGTATTGTGGTAGTTACATAATTTGGTGTCAGTTTGAGACTATTAAGAGTGAAGGGGTGGAGTTTAACTTGTCAATCAGCTCACAGCTTAATGACCTCATTTGGAGGCACAGAGATAAATAGCTCACTAGAGGCCAGACATGCTCTCTGCTACACATTCCTGTTGACAAGCCACATGGAGCTACGCTGATGGAGCCAGTGTCCTGGAGCTGGAGGAGGCACATCCACCACCACTGGATCCACATGATTTTCTATCCACTGGCCTTTATAGACTGGTATCATACATATGGGCTAATATTGAACTTATGGACTTGATCTGGACTGGCCTGGGATGTTTTTTTAATACACAATTACTTTTTATATAAAGTTATTTCTTATACATATGAGTCTCCCTGGATTTGTTTCTCTAGTCAACCCAGACTAATACATGTATATAAAATTAATAGTGTAGCATGGAGTTAATAGGTGTTCTTTTTGTGATATTATTTTTGGGATGGGGAAGTAGAAAAATCAGTATTGTGTAAATTCTTTAAAAACAAAATCAAAGTAAAACTCTATTGGTTATGTATATTGGGTGGCATCTGAAATTTATTATACTGTATATTCAGTTAAGGAAGGAAAAATAAACTTTGTTAGTGAGGTTCAGTAAGTATATAGTAGCCCTGATGGTTTAGTGGTTATGAGTGGAGCTGCAATCTGTGTGGTCAGCAGTTCAAAACCACCAGCAGCTCCTTGGGAGAAAGACTGGCATTTCCACCTCAGTAAGTAGTTAGTCTCAGAAACCCACAGGATACTATGACTTGAATGCAGTGGGCAAGTAGTTAATAACTGCATATTACCCTACTGTATACACAAACATTGTTTCTTTTCTTTTTATTTTAAATCATTTTATTGGAGGCCTGTACAACTCTTATCACAATCCATTGTGCCAAGCACATTTGTACATTTGTTACCATCATCATTCTCAAAAAAATGTTTTCTTTCTACTTGAGCCCTTGGTATCAGCTCCTTCTTTTTCCCCTCCTCCCACCCTCCATCCCTCACAAACACTTGATAATTTTTTGTTCTTTGAAGCCTGATACCTGATCCTATAAACACATCGTGATGAAACAGGCTGGTGTGCTTCTTCCATGTGGGCTTTGTTGCTTCTCAGCTAGATGGCCGCTTGTTTACCTTCAAGCCTTTAAGACCCCAGACGCTATATCTTTTAATAGCTGTGTACCATCAGCTTTCTTCACATTTGCTTATGCACCCGCTTTGTCTTCAGCAATTGTGTTGGGAAGGTGAGCATCATGGAATGCCAGTTTAATAGAACAGAGTGTTCTTGCATTGAGGGAGTACTTGAGTAGAGGCCCAATGTCCATCTGCTACCTTAATACTAAACCTATAAATATATACACAAATATATATTTCCCCATACTCATATATAAATATATTTACATATATACATGCCTGTATTTAGACCTCCATAAATGCCCCTTGCCTCCTAGTTCTTTCCTCTATTTCCTTTGACTTTCCACTTCTCCCACTATCATGCTCAGCCTTCATTTGGGTTTCAGTAATTCCTCTAGGTTACATTGCCCATGATCAAGCCCTACCAGGCCTCCTACACCCTCCTCGTCATTGATTTTGGATCACTTGTTGTTTCCTCATCCCTAGGTTTGTTGACACCCACTTTTTCCCCCACCTCTTCCTCTCCCATGTCCCCCTGGAACTGTAGGTTCCGTTGTTTTCTCCTCAAGATTGTTTATCCCGTCTATCTTATCTAGATAGACCTGTAGAGATAATTATATGCATGAAAAACAAGACAGAACAAAACCAAGCAACAAAAGAAAACAAAATAACAGCAACAACAAAAAATGACAAAAAAAGAGAAAAGCCTGTAAATAGTTCAAGGTCTGTTTGTTGACCTTTAGGAGTTTTTTCCGGTTGAGTCTGATGGGGTGCCATGCCCTGGACCCAAAGTCTATTTTTGGTATTCCCTGGGGATAAACATCATTTCAAGAAATCAGAATTTTTTATAAGCATGCTTCTGAACTCTGAAAGGTGCATCAAATACTTTGACAAAACATTTATGTACTGACTTAGCACTACAGCATTAGCACTTAAAAGATATATATTATCCTCTTTATATGCACATGGGTTTTCCTCATGTTGAGCATTACATAGGACTGAAAGAATAAAAGGGAAATATTCCATTATGTCCAATGTTGTTGCTTGTCTTCATTTGTCATTGTCACTTTGTCCAGTTGTTATCAAGAAAATTACTAAAAAAAGTGAAAGAAACCAAACTTGACCAACGATTTTTTTTTTTTTTTAGGGAAGAGCGTGAACACAGTCCGCCACTACCAAAAATTATGCAGTCGAATTTCCCACATTTGGGGAAATCGCAGGGGTGAGCACATCCGGAGTGCGATGGCTAAGTCTCGTCCTGGGAAAACCACCTTCGTGATCACAGTGTCTCTCCTGCCAGGTAAGTATATTCACCAATGATTTCTTTAGCTGAAGAAAAGTTGTTGCTTAGGAGGCATTGAGTTGATGTTAACAGTGGTGGGAAAATGTGGGAAAAGATATCAATAATGGTTATGCAACATGAAGAGTATGATCAGTGGCACTGCATTTTACATGTAGAAGTTGTTGAATTGGAGAATGTTCTGTTGTGTATATTTTTTGCCACAATTAGAAAAAAATTGCATAATAACAATGAGTAAAAGAAAGATGAATGTGTTCTAGACTTGAATATGGCAATAGTTGTACAACTCGTCCTGATATGATTGAACTATTGAATTGTATGGCATGTGGATGAAGTGCTAATAAAACTTTTAAAATAAGTAAATAAAGCTTGCTGACAAGGAGATCTGACAAAAGTGCTTGTCACAGGATGAAGTAAAATTGATTTATATATTGTCCCAAAGTGAAAACTTTACAGTTTACTCAGATTTGAGGAAAATTAAATAACCAGGTTAGATTGAGTATCATATTTTCAAACTTAGTCAGCTACATTAAGCTGTTCCCTTTAAAGTGTGTGTGTGTGTGTTTGTGTGAAGGCATGGATTATGATCAAAACAAATGGAAACGGTGGTTTTTATTAATAGACCTGGGGTTCATTTAATATAATTCAGACCCATTTGTTTGTTTGTACTTCATCCCTTACCTAATCAGAGTGGCTTTTGATTTTTGTATGTTTTAAAAGTAAACCTATTATTTTGTTAGAATTGCAGAGTGCTTCAAAGGGTTAAGACTAGGTTGGTAAACAAAAGGTTCTAGGTCTTAGATTCTGGCCATACAGAGAACACAGCATTCCTCCAAGGGCCACACCAGAAGGGCTTGATGTGGAAGAAGCCCAATTAACAATCTGGGACCTACCTCCAAACTACCTGTAGCCTTTGGAATTCAGCCTGAAATTCCCTGTTTGGAATGGAAGCAATGGACTTCCACCCCAAATCTGTGGAAATGAAGCTCCTTGTAACTTGGGTGGGACCCCCTATCTTAGTGGGTGTTCAAGGAAGGGGACCAAGACCACCATATATTTAATATCTCAATGCTCCCAATGCATTAATGAGAGGAATTAGTCTGATAGACAAGGATCTGCCTTTGTAAGGAATGGTACAGGGAATTTTCACCTAGCATCAACCCCATGCTCAATGTCAACAGAGTCCAATCAATGAAGAAATCATTATGTACAAAGCAATGACTCATGAATTGCAGCTCGCTGTTGAACTATACTAACATAAAATGCTCATATCAACGGTACCTTAAATTATGTACCATTGGATAAATTATTGATGGTATCAATGCAATCATCTTATACTTCAGGGGGAAAATTGACAGCTTTTCTTGTTTGTTTTGTTTGTTTTTGTCATTCTTGTTGGTTTTTATTTTTGTTTTTGTCACAATATGACCACCAAGGTAAACCAGAGTTGTTCATAACCTGTGGACATGCTAATGGGTTCTGTACTCCTACATAATTTTTGCCCCAATCCAAGAATGCTTAGTTCTTATAACATGGCCCTGGTAGATACAGGCCTTCATGAAGAGATCACTGAAGATGAGGGTGCTACAGCAATGTGCAGTGAAGAAAACAGATGGTGCCCGGTTATTAACTGGAATACTTCCTGTGGTCTTAAAGGCTTGTGTTCAAGCAAGCAGCCTCCTAAATGAGGCATCAACCAAGTCCACATTGAAGAAGCACACCAGCTTGTGTGATACAAAGATGACTATAAAAAAATCCAAAGATGGTTCAAGAAAAAGTATCAGACTTTAAATTGTGAATGCCCAATTTGTAGAAGGCTATGGTAATAGTGGGAACCCCAAATCCATCTACAGAGTATTTATTCAGTTTAAGCCACTCGCAAATTCCCTCTGGCCACAGGCGAGGAACTTGAACAGCTGTACTATCAGACAGAGATTATTGTAAACTTGATTATGGTGGATCGAACCAAGGAAACTTGGTCAGTTGACTTCCCTCTTGATCCAACCTGGAATTTCTGTTTGCTGAAATATTTCCTGCTTGTATGAAAATAGAAATTTCTTCTGTGGTTTTTAAAATATTGTTGTTGGTCTTTTAGTTCTTACTCCTTATTTTAATTTTTATCTTTATATTACTATTATTATTCTATTTTTTTCTTCTTTTTGTTTCATTTTTGTTTTCTGTTGTTTCTGTTAGGTCCTATTCTATGAAGAACAGAAAGAGGATAGAGATTATAACGGATGCAATGATTTATTAGGGCTGGGTGTTGGAGAGAGTGAGGGAAGTTGGGAAGCAAACAATGCGGGAGAGGGGAGGAAGCACAAGAACTGGTTGTCATGATGTTTTACAACTCTTTAAAAAAGTGATTTAATATGGAATGTATAATATACAAATATAATATCAAGAAAAAATGCTAAAGAAAAGGAAGAAAGAAAGAAACTAAAATTGATCAATGGTTATCATGGGTGAAGTTGTTGCTTAAGTTGAATTTATGTTAACGGGTGAAGGAGGAAGAGTTGTTGCTTAAGTTGAATTTATGTTAACAGTGGTGGAATAATGTGGAAGAGGATATTAATAACGGTTTCACAAAAGGAAGAGTATAATTAATGGCACTAAATTATACATGTAGACGTTTTTGAATTGGAGAATGTTTTCTTATGCATATTTTTGACATACACGCAAAATTACACTAATCATAATGTGGTAGTTACATAATTTTGGGTAAACTTGAAGATATAAAGTGTAGGGGTGGAGTCTAGCGTATCAATCCGGTCACAGCCTGATGGTGCCTCTTGTGGGCATGGCCTTCTCAAAAGGGGGCTCCTGAAAACCTCTCCCTCTTTCTCTTTCTTCACCTTCATGCTGGGGAGCCATGCTGAGACCTGAGTGAGCCCTGTGATGTGGCCACTGCCATTGCACACCTTGCACACACAGGCCTGTGATCTTCCTGCACTCTGCATCATTACATGTGGGTGCCTGAGTCTGAAGAAGGATTTATGGACTAACATAGGGCTTATGGACTTGATCTGGACTGGGCTGGAATGTTTGCTTGAAATATAATTATATTAAGCTCTCTCTTACACATATATGAGTGTCACTGGATTTGTTTCTCTAGTCAACCCCGCCTACTACAAATCATGACTACAGGGAAGAAGAAATGATCTAAAATGGATTGTGGTAATGATTGTACAACTCTTCTTGATATGGTAGAACTGCTGAATTGTATGATATGTGGGTGAAATGCCAATAAAACTGTTTAAGAAAGAAACAAACAAAAAGGACTGGAAGGCTTAAATGTACGCAGAGGTGCCTTTGAAGAAAAACTTAGCAATCGACCTCTTAAAGCTCAGCCATCAAAACACTAGAGAGCACAGTTCCACTCTGACATACATGAGGTCACCAAGAGTAGAGTTGTGTGGACAACTGGTTGAGGATTAAAAGAATTTCATAGCATTTTGTTTTGTATTTATCTTATAACCATAGCACTCAGTTCCCAAGTTACTGAAGTTTAGTATCACCCTTTTTGGAGTAAACCATTCCTCAATGTGCAATGATATGGACACTAAATACCCTTATTTTTCTTCCTTTTTAATTAGTTCTTTCTTTATGTGAATAATTTTCATAGGAGCAAGACATTGCTTAATGGATCTCTGGAGGTCTATTTCAGGTCTAAATTTCTATGAAAACTTTTATCTTGTCTACTTCTTTTAAAAATTTTATTATGAATTGGGAGTTAATACACATATCATTCCACAGTTCACTCGCATCAAGCAGTTTTATACAAATGCTACCACAATCAGTTTCCAAACATCATTTTCCTTCCTGGACTCCTTGATATCAGGTCCCTTTTACCTCCAACCCACCACTGTACTGCCCATCCTACCACCACCCCACCCACCTGAAACCTTTATTCTACTTGCTGTCCCTATAGGTTCACCAATCTTAGGTTTCATATACTGAAAAACAGAAAAACATATAACACAACTTTAAGAGGGTGACCCCCAATGACATAACACCTCTGAGATAAACCCTAATATGAACAAACAAACAAAAATACAGAAAATGTTGAAAACCAGATCAGGTCCTGCGTGCATCAGAAGGGGGATCAAATGACAAAATGTTAACTGTTCCAGTCAGGTTTATCCCTTTTTAATCTTCTATATTCATTTGTCCAATGCACTCTGTTTAGTAATCACTCTCCTCCCAGCCCTCAATTATGGATAGAGGGAGATCACCAGGGACTTATTTCCTATGCAGTTCCCACAAATATATCTTGGGCTCCCACTGTCATCCATATTGGCTACTTCTTTAATTAAAAATATGAAATGACAGATCATGAACATTATATGAGAATGAAAAATAAATTTGTAGCTTCCAGCATTTAAATATTTGCTCCTTTAGATTCAATCACCATGATTAATATAGTATTATCAGTTTTATATGGAAAATATATGGCAAAATTATATGAAATATAATAAAAGTATGGGACATATGTACTATAGGGCAGCTAAAAAATTAAAGCCTTCTGTGATGTAATTATTAAAAATCAACTCTAAACGGTTCTGGATTTTTCAGCTAAATACTTTCTTTTGTCAATAAGTGAGGATCTCCTACATAAATCCTCAAAATGAGTCTCATGATAATCTGTACATGAACCAAGAGGCAGTTAGGTGAACAGAATAAGGAAATACTGCATGGCTTTAAATCAAGAAAGATGTGTGTTAGGGCTGCATTGACTTGTAAGACTTATTCAAACTGTATGGTGAGAAAATAACCAGAGAAGCTGGATTATGTGAAGAAGAATGAGGCATCAAGATTAGAGAAAGGCTTATTAACAGCCTGTGATACGCAGATGACACAACTTTGCTATAAGTGAAGAGGACTTGAAGCACTTGCTGATGAATATCAAGAGCTGCAGCCTTCAGTATGGATTAAAACTCAATGTAAAAAATAAAAATAAACATCTTCACAACTGGATCAATAGCATCATGATAAATAGAGAAAAGATTGAAGTTTTCAAGGATTTCATCTTGCTTGGATACACAGTCAGTGTTCATGGAAGTAGCAGTCAAGAGATCAAAGAAAACATTGTATTGTGTAAATCTGCTGAACAGGATCTCTTTAAAGTCTTAAAAAGCAAGGCTGATACTTTGAAGACAAAGGTGTGCTCTACCAAAGACAATGGTATTTTCAATCACCTCATATGCATGTGAAGGTTGGACGTTGAGTAAGGAAAACTGAAGCACGCACGGTCTGTGCATGTATATTCCGGTGCTGGCAGCACTATGGACTTCCAAAAGAACAAACAAATCTGTCTTGGAACAAGTACAACCAGGATGCTCCTTAGAAGTCAGGATTGCACAACTTCATCTCATGTACTTTGCATATGTTATCAGGAGAGAAGGACTTCATGCTTGGCAAAGTAAAGGGTCATTGAAAAAGAGGAAAGCATTGACAAGATGGGTCAACCCAGTGGCTGCAACAATGGGCTCAAACACAAGAACAACTGTGGATGGTGAAGGACCTGGCAGTATTCGTACTGTTGTGCATATGGCTGCTCTGAGTTAGAACTGACTCAGGACCTGGCAGTATTCGTACTGTTGTGCATATGGCTGCTCTGAGTTAGAACTGACTCGATGGCACCTAACAACAAGAATCACAATAATCTGATATGGGAGCTTCTGTTCAAAAATGAGAACTCATAACTTGCTTTACCAGTTAAAGTTAGCCTGCAACTTTTCTCTTGGACTACACAAAAATTAACTTGTAGAGAGGGGCGATTCCTGGAGGGTGAGGGAATGTGGGGTAGAAGGGGGGAACCAATGACAAGAATCTAAGTATAGCCTCCTCCCTGGGGGATGGACAGCAGAGAAGAGGGCGGAGGGAGACGTCGGATAGGGTAACATGACAAATCTATAATAATTTATGAATTATGAAGGGTTCAGGAGGGAGGGGGAAAATGAGCAAACGATATTGAGGGCTGAAGTGGAGAGCAGGTGTTTTGAGATTGATGAGGGCAACAGGTGTGCATCGGTGCTTGACTCAATGGATGTATGTATGGACTGTGATGAGAAATGTACGAGCCCTCAATAAAATAATTTTTTAAAATTAAAAAAAAATTAACTTGCATCTGTCTCTACCCTTAGGAGTAAAAAGATATAAAAATTTCAATGCATATGTATGAAAGTACATATAAGGCACATTTAGATAGAAATAACTACTTGGAGAAAAGTAAATAATAATATTTTTTCCTAATTTGTGTTGGAAAATTTAGAAAAGCAGCTTTTCAGTTTGGCTGGTTTGTCACTTGTTAAGTCATGAAAGGCCCTGGCTTACTAAAATGACTTAGTATGAACATGAACATCAAAATAGGATTCATTTTAAAGATCTTTAGGTTATATCTAGGTTATGCATCACACTTATTTTCAGATAATTTAGAGCCTACTGAGAAGAAAATGTTCAATTTCATAAAATAAAACTATAATTCTTATTTATGCTATTCTTTACTAATTTACTAATTTACACTCACTACCATCGAGTCTATTCTGATTCAGTGACCCAATGACTGATACATAAGAGTGAAATTAAGCTCTACTAATTTAATAATATTTTCATATTTATAGACTTAAATACATGCTCTCCTTTAAAATCTTAATTTCTAAGTTTTCTTAGAAAAGTTTCATAATTTGTTTTTGTATGCTCTGTATAAAATGCCAGATTTGTTAAAGAAACAAGTATATAAGCTTTACCTAGGAATAATCCAAGTGATAAAAGGAAATAAATCAAATTTATTTTGAATGTTTTACTTTCCACTTGATCTTGAGTTTCTCCATTATGAAATTGTCTTTGGACTATAAAGGTGAATTAAAATAATATTGAAAAATGTTTTCCTTATTTACAACTTAAAAATAAAGATTTGCGGATTATTTAACAGCTACAAGATAGATAACTATAGTTAAGCCAGTTTTAATATTAAAACCCAAACTCTTCCTCTTCCTCTGTTCTTAGAGAAATTAAATCTATCTTTTATTGGGCAGAGTCAATATATGAGACAGTTGGCTTGGTAAACTGGCTTCATTATAATTAGAGACCAAGTCATCTAGTGTCAATATTCAGTAGTAGGTTATCATATCAAATAATATTTATTGAGTGTATTTTGTAGCCCACAGTCACTTCAATCAAAGATTCTTATAGTATACATTGGATATTATAAACAACTTCTTATGAACATTTGGGAAAGCACTTTAAATGCATAACATAGCAATACTCTCCAGTCATGATTTTTCTTTAGCTACAAATAAAGAAAATATATGCTTACATGTAATTAGTTTAGGAATATGAATATACCATTAAACACAGTGGTTAATTGTTGGATACCAATAAGCATGATTCCCTTTGACTTCTCTAAATGAAAATTGACTGTCGTCATTCACTTTGGGATGGTCTGCACCATTTACCAGTCTAGGTAGTATAGGGAATTTGTATCTGTAAAGTCCATAGGAAGGGTAGAAAGAGCAACCAAATACTTTCTGAGCAATGGAGTTTTGGGGGGAAATGTATCTAGGTGCCTCTAATGTTTGCAATATTTGATTGACAGAATTAGGTACTTTTACGCACTGTCCACTGAAGTTTTCAGATAAATCATTTTTTGAATTAGTGGCCTCCAGGGAAGATAACATGGGCGTGTCCATTATGAGTGGGACGAACGACTGTGGAATGTTGCTGTTTGATAAATTTTCAGAAAAAGGCAAGACAAGAGACTGCTGTTGCCAAAAGCTAGTTGGGCAAATCTTGTAGCAAGGAGGCAGATTGATATTGTGCAGAGATGCCTCCAGACAGGACATTCCAAGGCAGTTTGTAGGTAAGTAACACGTAGGCGGGGAACAAGGTGGAGAAAGTATGGGATTCAAAGGAGAGGGAGGCTCTCCACTAGAGGTCACTGGAGATGAGCCACTGTGTCCACCTGTGAATGACAATTCAGGCAATGAATAATGAACTTCATATTCCTACTGAATTAGTAATCATTCTTATAGCGCTTCTATTCTATTCTGTAAGCATTCTTAGTTCTTTTAGTTTCTTTCGGAAAAGACATAGCTATTATCGTGACCAAAATTGAATCATACTAGAACTGCTCTGATGTATCGCACATTGAACATTCACTATTCTCAAGGACTTTGTTAGGAAGTTGAACTATATTTAACTAATGAATTACAAAAGAAGTCTAATTATAGTGCCACCCCGATTCAATTATAGATACAAGCGAAAGTAGCATTTTATTTTTTTAAACATAAAAAATTTACTAACATAAGTAATTGACTGAGCTGAATAAATTGGTTGTTTGGGATTTATACATGATTCATTCTGATAAAGGAACCCAGGTGGTGAGTGGTTAAAGCACTCAGCTATGACCAAAAAGACAGGTGGTTTGGGAATACCAGTCACTGTGCCTTGGATATAGCCTACACTGTTGTACAGATTTTCTATGACTTGGAAGCAACTTGATGGCACTGGGCTTTTGGCTTTTCAAACAAAACAAAAGAAAACAAAATACACTGCTATAGAGTCGATTCCGACTCCTAGCGACGCTATAGGACAGAGTAGAGCTGCCACTTTGGATTTCCAAGGTTATAAATCTTTACTAGAGTAGAAAGCCTCACCTTTCTCTTGTGGAGCAACTGGTGGGTTCAAACTACTGACCCTTGGATTAGCAGCCCAACATGTAACCCAGTAAGCCACCAGGGATCTAGTCTGGTAAAAGTCAATGAACCGGAAACTGATATAGAAATGAAAATGGCACATATAAAAGCATTAGATATTCTTCTTATCGGAAATAGCGAAGGAGAAGTCTCTCACGGTGCACCATAGGAAGAATTAAAGATAATTTCTCAGAGCAAGGAAACGTCCAGATGAGACTGAAAATATTCATGTGGATATAGTCAAGTGATCTTTCATAGTTGTCTACAATTTATAAAATTAGGAATAATCATAAGGAATAGGAAAATCTGAACTCTACGTCTTTTGTTTTTAATTCAATTAGACAATTGGCTCTTGATTGAACTTGATAAGGTGGTTTTGTTTGCTTTGGTGCTGCTGTCGTTTTTCTTAGCTATTTTCAGTAGGTAGACACAACCTGAACCTTTATCAATAAGGCAGCAATTATCTCTACAATAAAATAATAAAAGATTGTTTTTAAAATTGGGACCCTTTTCTTTGAAAAATGAGATTATTCTGGACATATTAAATAATTAAGAAGATGGTGTATTTAAACGTTTACAATTAAGATAATCTATATTGGTTTCATTATTAATACACTCTGACTTGGCTATTTTAAAAACATGCTACCTAAATATAATTATCTCAAGTGAGACTGTCAAATAATGGTTCATATTTTGATATGAAACTCCCTAAACCACATCAATGCAGTAAATTCAGTGAACTACTTTCAGCAAATGATTAGATTTGTTCTCTTTACCTTCCAGCTAATTACTATGGAGTCCTATAAAGGTCAATTTAACTATAATATCAATAATTTACTCCATAATTTTAACTTCACTTTAATATTCAAGGACAAACAACTTAAATGGACTAAAGACAGAAGTAAGTGATGTTATATTGCTTGCAAATACTCATTTATTGTTACAGTCCTGCACCAGAAATCATGCCTTATCTGATTATTATTTAGACATGTGTACAACACCTGAAAACATATACTTTCCAAATACTTTAAAATGCTGGTGGAATTAAATTAATTGTGATGACTTAGTGCTGTATTCATTACTTATTTTCTTTAAGGAAAATCATACCTAAATGATGGTGTAATTTATTGGAATGTGTGCAGAGAGTTTCTTACAAAATTTAAAATGTTTTAAAAATATCTAAAATACTTGCAAATATGACCACCCAGGCACAAAATTCAGATCCCAAAGAATATGAGGCAGTGAGTTAGATGCTGATGAATCCAGATGAGCTCTGGAGATCTCAAGACATAAGTAAACTCATGAAGACTGAAGACAGTTAAATCCATTGCCTCCACAACTCTGTTCTTTTTCTTCAGACCAGCTACTCTCTGCTCCCTTTGTCTCTAACCCACCCATCATCGTAAGTACATGTACACACTGCTTGTGAACATAGATTTTCTAATACGTGCTTATTTCCCTGTGGTGGCACAATAGTTAAGTTGCTGGTTACTAATCAAAGGGGTGGCAAGCTGAACCCACACAGTTGTTCTGCTGGAGAAAGGCCTGAGGATATGCTGGGGAAAGACACGGCAATTTGCTCCTATAAAAATTCAGCCTAGAAATCTTAAGGATAGTTTTACTCTGACATCTGGAGTCATTACAAAATTGACATAACAACAGTGTTTTGAACAAGGGTTCTGGTTGGTGATACATTACAAACACATAAAAAAATAAATGTAAGGCTAGAAATGTGCTTACTTGGTGTGTCTGTACCAATGGTTTTAAAATCCAGAGTGAGAGAAGTCCTCCATGAGTAGGTCTCTAAAAGACTGTCCAATATACCCCTACAAAAGAAACTCAACTTTCAGCAATGCCAGAATTCAACTCCTGAAAGTAATGACTTATATAAACTTGTGGTTTTGTTAAAGGTTTAGGAGTAATGGTCTAAAATATTATTTCTACTACAGGTAGACTTCTGAATAACATCCAGTTGATCCTAGAAATCTAGAATAAAGATTACCTGAAATGTAGATGGGGGGAGGAGTTGGAGGTGGCAAGGTTTTAGAGACAAAACATCTGAGTTTCATCCCTTCTACTTATTGGATGTGTAAAAAGATCTCTGAGCCTCTGAATTTCAGTTTCTTTATCTTTAAATCATGAAAATTGCTGCATAAATATCAGACATGATTGCCAATGCTTTGCTTACCTGTTTCTTCCAGGGTCCCTAAATCCTTTAGCAAAAGGATTTCTGTCTATTTTCAGTTTTGTAATCTAGGAATTCAAAAGAGATAAAATCAGTGCTTTCAATAATAACACTGTCACCATTACTTATGATGCTTGCTTACAACCACAAAATACTTTCTAGCTTATAATACAGAACTTTATGTACATGTAAGCATATTGCTGAATCAAATTTGGAATTGTTAACTCCTGGCCACCTTGATTTGCTCTCCTTTCTAAGAATAGTTCTACAATTCATAATCAAATTTGCCTTTATGAAAATGCATCAAAACGATGAAGGCTTTCAATGGTGGAAAACACAATCCATAAGGTGCATCTTGCCTCCCTCCCACTTTTCCCTCTGGAGCAATACCCACTCTTCTTTCCTTACCTGCTGGTTTTGGTAGGCAGTCACTGTGGTGAACTCAGTTTCTTTAAAGGAAAATGTTTTAACTCCTTCGGTAGGCAGGGAGTGAATCTGGGACAGGTCAACCCTGTTGTCCTCCTCCACCACATGCACACGGGGCTTGTACTTATGCATAGACTGCAGAATGATCTGGAGGTGAAATGGTGAAATGCTGCCCTCTGAATGTTGTTCCCGCTCTCATTACCACCCCCTCACGTAAACGCACACACAAAAGTAAGGATAAATCAGAGGCTCTCTAGTAGCCACAAATAAAGCCTTTTTCTGGCCATTTAGTGCCTACATTAGGCCCTTATGAGTAAGGGGTTTCTGTAGAGAGGTACCGCCTTATCACAGGGGAATAGTGATTTGATTTTCAGATCGGGCCCTTTCCTGCTTCCCAACATAGGTGATCATGTGGTATCAAAGTGTTACTGGGCCCTGATGGCCTGCTAATGGCTCCTTGGGCATTTATTGGTGGGTTTGGACTTAAAGAACAACCTTCTGACATCCCCCACTTACCTCACTTCTGTGGGCCTCTTACTCTGTCTTTCGGTGACTGGCACAGGGCCAGGCAAGTTAGAGGGCAAGTAGTACCTGGAAAGAAGGCTAAAGGTGGATACTACCTGAAAAGGGACTATGGTATGTAGATGTGGGAGGGAAGGGTTCCAGGGTACCTTGTTTGCATCCTCCCACCATCCCACCCCACTCCAACACACCCCACATCCCTCCACACCAAAGGTCCCCATTTGACAGAACAGAATAAGGGAATGTTATTAAAGTTCACTATAATTTCATGGGTGGCCAGAGAGCCCAGGAGGGTTCTCCACCCCACCCCATTCTCTCAGACCAGGAATCCTGGCTTAGCAGGTTTCTTTAGGTCCCCAAACTCCCATCTGTCACCACCCATATCCCCAAGCATTCTTAGATGTTAAACAAAGCTCCTGAGAGATGAACTGGTAACTTTGTTGATCATCCCAGGGCTTGGGAATTTCCTAGAGAGCACAACATGAGCCTTTGTGAGAAGGGTAGATTATACTCATGCTCACATACATGGCCTTTGTCATCCATCTCATTGTTGGTGAGTTTCATTCGATCAAAACTGATGGTCTGTTGCATCCAAGTCTCTCCTGAACAAGGTGAGTCTGGGTGGACATAGATCCTGGGGGTGATGCACGTATGGTCAGTATTCCCAGCTACCATCCACTGGGAGCTATGGTAGACATATCTGAAAAGACATGGGTAATGGCATCAGGCATAGTTGACCAAAGCTAGGAGCACAGAAGGCAAGCTGCAGAATTCAGGTCCAAAGGGATTTTGGTAAGGTTAGCTCCTTCATAGCAAGGCAGAGATGCTACCGGATTTCCAAAAAGATGATCAGGGTCAGAAAATCAATGATAAAAAAGCATATGTCATCAACATTAAAAAAGAACTACATATAGGGAGTTTAATGTGAAACTCACTGATTTGATAAGATAGGCCGTGCAACTATATAAAATATGTTTTTCTTTGTGTGTATTATATTCTACAAATGAAAAGGAAATTAAATTTAAATATATATGAATAAAAACAAAAATAAGTGAAATTTTAACTTAAGAAAGACAGAGAGAGAGAAGGTTCATAGCCTTAAAAACCCACAAAACTCCTTACTCGCCAGACCTAAATATTGGTCTGAGTGGCTCTAAGAGGAGGAACAATACAAGTGAAAATGACTTGGATTCTTTTGTGACATACAAGTTCGTTTCAAACAAACAACAACAACAAAAATGAAATAAAGTGCCAGGGCGAGTGAAGGGTCATGGGACATCGGAGTCTGGTTTGCATTTCCTCACAGGAACAGAGAATAAATTGATCTAACACATTTTACACTGGCAAAAGTGCTGGGGGAAAAATCCACGTGTGTCCAGCACGAAGCAGAGAGGTGAGGTAGGTATCTGCCCAGGCCTTAGCCTTCAGTTTTCATGAAAGTACTTTCACCAACAAAACGCCAAATCTCTAATACTGTTATGAATTAGGGTTAGTGGGGCCATGAGGCATGTTTTTGGAATGTTTCCAACATCAGTCTTCCGCAGCCGCACGCAGCATTCCCAAAAGTGCAGCGCAATTGCCACTCAAAAAGCTAACAGCGTATTCTGCTGTTTCAAGGTTTGGGTCCTTGCAGGCTCTTGAAATGTGCTGCCTTCATTTCCCTCTCACTCGGCACTGATGAGAGCCAGGTTGGTTCCTCTGAGGGCAGGCTCTGATCTCTTGCTCTAGCACACACCGCTCCTTAGCAGGCAGCTCCCACACTCTTTTTGGAGCTCCTGAATCGGAGCATTTCTGTGGACCCTTGTCCCTGGGCTGCCTCCCCAAACACCTCTTAACTTCAGGACAATTCAGCCTATTTGCGCTTGCTTTAAATCATGATTTTAAATCGAAAGTGTACACCTACCCTCAGGGACATTGTGGGTAATTCAGTTGGAGAAACCAGGGAAGACAGGAAGGACCAACACAAGGATGAAAGCTGCTGAAAAGGTCTAGACTTGTGTAGCAAATTGGGGTGTTTTTTGGGCTCCTAACTGGGGCTGCAGGGCCCCAGAAGCCTGGGGCCCACTTTGAGTTTGGGGAATTTATCTCAAAACGCCTCCAAACTGCTTTCCTCGAGGTCACTAGAGTTTATGGCGCTCCCCGTACCCCTCAGCTTGCATAGCAAAGTAAAACAACCAGTAGACTAGAAGCTCGGTATATTGAAACTCCAATTCAATCTTCTGTCCCAGGAATGCGAGGAAAGGAGAATAAGCCACCTCTTCCCTCGGTTTAAAACTCAGATTTGAGCAAGATTATTCAACCCCTGAAGTCTAGGGAAAAGTAAATCCCTCCCTCCTTGCTAGATTTTTCCAGATACAGATTTCAGATTTTTAGTCCCAGTCCCCATCCCGTGTGCGGTCTAGAGTACCCTTATATGGCCCAGTTACCTATAGCGTTTGGAATCCACCGGCACAACATCAATGGCCAAATAGTATTGCTTTTCTGGCTCCAACCCTTTTACCTTGACCCGAACAGAGGGAAACATCCGCCTGTGGGAGAGAAGATAGGGACTGACCAGGGTGGTTTTGGAGACGCTTGAAGGGGCAGGGTCCTAGAGAAACTCCGACTCCAATAAAAAGTGAAAGGATACCTTCCCATCCCAAGCCGAGTTTAGGGTATGGCAATTTCTGTAAGAGGAAACAATTGTTGGTCTGTATGTCAAGGAGATGGATTGACACAGTGGCCACTGCAATGAGAACAAACCTAGGGATGGATAGGAGGATAGTGCAGTGTTGCATGCTGTAGCTCATTAAGTCACAATAAGTAGAAGCCAATGGAGAAGTATGTAATTCACAACCAATTTCATTGATTGAGTTCGAGATTTCTGAATTTACCAAAATATTCTTACTGTAAGGCAAGCTAAAGGTTTTGTACACTCTTTCACCTTACTATAGCAAAAAGCTAAGGGGAGAAAATAAGAGAGGAAACAATGTGCTTCATATGTCAGCCCTCCCCCAGTGTTCAGAAGCACATTTTGTGAGACAGATTGGGAAAGGAGTAAGATTAGGAAAGCACACACACAAACACATCTCCCAGCTGCCATGAAAAGTTTGCCCCACACCCAAGGTTGGCGAGGAGAAAGATCCACCTTGAACTGCCTGAGCCCGGGAGCTACTTAAGGGCCTGGGAGATAGAATATTGAACACTGCTAACTAAAAGGATAATGAGGAGAGGCCTAGTTATCTCCTAAACCTGTGGGCGTGGCATCTGGCAAGTGGCAAGTGCCTCGACTTACCTATTTTTAGGGATCTATTGCACAGACAGTAGTATATGGTCACTTGATGTGACAGTGAATAGGAAGGAAAGGGTGAACCACTAACTGAAGCGAGGCAAGTCTTGGACGGACTGCTTAAGAGACGGACACTTTCTAATTCTTGTCCCGGAGGCGGGGAGTGGTAGTAGAGGTTGCTAAAGCTTGAAAGGGGAGGCAGGGACTCTACCAGGTGGGTGGGGGGCTGCATATGACGCGCCTATTTTGTGCAGGGCTGATCCTGAAGCCCTTTAACCGCTTGGATAGAGCCAAACCTGCCCGCCTTGGTAATGATCATCTCAGTCCCAATGTCATGGAATATTTTCCACAGCTCGGATCCTTGAAGCTCCACGTGGATAGCATCTTTTTCTTCCAGACGTCCGCCGAGGCCCTCCTCATCCCTGTCCTCAACAGCATCCTCGCAGTCCCCTTCCTCCTTGTCACTCCCGCCGCCGCCGCCGTCCCCGCAGTTGCTGCCGCCACCAGTGAATAGACTTGCAGAGGGCTCTAGTTTGGGTCGCTTTTGAGCAGAGCACGGAGACGCCACGGGTTTGAGAGAGCTTTCCAGTTCGAGCACCTCCTTGCTGGAGCCTGTATAAAGGCAGGCTGGTTTGTCCCTTTCCAAGAAACCTTGGCCACAAATACCCAACTTTCTGCCTACACCCCCTGCAACCTTGTAATGAGCTAAGAGGGCTCCTCTGGAACTCTGGAAACAGACGCAGCTCTTTTTGAGATTTACCCAGCCTCATTTTCCCGGAAGACTTCCTGTTTTGGAAACTAGTTCCTCCAGGGATCTGAGGACTTGCGATCATTCCTACCCTAAGGGGCTGCCATCTCCTCTGGTTCTCTGGGCTTCTCAGAGCTTAAGGGAGCCTCAATTCTCCACAAGCTTGGGGGACCCTCCACTTTACCAGAAACAAACCGCAGCCTTCCAACCTTTAAAAAACTGAAACGTCCTCGGGAGTTTGGTAGCTGCAGTCCAACTAGACAAGGGCATCCTGTGGCAGGGTGAGCCACCCACCCTCAGCACTGCCAGTCAGGCAGAGCAAGGCAAAGATCCGGTTTGCGAAGGCAGAGGAACAAGGGCATTGGGACTGCGAGGGTTACTTACCAGGACATTCGCTCTTCTTTACTTCCGGGCAGTACCTCTTCCTCTCCTTGTCATCCTCTTTTCCCTGGAGCTCAGGCTGGGATTTCTCTGCCGGGTCTGGAAGTTTTCTTTTGTCGAGTTTCCCTACCAAGACTTCCACTGAGAAGGCATGGGCTCTGGAGTTCAAAGCCATCCCTGGAGAAGGCAAAACGAACCTTGCACAGCGAAGTTTTTGGAAGAGCGTCTGGGGTAAGGAGGGAGAGAGGAGATGGGAGAGAGAACACTGACGATAGGTAATGGTGAGAAAGCTGGGGGGGAAAATACCCAAGTCCAAAAACAAAAAAAAAATGATTTCTGGAGAAAAAAAATATATATACACACGTATATAGCTCTCTTCAAATAAGTGGAATGAAAGGAGAGAACTATCAAACCAGTGACGAGCTTAACTTCTTTTCTTTTGCAGTCTTCTCTCTCCCAATGGACATGTGTAAACCATCCACCGTCAAATCCTGCTGTCAGGACCTGGCAGAGTGTGCAGAGATTGGCAAACACCGGCTTTTTAGGGAGCAGACCTGCCTCCAATAGCAGCCTGGGCTGCTCGGATTGGGAGATAATGTTGCACTCCAGTGAGGGAGTACAGGCTGATTGCAACCTCCATTGTTTGTTTTGGAAATTGTTGGAAGCATAAAACCAACCCTGAGTGGCACTTCAGAGTCTGATGGGGGAGCGAGGCAGTGGAAAGAGGTTCCATACAGGCAGGAAGGGAGAGGAGAGAGAGACAGCACGGAAAATAACACAAGGCTATTGTTTTACAAGAAATTGTAAAATCAAAGACATGGTGTATAAACGCCCTCTAGGGCCCACCTTTCTAACAAAAATGAAAAGATTATCTAAACAGAACCAAAGAAGTCTCTCAAGGCCTCTGCTCTCCAATAAAGACTTCAGGAAAAGGTAAAAGAATGCAACCTTCCTAGGCTGGTTCACTTTGCAGTTGGGGGTCTTAAACTGTGTGGGAGGTAGTGTCAGTTTGACCTCTTTCTGGATGCAGAGGTTAAGGGAGGACGTGCAGATCTCAACCTACACCTAAAATGCTCACTGCTACGGATTAGAACTAGGCCTTCAAGCCTTGTTACTGTTAAAGTCCAATATTTATACACATAGACTTCTCTCATTGACACAAGTTAATCAGCAAACACAGCCTAAAGACTACAGGGCTACCAGCAAAGGTGTCAATAAACTTTGAACAACATCAAAATCTCGAACTCCACTAATAGATTCTATTACCTTTTGAAATATCTTCTTGGACTGGCTTATACTTTTCATTAAAATGGATAAAAAATCTTCTTTCTGTAAGATAGAGACTTGTCTACCACTTAGACAAAACGTTTCTATCAAATTGGAAGTAAGATGTTTGCCTGCGTTTGGGGGACTTGGGCACTCTTCTCTCATCAGAAACAGGAAATCCGATGCCCCAGGGCATTTTGCTGACTGCATATTCAGTAATGTCAATTGGTACATTTTTCTTGAAAGATTGTCCTGTTCTACCCTGACATGTGGAAGACATTTAAAGCCAGTGCAACTTTATTTAAAATGTAACTTTGTTACTAACTTAAACCTAGTTGAGTGTGGAGGAGAAACAAGAAAAGTATGAAAACGAAAAGAGAAAGCTTTATTTTGGTTAATCAAGCAAGGAGCGATCCAGGACTAGAGTCACCAGGACAAGCTTCTAACAAAAGGGATTTACAGAAGTAAATTGAGAGGATTATGAATATGAAACAAGTCTCAGGAATAGTCATGAATGTACATTAGGGCGGGGTTATGATTCTTGACAGAAATGACTCACTGGGCCTCTCACTTCCAAATATGTTCCAAGATGGTTGAGTGATGTCTTTCGGGTGAGTGTTGGTTCTTTTGTTAATTTTGGAATGTTAGTCATTGTGTAGTACTTAAATTCATATCTCTTAATAGTCTTGTACTTGAATACTTTGCTGTTAAAATATAGGTACCTTGGATAATAAGGGAAGACGCTTTCTTAGTAGGTTTTATTATTTTGTTTTATTTGACTTGCCAAATTTCTGTAAAAATAAAATGAAATGTGTCTGTTACAATATCTTTTCTGTATGATGTGATTGATATATATATATATGTATATCAAGGAAGTTATATATTTGGGGGCATAATTTGTTTTCTTAGAAGAAATTTCTTCCTCAAAATTTATTACATGCATTTTATTTAGGCATTCAGTGACTTTCTTTTTTGTAATCATAACTTCTATTCCCATTTGCATTTGAGTATTTATTTAATGACACCATTAGGGATTAGGGGAAACATTGCTCAGCTTCTCCTTATATATGTGATACTAAGGTAGTTGGGAGCCCTGGTGGCATAGTGGGTTATACATTGACGTTCTAATCACAAGATCAACAGTTCAAAACCACCAGTCTCTTCTTAGGAGAAAGACGGAGCTTTCTATTTCCACTAACAGTTACAGTCTAGGCATTCCATGGTGCTCACCTTACCAACACGATCACTGAAGACAAAGCGGGTGCATAAACAAAAGTGGTGTAGAAAGTTCATGGTGCCAGGCTACCAAAAAATATAGCATATGGGGTCTTAAAGGCTTGAAGGTAAACAAGCGACCATCTAGCTCAGAGGCAACAAAGCCCACATAGAAGAAGCACACAAGCCTGAATGATCATTAGGTGTCCAAGGGACATCAAAGAACAAAATACTCATATCATTGGCAATGAGGTGGAGTGTGTGGTGAGGACCCAAATCCCATTTGTAGGCATCTGGACACCCCCTTACAGAAGGGTTGTGGGGAGGTGGCAAGCCAGTCAGGGTGCAGTGTAGCAACA
>NW_022111319.1:3488718-3520241 GCF_000313985.2 Echinops telfairi
GAGGACGGTGTAGTTAATTTCTGTTAACCTGTCATATTTGAAAGAAAATTTATCATATGCCTCAGGACCAATTTCATAATCTGTTCAATTGCTGAAGCACTGGGCCGTCAGGTAATAAGAACCGATACTAGCAATTCACAGTGGAAGGGAAATGGAACATGCAGAGACAGTGGAGACACAGAGGTGTCTGCATTAGAAAGCTTTAAATATTGTTTTCAATTCTGAAGTTCGGTAATTAGAAAATCCTTAGAGTCAAATATTGGATTTTAAGTGTTTGAAAGGTAACATCTGGAACATAGTGAGAGGATCCACAATTTAAAGGAGATATCTTTGTCACTAATGCAAATCAAATCTACTTAGTATCTTTGGAGATACCGAAGAGATGGAAACACCTTAAAGAGTTTATCATTTGTTATATCCATTTCAAAATATGAAACCTGAACCTACCTTAAGGCTACAGAAAGAACTGTGTATCTCAAAGAATAATACCAATATCTTATTAATGGCTATAAATAGTTGCATGTACTTCTATAAGCAAACAAAAACTTGGCTCTGAAAATGCTTCTTCTGGTATAAGCATGAAAGTAGATGTTCAGAATTAAGTTAATACATTTGAAAATGTTACTTTTACTTTCAAGCTTTCTATATTTATTTGAAGAAACTTTTATGTTTAATTAAAATCAATTAAGCCTGTATAAATGTAGGGGGGGGAACCTTATATTCTCTAATACTTATTTTTAATTTATAAAGGAAAGAATGAAACACATAACATTAAATAGATCAGTAATCATTTCAAATATATACAGTGGCTGTGGGCTTCAAACCTTTGTGGAAATTCTGTGTTATCTTTCAATTCCATTTCAACACCCCTTGTATATACAAAGCACAAGCAACTTCATGATAGAGAATTTCCCTTCGGATTGCCTTTTATTTTTTCCTTAACCCTCAGCCTCTCCCCCAACCTTATGGTTAAAGTATTTTGTTCTAGTTCCCAGTTTGTAGAAAGTAAATCTAAAATTGGTTTCTGATAAACAGATTTTCCTCTAGGGAAAAGTCTACCTAGAAATAAGCCCACACAGGGGAAAGCTCAGCTAAGAAAGATACACATCATTTCAGTGTCTGGCTTCAGTTCATTTAAAAGTTACATGAACAACAAATTATCATTTTTTTTCCTTAAGTTTCAGCTAAGTTTTGGTAATGAGTCAAAAGAATCTGGTCAAATACACCTATCTCAATAAAATATTAGTAGATCATGATCTTCTAGTTCATCTCATTCTATTTCTACTTCTTCTGCTCCTCCTTTTTCGATACCATTGGTTTTAGTAATGGGAAGAATATATGGTATGGGCTATCCCAGAATCATAAACCCTAAAAGCAAACTTTACTTTCTACATGAATTTCTGTTGTTGTTAGATACCTTTGAATCTTATCCAATTCATAGTGACCCTAGCTACAACAAAACAAAATACTGAGATGCTGCCAGGTTGCATGCCATCTTTACAATGATCATATGCTTAATCTCATTATTGTGGCCATGATACCAGTCCATATCACTGATGTCTTCCTCTTTATTGTTGACTTCTACCAAGCATGATGTCCTTGTTTAGGGACTGGTTTCTCCTGATGACATGGCCAAAGTATGTGAGATGAAGCCTCACCATTCTTATTTCTAAAGATCATAGTGGTTGTACTTCCTGAAGGACAGATTTTTTCATTTTTCTGACAGTCCATAGTATGTTTAATATGTTTTGCCAAAATCATAATTCAAATGCATCAATTATAATTAGGTCTTCCTTATTCATTGTCCACCCTTTGTAGGCATGTGAGGCAACGTGAATTCCTAGGACTATGATAATTAATAAAAACAATAAATTTCAAGCAGTACAGCATGTAGGAAGCCAACTGATCTGATTCAAATTGTGACTCAATTTTCTAACTAATCTTCATAAACATTCAGTTTATTTTGCAGCATTTGAGCTTTTATATTTAATACCTTAATCATGAGTGGAGTATGTGTGTGTGTGTGTGTGTGTGTGTGTATCTGGTGATTTGTAACATAATTTATGCAAACTTTATAGCACAATACCTTGAATCATAGTAATCATCTTATTAAAGAGATGATGGAGATTAATTTTAAGAATGTGTTGATCTTTGTATTGAATATACAGCTATAAATACATTGTGACAAGACACCAGAAGTTGATCAATGTTTGTCAACATTGGAATCCCAAATTTTTAGCTAAATTCTAAAGTAGATTGATAAAGGTAAGAATACCTCATGAAAATCACTTTTCTTAATGTGAGAACTATTTTGTAGATGTCATCAATGACTCTAAACAAAAAATTTCCTTTGTATTTTAAAAGTAGCATGAAGTTTTTGTTCATGGGGACAGAAATTTTGGGTGTGGATATTGGTGATAGTTGCACAACTTAATTGATGTAATTAGTTTTTACTGAATTATACATGTGAAAAAAAATTGAATTCACAAATGTTATACTATTTGTAGTTTTGGAAAAGTTTTACAAAGAAGTCCATGGGAAACATGGATAGAACATTCTGATTTCATCACATGATTTTTGGAAATAGAATTCAGCTATTTTACCCATGCAATCTAAACGTATGCTTTTCCTGTTACAGGAAGTAGATAAAGTTCACTGATGACAGGCCCCTAGCATTCCCATCACTGTAGGAAACGGAAGGATCTTTCCTGGTGGCATAGTGGTTGTGCAATGAGCTGTTATTACGAGGATAGCAGTTTCAAGCCACCAGCCACTCCACTGGAGGAAGACAGGGCTGTCTTTTCTGGTAAAGAGTTGCAGTCTCTCCAACGCACAGAGGCAGTTCTACTCTGTCCTATAGGGTCATTATGAGTCACCATCAATTCAGTTATGGTGAGTCTGGTTTGGGGATGGTACTAATTAACATTGAATAATAATTTTATTTTGTAACATTGAATACTCAGCTTCTGGTTTGACTTATTTAAACAAATTTCTCAAGAAGTTTTTGCTACTTTATGTCTAGCAAATGAGTTATTCAGTCAAATGTGTCACCCTTGTTCCTATGTAGAATAACTGTATGTATTTCTTCTATTGTCTTTTGGTGCTTTGTAGATCCTTCAATATTTTACCCATAGAATACTTTAGAATTGTAAATTTTGGATCGAAATTTTCTTCAATAGTTTCAACTTGAGATATGCTGTATATGTTCTTTGCTTTTAGCTCTTTTACTCCAGGTCTTTGCATCTTCATGGTAATACTGTATTTTTTTTCCTTGAACTGCCCTTTGGAGTCTTAAATTCAGCTCTTTTTTCAACAACACAAACAGGAGCTATACACATGAACTTCTCCACAGTGAATATGCTGAAATAAAATTTAATATATCTGAGGGAAGAGACCACAGAGAAGCTCAATATCAGCAGCTAAAACCAGATCAGGGGCTGACTGTGGAAAACACCATCAATTGCTCACATATAGGTTTAGATTTAAACTGAAGAAAATTTAAACAAGCTCAGAGACAAAATATAACTTTTAATATATATCACCTGAATTCTGAGAACATCTCAAGAACAAACTTGACACATTGAACACAAATGACAGAAGACTTCCAAACTTTAGGATGACATCAAGAACAATCATACATGAAGAAAGCAAGATTACTTCTTGATATAAAGTTTTCTCTTACACACATATAACTGTCAATGAATTTGTTTCTCTGGTCAACCCGGTCTGACACACTGGAAAAGGACATCATGCTGGGTAAAGTGGAACCAAATCCAAAGCAAACCAAGCTCACTGTCATGGAGTGAATTGACTCAAAGCAACCTTATAGGACAGGGTAAAACTGTCCCCGTGAGTTTCTGATACTGTAACTCTTTATGGAAGCAGAAAGTCCAATCTTTCTCCTGTAGAGTGTCTGGTGGTTTCAAACTGCTGACCTTGAGGTTAACAGCCCACTGTGTAGCCACCACACTACCAGGGCTCCTCGTAAAAGAGAAGGACAGTGAATGAGAGGAAATGGATTGACAGTGGCTTCAACAACAACAAAAAAACATTGTGAAGATGGTGCAGGATCAGCCAGTGTTTCCTTTTGTTTATGTAGGGCTGTTATGAGTGTACATAGGGTTGGATCCAACTCCCCAGCACCTAACAAGATGAAATATTGCATTCCAATAGTTCAACACTATAGTTTAAACATATTATTGTATTATTTAATTGATAACAGAAATTGCTCAGAATTCTGTATGATATGATATAGGAGGAGTTTCATTGAGAGTGTGGAAACGGCCCAACTCTCTCTAGAGCACTCACAGTAGGAAATTGCTCTTATGGTCCTCACTAAAGAGCAGTTTAGCAACCCTACAGGTTGGGCTAAGCTTTCTCAGCTCCATTCCTGTTTACTAACTAAGCAATCCTTTCAGCTTGAGGAAGTCCAGTCTCCTATTCAAAGCTCTAGGTGACACAGAAACTCTGGGGCAGGAGGGTCTTACTCCCTCTTTGATTCCCCATGCGCCACACACTCAAACTTACGCTTACCAAAGGAAATATTCGTTTTCAATTTTAATCCATAGATAACCCAGTATGGTCTTGGCTATCTGGTTTTTCTGATGAAGAATAGAACATGTTTTATATTTACTTGTAACTAAGAAAGCTCAGAGAGAAAGAAAAGTGTCAATGACCCTATCCAAGAGATTTTCTATCCCCAAATGAACCATATGGAATTGAAAATAAATGCTTCTTTTAATCATCTAGTGTAGAAAACCAGAGAAAAGATTCTATACTTCCCCACAAGTGCAACAAGAAGCACCATCCCTTCCAAAACATGCGCACACACACACACACACACAACCTGTATCCACTGGTGGTGCAACGTGCGTGTTAAATGCTCCACCGCTAAACAGAAGGTCAGCTACTCACATCTACCAGATGTTCTATGGGAGAACCATGGGGCTATCTGTTCCTGTGAAGATCTACAGATGGAAATGCTAAAGACAAGTTTTGTCCTGTCATATAGTGTCGGTATGAAACAATGGACTGGAGAGCAGTTTTTGTTTTCTTTTACTAGCTACTGTACACTGTACGGCCAGGAAGGGAGAAGCTGAGACTTCTGAATTAAAACACTTGAGCATGAATGATGTGTGGGAAATCAGTGGCTGCAACAGTGATCAAGGTGGGCCACTCATTGTTTACCAAAATTGGACGCTACATTGTGAGGGTGCAATGTATCAAGGGTTTGTAAATACATTCCTGAATTTCTGAGGTTTCCAACTAATAGTGAACCATGCATAAATCTAAAGTTTTTCTTGACCATTTTCTGTAACAATTATGATCAAGACTACACTGTTTCTATACTAATATTGTGTACAGTGTTTTCCCTTCTTTCATGCAGAGTAAAATATTTTTGTTTATGACATTACTTTTCATTTTCTTTCAAGATTTGAATGCAAAAATGTCAATTTAATGAAAAAATTTAGCCAGTTTTCAAGAGAACTCAGAAACAAGAGTTTAACCAGCTAAAAGAAGACTGTGTGTATTGAAGGTGAGGTGATTTTCTCCAGCATTGGAGGATGACATGAATTTGAAACACTGACTAATCTGTTTCTGATCTTCATTCCAAGTCTGGAAATGTGTTTCCTGTTGAAATTGGTCTATTCACTTTGGGTGATATTTAAAACTAGCCTGGCTGAATGGAGTGGATATTTGGTTAACCATGAAGGAAATAGTTCTTGATCAGGCAGGCAATTACCAACTAAATCTGATCATTTCCCAAGCAAAACAAAAGGAATTCGTAACTATTTTCTCTTCCACAGTACTGAGCAGGGCAATTATTTATGAAAAAAAGGGAGTTTTCTGTGCTGAAGCTTTGCAGCCAGGATTGCTCAGTGAGGAGCACATGTAGGTTTGGGATGCCCAAGGTAAACACATCTTCTCCTAAGAACTAAGGTTTGGTGTCCCAATGGGTGTCTCTGTATGTGTACATGCTCTGGGAGTGCAACTGTGGGCAAATCTCCAAGATGGAAGGTTCACTGCACCATGGAGTAGTAGATACTGTGGCTACCTCATCAACTATTCCACTCTGGGCAAACCAGAAAACACGTAGCCACCTCCTTTCCTCCACTGCCCACCTTGAATTCCTTAATGTGCTCCTCCTCAGTCCAGAAACAATCAGCTGATCCTTCATATCTAGCCCTTGATTAATGGCTTCAGAAAGATCTGACACTACAAATGATTAAGCAGCCAGGGTACAAGTATCTTATAGACACTGGCTTCAGTGTGCTGGTGGAGAAACCACTGCTTTTCTAGCTGCCAAAGGTGCAGTCAGGATGGGTTCAAATTTTGATTTTTCCAAAAGAGGTTCTCATATTCCCCCATAATTTCAACATTTACGTTCAACTCCCATGGCTTCTATTAAAGTTGATCTGAGGAAGCAGACCCACAGATGAGTACCATGGCTTGACCTCCCACTGTTCACTCTTGGAGCTTTCTCAGGAGAAGCCTGGCACAGGTGCAGAGCTTCTAGAGAGAGCCACTGCTTTTTTGTTATTTTTAAAGCTTGCTTTGTGTTAACATTTTATTTGAATTATTTTATTTAACCCTCACAGCAATCCTTTAATATGAAGTAGATCATTGCACCCCCTTATTATCCAGCTGTGGATTGGATTAACTAAAAGGCACTTAAACACAACAATATTATCCAGGTGAGGTAATCAAGGCTCAGCGAGAGTACGTGAGCCTTAGAGCTAGTTGGCAAACTCCAGTGCGGTGTGGTCTTCCAAGGTCATTGTTCAGAAATCAGAAATTAATGAATTTCTAAATCTTGTCTACCATTAAATAGCCCTACTGCCCCCTCCAGCCCATAGCAATGATTCATGTGGATATCAGTTGTAGAGAGCCCTAGGTGGCATATTCCAGATACAGTTTTTCATGGCCTCAGGTACTGTCTTGTCCATGATCCTTTGGCTTCAGCCTCCCAGGTCCTCATTTTCCTATTTCCCTACACTCTGAAATTCTTACAATCAATGTCCTTTTCCAGAGACAGGTCTCTCTTGATAACATGTCCAAAACGCAGTCAGAACAAGTCTTGCCACCCTTGCTTCTAAGAAGCAATATGTTGTACAAATATGTTGTACTTTTCCCTAGACATACCTGTTGTTCTCTTGGCAGTCCATGATTTTCATATTTTTCACCAGTACCATAATTCAAGTGCATTAGTTCATCTGCAGTCTTCCTTATTCAATGTCCAACTTTCACATGCACATGAAGCAATTGGAAATACCATGACTTATCTTAGGCACACTTTATCTATCTGTCTAATTTAAAAATTTGTTTCCTATTTTGAATTTGAGTTTATTTTTCTTTCTGTTTATTTCTTTTAAACAGTCTTATTGGCATATAATTCATATATCATACAATTCAATGGTATAAATGTGTTAAAAAGTGTTTTATAGTCACCACAATTTTAGAATATTTTCTTCTTTCTTGTATCCATTATTCCTAGCTCTCATTTCCTCACAACTTCCCCTGCCATAATCCTAAGAAACTATAAATCAAGTTTCTGTCTCTATAGATTTATTTATCCTGGATTTCATATAAAGAAAATCATACCATGTCAGAGGAAACCTGCCTCCAACAGCTGAAGGGCCAATAGGGGCAATTGTACAGTGATAATATATAAAGATTATAGTTAAGTCATAGAGGATAGAAAAGATAGGAGAGATAATAAAATAAAGGAGTGAGACACATTTTATGGTACCATGCTCACCTCAGCCCCTCTTGATGGTCCACTTGGAACTGGGAAAAGAGAGTGAGCCTTTACTTACTTGGGATATTTATATGTAGCCATAGACATACATATTCAGTAGTTACATGTGTCACAAGGTGGGTGGAATCTACATTAGGGTCCCTGAGCTCACAGGTGAGGAAACCTAATACCTGCCTTGGGGGAAGGTATGAAGGGGGTTGGGTAACACAGCGGGAAGAGAGAGCAAGAGGATGTCTGCTTCTATAGGTAGATTTAATCAACCATGTGCTCACTTTAAGGCAGCATAGCTGTTAGGGGAGAATCTGTGAGAATGATATTTAAAGAAGGATAATGTACTTGGACTTTACCTCTAATTTACCAAAGTGGAGGCTTTCCTACCATGGAATATCAGCTATCCAGATTCCCTCTGTTATAAGTTAGGGAATGTTGTCTTCATCATATTTCCCTCAGTGTTAGTTCCCCGCAATCCCAAACAAACAAAAAATAACAAAAACTAAACACAGAAATTCCTCAATTCAAAAGAAAGCAGAAAATAATAAAAGTATAATAATAATAAGAAGAAATAAAAACAAATTAAAAATGGGTCAAATGGGAAAACCAATGCTAAGACATTAAAATTTACACGAGCTATATGTGCAGTAATCCACTTTCCAATGCACTCGTTCTGCGGGCAAGACTATTCCTATCCCTGGACCAAGGGAATTCAATGGAAGTTTAGCCATGTAGGCACTCTGTATTGGATTTTCGGTTTCATTGTTATACATAGTCTTCTGCAAACCAGGTGCTCAGAATTTACGTGCTAATACAATTCCCTCCACTGATCATGGATTTTACAATAGTTGGGTCACACAAGCTGGTGTGTTCCTTCCATGTGTATTTGAATGACACCTTACTTAGATCGCTGCTTGTTCTAAGACAAGCCTTTAAGACCCCAGACATTTTTAATAGCCTGACTTCATCTGATTTCTTCATCGCACTTTGCTATAAAACCCGTATCATCAATGATCACTTCATAAGGGCAAGTATAAAATATGGGCCCAGCACAAATTAGTCTTCAAGGTGACATCCTTGGTTTTCAATATTTTTTAATCGTTTTATTAAGGGCTCATACAACTCTTTGTGATAGGTTCCCCTTTCTCCCCCTTTGCTGCTCCACTCCTGTCCCCACCATCCCCTACCCTCATGATATCGCTACTCCCACTACTGTTCATGAAGGTTTTATCTATCCTGAATTCCATGTATTGAGAGCTCTTATTTGTACCAATGTGTGTATTCCGGTCTAGACAGATTTGAAAAGTAGAACTGAGTCATGGTAGTGGGCTGGGGTCGGGGTGGGGGAGCATTCAACAACGAGAGGGATGATGTGTGTTTCATTGATGCATACTGCACCCTGGTTGAATCGTCCCTTCTTGGAACCCTTCTGTGGGGGATGTCCAATCATCTCCAGATGGGTTTTGGGTCTCCACCTCAACCCCTCTCTGTCAGTTGACTGGGCTCTAAAAAGGGCATTTATGTGCACCAAAAGACTTCATCAAAAAACTAAAAAATAACCCAAGAAGTGGGAAAAATTTTTTTTACAGTGACACAACTGACAAGGGACTAATTTTTAAAATCTATATAAAATGTCAATGACTCAATAAGAAAAGATAAATAACCCAATTTAGAAAGCCAGAAGAGGGAATAGTATCAGAGCCTAAATTGAGACAATCTGGTTTGCAGAAGGCTACGGGTGATATTGGAAACCCAAGATATATTTGTGAGATCTACACAGGAAATAATCCTCCAGTGATTTCCCTCTCTCCATAATAAAGGGAATGGAAGAAACTTGTTACTGAACACTGTACATTAGGAGATCAAAATGATAAACCTGATTTGAATGGTTGCAACCTTGTCAATTGATCCCCTCTCTAAGGCACGTTGGGCTTGATCTGGTTTTCAACATTTTCTGGTTTTGTTTTTGTTTTCATATTGAGGTTTATCTCAGATGTATTTTGGGGGGTATATATTTTTCTGTATTTTTTGTATATGAAACCCAGGATTGGTGAACCTATAGTAACAGCAAGTAGAATAAGGGTTCCTGGGGGTTCAGTGGGGGTGGAGGGTTAATGGTAGCTGATATCAAGGAATTCAAGAAGGGGAATATTTTTAAACTGATTGTGGTAGCAATTGTAAAATACTGCTTGATGTGATAGAACTATGGAATGATATGATATCGATATTAATTCTCAATAAAATGGGTTTGGAAAAAAAACAAAGCAAGGAAAGGACACAAACAGATAATGCACCAAAGATGTCATCCAAACTTCCAACAAACATATGAATAAATAATCACAATCACTAGGCATCCAGGATGTACAAACCAAAAGAGCAATAAGATACCAGTTTAAAGTAGCAGTGACAAGTACATTAAAAAAATCAGAAAATAATAAATGCTGGAGAGCCTCAGAGACATTGGAACCCTCATATACTTTTAGTGGAACTGTAAATATGTATAACCACTGTGGAAAGTGATGTGAAACTACCTCAAACTACTGGGAATAGAAATTCCACATAATCTAGAAATCCTTCTCCTGGGTGAATATCTTAAAGAAGCAAAAGTCATAACACAGCCATGTTCATGTAGCACTGTTAATACTATCAAGAAAATGGAAGCAAGTGCCTGTCAGTAAAGAATGAATAAAGAAACTCTGGTCCATATGCATTATGCATAGTCGAAAAACAATTATGGAACCACAAAGCACCTCACGGCATGGATGGACCTAGAGAAAATTGTGTTGAGTGAAATTATTCAACCACAAAAGGACAAATATTGTAGGAGACCACTACTATAAGGGGGATACATCTAAAAAGACTTTCATACTAAAGAGAACAGGTTTTGGAGATTGCCAAGTGGGGTAGAGAGGTAGGGCAAGGGAGGAAAGGTAGAGCAATGGGCTAGACTGTTGACCAGTGTTAACTTCGGTGTAATGGGAGAGGTAGTCTACAAGAAGAAGAGAAATCAAGAAACCAGTGAAGGGAAAACCATTGGAGGAGCTGGTTAGTAGTTCAAACTGTTGAATACAAAGTTGGTGATCTGACACATAAACTCTCCCCTAATTTTAAAACAAAAGACTTCATTATTATTATTATTTTTAATTATCAAAGTCAAGATTAATTAAATCAAGCAAAGTCAGGGTAACTCTAATAGCCATAAGAATCCTGAAATAGCAAAAGTAAATAAGCAGAAAAAAATACATTAGGAAAAAAACTAAGGATAAAGGGAGTATGTGTTTTACTTAATAATAACAGATCACTTTTGGCTCATCAATTATAAGTAATGCACCATAATAATATAGGATGCTAATCATAGGGCACACAGGACAGGGGTATATGGAAACTACACTAGTATTTCAATTTTTGTGTGACTCTAAAACTATTATCAAAAATAAGGTCTACTCAAACTGGTGCACCAATCCTTGAGGGCAATATACCAGCATGAAGCAGAGGTTTGGGGGCCGGTCCCATTCCCAGCTACACTGACCCCCTCCCCAGAAGAATGCAGCCACCCTGTCAAGCCATCGCATTGAGGGTCGTACTCTTTTTCTCTGATCCTCTACTTTAACTAACCTGGTGTACTTTTTCAGCGATTGGTCTCCCCTAATAACATAATATGATAAGTATGTGAGAGGAAGTCTGTAATCATTGCTTCTAAGGAGCATTCTGACTGTACTTCTTAAACAGATTTGATTGCTCTTCTGGTAGTCCATTGAAATTTCTATATTCTTTGCCAGCAATAATTCAAATAAATGGATTCTTCTTCAGACTTCCTTATTCAATATTAAACTTTCATATTCATATAAGAGTTGAAAATATGATGACTTGGGTCAGTCACACCTTAGTCCTTGCTTTTCCACATTTTAAAGAGGTCTTGTGCAGCAGATTTACTCAATGCAATGTGTTGTTTGATTTCTTGACTGCTGCTTCCATGATCAGTGAATGTGATCCAAACAAGATTAAATACTTGACAACTTTAATCTTTTCTCTGTTTATCATAATGTCACCCATTATTCCAGTTGTGAGGACTTTTGTTTTCTTTACATTGAGGTGCACTTCATACTGAAGGCTTCCATTCTTGATTTTCATCAGCAAGTGCTTCAAGTTCTCCTTGTTTTTAGCATGCAAGTTTGTGTCATCTACATATGGCAGGATGTTAATAAGCCTTACTCCAATCCTGTTAATACATTCTTATCCATATAGTCCAGATCCTCAAATTATTTTCTCAGTATACCGATCAAATAAATATGGTTAAAGGATGCAACCCTAATACACACCTGTCCTGATTTTAATAACATAGTATTCTCTTTTTCTGTTTGAACTCCACACACCCACAATGAACTGTTACAAAATTCCCATTCTTCGCAGTACTATTCATAGTTTGCTATGATCTACCTAGTTGAATGCCTTTACATAACCAATATAACACAAATAAACATCTTTCTGGTGTTCTCTGCTTCCAACCAAGATGCATCTGGTATCAGCAGTGATATCTCTTGCCCCATATCCTCTTCTGAATCCAGTTTCAATTTTGGCAGCTTCCGGTTGACCCAAATGTAATTATTCTTGTCATTGTCAATTAATAATTGAAAATTCTTGGGTATCATTTCATAATTTGTGAGTTTGGAATAAATAAATTCTTTTGAAGCATAATAATTTAGGACTACCATTGTTATCCTATAGTATATTATAATGAAATGTATAAAGACCTAGTGTTAAAACTAAGTTAATGAAGTACTGGGAGCACTTATTCTTCTATGCCAGAAAATTTGAAAGAGATATTTGGCCAACTGAAAAGAAGAGATCCATATTTGTACTCATTCTAAATAAAGGTGGCCCAATAAAATGCTCAAATTATACAACCATTATCATTAATACTACATGTAAATAAAAGTTTGCTGAAGATTATCCAGTACATTGCAGCAGTACATTGACAGGGAGATGCCACAGGTTCGGGCTAGATTCAGAAGTATATTTGGAACAAAGATATCATTGCTGATGTCATGTGAAACTTTGCTGAAAGCAGAGAATGCCAGGAAGATGTTTACTTGTGTTTCATGGACTATGCAAAGTTATTTGGCTGTGCAAACAATGAAAAAAAAAAAACTAGGGATAGCCTTGCAAATAATGGAACTGCTAGAACACCAGATTTTGAGATTGTTTTCACCGGGAAACTGTACTTGGATCAAAGGCAGTTCTGTGAACAGAACAAAGGAACAATGCATGGTTTAAAATTAAGAAAGGTGTTAATCAGGGTTATATCATCTCACCATACTTATTTAATTTGTATAATGAGCAGATTATCAGAGAGACTGAATTACATGAAGAAGAACGGGGTATCAGAATTGGATGAAGGTTTATTAACAACCTGTGACATGAAGAAGACAAAATCTTGCTTGCTGAAAGTGAGGAGGAATTGAACCATTTTCTGATGAAGATCCAGGATTGCAGCATTCAGTATGGATGTAAATAATTCAATGTAAAAAACCAAAAAGCTCACAACTGGACCAATAGGTAGCATCATGATAAAAGAGAAAAGATGGAAGTTGTAAAGGATGTCATCTTGCATGGATCCACAATCAGTGTTCATGGAAGCAGCAGTCAAGAGATCAGCAGATGCACTGCATTGGTTAAACCTGCTACTTTAGTGTATTGAAAAGCAAGGATATTACTTTGTGGACTAAGGTGCACCTGACCCAAGTCATGTTATTTTCACTTGCCTCATACACATTTGAAAGTTGGACATTGAATAAGGAAGACCGAGGAGGAATTGATGCGTTTGAAATGTGGCATAGGCAAAGAATATTGCAAGTATCATGGACTGCCAAAACCCAACCAACCAACCAAATAAATCTGTCTTGAAAGAAGTAGAGCCAGAACAAGGATGGGAAGACTTCATTTAACAGACTTTGGACATGTGGTCAGGAGAGACCAATCCCTGGAGAAGGGCATTGTTGGTGGTAAAGTATCAGGAAAGTGAAAAAGAGGAAGACTTTGACAATATGTATTAACACAGTGGCTGAAAAAATGAGCTCAAACCAAAGAACCCTTGTGAGGATGACCCAGGACAGAGTAGTGTTTCATTCTGTTGTACATAGGGTTGATATAAGTCAGAACTGACTCAAGGGCATCTAGCAACATTGTTCTCCCATGAAAACTAGCCTAAAATTGCCAACATGAACAGAATCGGACATCATGGAGAGCCTATACATGTAGGAATAGAATCCAGAATGATAACAAAAGACCATTTAAATGCAAACTTTAAGTGACTCCAGCATTTGATTGCTGAGTAGAATAGTAGACTAGAAAAATATATAAAGGACAGTGATAATGAGTGAAGAGAGACATGGATAAATTATAAGTAAAAGAAATACCAGAAAAATCTAAGTTAAAGATTCCAAGAGAAATGACTGTCAAGGAAGTATTTGTATGCTGAATGCTAATGAGAAATCAAGTAAAATGAGATTTTTCTCTGTGGTGATGGGAATTGAAGCTGATAGCAAGGATTGATGAGTGAGAGAGAGGTAAAAATAACAATGATAAATAACCCTTTCTTAGGTTTGTTTTTCTTCTTATTAAATTGATCTTATCTAATTTATTCTATCTGGGTATTTGTTTAATACAATCTCTCTACTTCCTTCTAGTTCATTCATTTTTAGGTATAACATAATCTCTTATTCTTTTAGAGAGAGTTTTTAAATGAATATTTTCTGACATATTTTGAATCTAAAAAGGTCTTTAGCTTATCTTCGCACCTTGATTATTTGTTGCTTATATAATAGTCTGATTACAGGATAATTTTAAAGTCTAATTTTTATCCTCTACATAGGGAACTTTATACATAAAGATCCTTATCTAGAACTTTGTCTCTGGAACGTTCTCTGAGAAATACTAAATGAGGAAAAACGGTATATACTTCTGTACATTATTTTTAAAATATTCTATTACATATTAGAGTCTGCCCTTTATTAAGGGCAGAATAAGTACACACACTTATATCTATGCTCATATATATTATACATATTAAAATTGTCTTGTATTTGCCCAAAGAAACATTGGAAGGAGGTATTAGAAAGTTTCCAAAGTGTTTACCATCTATATTATGTGCAGGGGCAGTGACTTACTGAATGCAGCTCTTCTAGCCAAAACCTCTAACTCCCAAAAAACTTTTCCCTGCATGGGTCTGCTAAGAAGGTGGCGGAAGATACTGTCAGAATTCACCTGTAAGTAATTGCAAACAGGACTCCTTGAAGTGTCTCCTACTGTGGATAAAATGAGACCTCTGAGAAGCCTGAGGAGGGAGCTCATTACCAGCAAGATCCGGGAGTGAAGCAGTATCTTCTGAACTGAGATCCCCGCACAGTGAACTTCCTGGATCCAGGTGACAGCTATATCATCAGCGAGCAGCAGCCGAAGCAGGAGCCAGAGCAGAAACAGTGGTGGACTTTCCTAACCCACGGAGCAACTGGAATCCTTTTGTGCAGGAGGCTGCCTTGCAGATTGGAGTGTCTCTGGACATTTAATTAGGAACGTTGACCTACGGAAATGGAGCTGAGTAACTCTGCGCTGAGGCTCACAGGAGTGGGGTGCCTCTTGGTACTTAACTCAGGGAACTAGATTTGCTATTCACAGAGCTTAATAAATGGCTTCTAGTTGAGGCTTATAACAGAGTGGTATGCCAATTGGACATTTATTATCAGACTTAACAGAACGTAGTAGCATGTCCTGATAAACAACTTAGCCCTGAGCATTTCTCAGTGGCATTACACTTTCTTAACTTCTTTAATAAACCCTCTGATCATGAATTTTGTCTGTGAGTTCTGTGTAATCATTGCAATGGATATTAGAACCTAGAAATCAAATAGAGAAGTGAAACAGAGAACATTAAGACAGCATAGTATGGCTGCGAGATTGTAGAAATGGATTGTGAACATGGAGATAAATGTGGCAAAGCATGATGCAGCCTAATTACACTGAGTATATTTAGAAGTTGGGCTGCATAGGGTGTGGAGCATTCAAGTAAAAAAAACCCATCAATTTATTAAAACTTATCCATAAAAGCCAACTAAACATTTCAAACATAACATGGGAATTGTATCAGAACTTAAAATCTAAGCATTAACTTTTCAAAAGTTTCTAGTTTATAATGGAAATGTTAAACCCATTTTAAGTCTCCATATAGATAAAGCCTCCATTTAATTATTTCTGAGCGTTGTGAGTAGCCTTGCCCTCTGGTAGTGTGTATTAGAAAATGGAATACTACCATTCTCCTAACCCATGAGCCAGCAAACTGTGCCTCTCTAGCCAGATGTGGCTCTTTCGGTACATACTTGTGAATGTGAGTAAATTTGAAAATGAAAATACAACTATCATAGTTTCATTCATAAAACTTTTACAGGATATTATTCAGATAAGGATAATTTGATTTGTAAAAATATATTTATGACTCTCAAATAATTTTTACATTATTGTGAAGGACAAGATTGACTTGTCCATCTCAAAAGTTTGCTGACTCTTGTCCTAGCCATTGCAGTGAGGGGCTGTATAGCTCTTAGGGACCTAGCATGGGTATGCCTTTCGAAACTGGAGTACTGGGCTACATATTGCTGTTAACTGCAAGGTTAGGGGATTGAAACCACTAACCATTCTGTGAGATACAGACAAGGTTTTGTTCCCTTCTAAAGGATCTCCGAGGCAGTTCTACCCTATCCTGTAGGATCCCCATGAGTCTGAATCAACCCAGTGGCAGTGAATTTGAGTTTTGACATTCATATAGTCATGAGTGATTCCTGACTTCCTTGTAAGCTCGTCTATCTAGCAAAATGTGTATATTCCAATCTTGGTCGCATTCCAGCTTCTATGGTCCCGCCTACAACTGTGACGTATTGATCTTCCACCAATTATGCTTTTGTAATAGTTCCTCTTGTACTCTTCTATAGCAACACCTAAATTCAAATGTTTGTTTTGCAATCAAGCAAGCCTATCAGTTATAACATTCAGTTTCTTTAGGGGATAATATGGCCAAATAAATAACACTTTTTTCCAAAGTTATTTAGGGTGGGGAGGATTTGGAAAGCCTTATTCTCTAGAATGATAGTTGTTCTGAGGATCCCTTACCAACCCAAGAATGTCATAGGTGGATGAAAGAAAAACCCAAAAGTGAAAGAATGATTGTAGCAAACCAACCATTAGCTTTATCTCTAAGTAGTCACTTGTGAATGGAGAACACAGACAATTTTATACTTCAGGGATAACATTATCCATATCTATGGCATTCTGAATATTACTCTGATCTCATTTTACAGATTAGCCAGAGCAGGGGCTCATGCTGTGTCTACCCTGGCATTTTAAAACAAAAGGTATCATTTCATGTGACTGCCACATTTCCCCATGTAGTATATTTTGGTTTCAAGTGTGACTGTTCATATGTCAAATAGTAGGACTTGGATCTCTAGGGTTACACTTTGTTACGAAAGTAGTGTGCCAGAACCTAATGCCAATTCCAATCTCTTCCCAATGAAAAATGACTTTGTTCTTTTTTACTCGGATAAAAATCTATGGAAGCATCCCAATCCTCTGGTATTTAGTGGGGTGCCACCTGGTCCTTTAAAAACATGGAGGATTCGTCTGTGTGCTTGTTACTGTATCATCAAAATTCTGATTAGGACTCTAATGTCAGTCTTATTAGTGGCAATAACTTTAATTTCATTACTGACGAGAAGATTAAAGTGAGCAAGTGTTATATATTTTTTAATTAAAGGGAAATAACTGGTTTGGGTCAATTTGACGAACTTACTTTAATTGCAGAGAACTGGTGTGCTGATCTCTTTGAAGAATTCCACTGGTGAGTCTTCACTGGTGATTAGTTTGAGAACCAGATGATGCACTGGTGTTTTCACTGTAATTTTTTTTTTTTTTGCTTACTGCTTACCTGCATGAGATTCTCTTTCTTTTCTTGATTTTTTTTTTATTTTTTTTTTCTCAGGTCAACCAGAACTTTATTTTACTGTGCAACCTTTTCTTGATTTCATATAGTTTTATGCTTCCTGAAAGCTAGTTTTGTTACCGACCACTTTCAAGGTATGCCTTGTCCTATCAGAAGAGTAAAGCAGACAGAATTAGTGCTCAATACTGGTTTGTTGCACTCAACTGAATTTGTCGCAAACACACAAAAATTACAGACAAGGCAGAAGACAATAAGCCTTCATGATTGTTGTTTTTCCAACAGACTCACCAGATTATGTCCATCAAAGATAGATTTATTTCGCTCATTTCTGTGAATCTTGTATCCAAATGCTTTTAGAGCAGGCTCCTAGTAAACAATACTGAGTTTGATATGAGTAGAAAGATAAATTAGTGAATCAAAACAAAATAACATAAAAGCAAATCCGGGGAAAAAATATTTAAGTCGGCCAAGAGTATGAATGTCTCAGGGTCGACAATAAAGAGGAATGTTTAGAATTGTGCTCTTGAGAAAAAAAATCTGTCAAACAAGAGTATTCAGTCAACACCACTATAAATATTTTTAAAAACTGGGTCTCTATTAAAAGTCAGCATAATGGCATGAAATAACAAAATATAAAATCATTGTGAATGAGGGGGAGTGCAGATTGGGCACACTCGACCCATCTGTAGGCAACTGGACATCCCCTTACAGAAGGATCATGGGGAGCAGATGAACCAGTCAGGGTGCAGTGTAGCAATGATGAAACATACAACTTTCCTCTAGTTCCTAAATCCTCCCCCTCCACTATCATGATCCCAATTCTACCTTACAAATCTGGCTAGACCAGAGGATGTACATTGGTACAGATAGCAACTGGAAACACAGGGAATCCAGGACAGATGATCCCTTTAGGACCAGTGGTGAGAGTGGTGATATCGGGAGGGTGGAGGGAGGGTGGGGTGGAAAGGTAGAACCGATTACAAGGATCAACATATAACCTCCTCCCTGGGGGATGGACAACAGAAAAATGGGTGAAGGGAGATGTCGGACAGGGCAAGATATGACAAAATAATAATAAGTTATAGATTATCAAGGGTTCATGAGGGATGGGGGAGTGGGGAGGGAGGTGAAAATGAGGAGCTGATACCAATGGCTCAAGCAGAAAGCAAATGTTTTGAGAATGATGAGGGCAACAAATCTACAAATGTGCTTGACACAATGGATGGATGGATGGATTGTGATAAAAGTTGTACAAGCCCCCAATAAAATGATTTTTAAAAGTCAGCACAATGGTGGAGAAATGTAGGGAGATGCTTCTATATTTAAATATGTCAAGGAGATGTAACAACTGAATTCAATGTGTTGAATCTAGGTTCAAAGCAACATCATCTAACAACATTTGGAGGAACAATGGTTTTAAAACATAATTACAAGCAGGATATCGGACAATATTGGGAAATTGTCCATTTTCATGGAGTCCCTGAGTAGTGCAAATGGGTAAAGTGCTCAGCGGCTAACTGAGAGATTGGAGGGTAAAGTGACTCAGAGGCGCTCTAGAAGCAATGCCTGGTGATTCAGAAAACCAGTCATTGAAAACTATGGGGTAAAGTTCTTCCCTGCCACCCAAGGGCTATCCATGAGTAAGAAATGATTTGATAGAAACCGATGGATCTTCTCAGGTATAAAGATTATAGTATGATTATTTATGAGAATGATCCTATTTTTCGGACATGCATACTGGTTTATTTGGGATTAAAGTGTCATGCTGTATCTTTTCAAAAGATTCTTTTAAAGACCAAAACTAAAGAAAACTCTCATTCTCTCTTTACACATTGATGTTCTTAGATGCCCTTGAATCTGGTCTTACAGTTTCCCATGTACAACATAACAAAATAGTGCCTTGTGCCCCATCATTCTCACAATCATGACTATTTTGAGCCCATTATTTCAGAAACGATGTCACCCCATCACTGTCCCTCTTTTTTCACTGTCCCTCTTCTTCACCAAGCATGGTAACCTCCTCCGGAGTCTGTCCTCCCTGATACATGTTAAGAGTATGTGAGAATATGGCCCATCATCCTCGTCTCCAAAAAGCATTATGGTTGTACTTCTTGCAAGGCAGATTTGTTTGGTCTTTTGGCAGTCTGTGATGCATTTAAAATTTTCATCAGCACCGTAATTCAAATGCATCAATTTTTCTCAGTCTTCCTTATTTATTGTTCAGCTTTCACACAAGAACGTGAAGTAATTAAAAATACTATGGTTTAGATTAGGCAGGGACAGGTCTCAAAGTGATAGCATTACCTTGTGTAACACTTTAAAAACGTCATTTGCAATAGATTTGTCCATTTCAATGTATGGTTTGCTTTTTGACTTCTGTGTCCATGGGCATTGATAATGGATCTAAGTAAAATTAAACTCTTACCAATTTCAATATTTTTTTTCATTTTTCAAAATGTTGCTTACTGGTCCAGTTGTGAGAATTTTATTAATTGTGTGATAAAATCCATAATGACGGCTGAAGTGTTTTATCCTTACCATAAATGCTTCAAGTCTCCTCTTTCAAGAAGCAAGATGGTGTCATCTGCTTGCTAATCAGACTTCCTTTGATCTTGATACCACATTCTTCTTCACATAATCCACCTTCTCAGATTATTTGCTCAACATCTAGATTGAATAATCTGATGAAAGGATACAATTCTGAGACACCCCTCTCCTGATTTTAAACCACACAGTGCCCCCTTGTTTTTGTTGAATGATTGCCTAATTATTGATCTATGTACAGTTTCGTTATGACCATAACTAAGTGTTCTAGAATTCCCATTCTTTGCGATTTTATCCACATTTTTTTGTGTGATCCATACAATCAAATGGCTTTTCATAGTCAAGAAAAAATATGTAGACATCTTTCTGGAATTTTTCTTTTAGCCAACATCCTTTTGGCATCAGCCATGATGCCACTCATTCCCATTCCAGGTCCTCTTTTGAATCCAGCTTGAATTTATGCAGATTTATGTTGTGTACTACAGCAACTATTTTTAAATTATCTTCAGCAAAATTATACTTGTGTGTAATATTAATTACATTGTTTAATACCTTCTTAATTGTTTTGGATCACCTTTCTTTGGAATTTGCAGAAGTATGGATCTCTTTCTTTAGATTGACCAAATAGTTGTCTTCCAAATTTCTTGGCATGGATATCCATTTGATGAAACATCTTACTTGGCTTTCCAGGATTTCCTAGAGGCTTGATTTTCACCAAGATTTTCAATGCAGCTTGAACTTCTTCCTTTAATACTAGGAGTTCTTGATCACACGTTGCCACATGAAATGGTTAAATATCAAGCAAATATTTCTAGTACAGTAACACAGTATATTTCTTCTATCTTCCCTTGATGGCTCCTGAATCACTCAATATTTTATCCATAGAATACTTCAGTATCATATATCAAGGCTTGATTTTCTTTCTTCAGTTCATTTAGGTTAGAAATGCTGAGCATGTTCTTCCCTGTTGGCATTCCAACTACAAATCATTGCACACTTCATTATAATACATTGTTTTATTTTCTCTAGCCACCCTTTGCCATCGTCTCCTTAGCTCTTTTACTTCATCATTTTATCCATTTGCTTTAGCTACACCACATTCAAAAGTAAGTTTCTGACTCTCTTCTGACATCCATTGTGGACTTCTGTCTTTTTAAATGACCCTTTGCTTTCTTCATACATAATGTCCTTGATGCTATCCCAGAACCCATCTGGTCTTTATTCATTAATTGTCCAATGGATCAATCAACTCTTGAAATGATCTCAAAATTCAGGAGGTGTTATACTCAAAGTAATATTTTGGCTTTTCTGGATTTGCCTAATTTCTTTCAGGGTCAAGTTGAACTTGAATATGAAAAATTGATGGTGACAGTCCTATGTTTAACTGATGGTCTGTTCCATAATTCATCCCTGACTTTGTTCTAAATCATGAAATGTTACTTGTCCATCCTATCTTGCTATGGATGTAATCAACTTGATTGCAGTGTATTCCACCTGGTGAGATCCATGTGTACACTTACCGCCATTGAATTGACTACATTTTAACATGCCCCTAGAGGGCAGGGTAGAAGCAACCCTGTGGATTTCTGAGACTGTAACTGTTCACAGAAATAAAAAGCCTCATCTTTCTCCTAGAAAGTGGTTGGTGGTTTTGAACTTCTGACCTTGTAGTTAGAAGTCTTATGTATAACCACTATGCCACCAGGTCTCCTTACTTACCATATATGCTAGTGAAAAAAAGATATTTGCAATGAATACCACGTTGATTTTTGCAAAATTTTAACCTCCCATCTCCTGTGTAGTTTCTATCAACAGCCGTATTTCCCAAATACTTATCCTTCTTTGTTTCTAACATTCACATTCTAATCACCAGAAAGTGCCAATGCTTCTTGATTGCATGATGGATCAGACATCATAAGTTAGTAAAAATCTTTGATTTCTTCATCTTTGATATTATGTCTCTTGCTAAAAGGATTGTGCTTCAGGATACATCTTCAATGGTTCTTTATGACATGCATGCAACACCATTCCTTTTCAATTTTTCACTTCTATAGAATAGATCATATTATTGTATAATTCAAAATGGGCAATAGGGGAGCAAAATGGATTAGAGCTTAAATTCTGAGCACCCTGTTGAGAGAAGGCTATGGAAGATAGTGAAAGTCCAAAATCCATTTGCAGAGAGCCCCACAGAGAATAAATCTCCACTGAATTCCCTTGGGCCATTGATCGGGGATATGAAAAGCCCTGCTCTGAGACAGCGTGCATTGGGAAGGGAATTAATCCAGATATAGTTATGTCCAAATGTAATATTCTACATTTGTTTTCCCTTTGTACCCATTCTTAACTTCTTCTTTTATTATTTCCTGTTTTCTTTTGTATATAAAAAAGTAATAAATGTCATTTAACAAGATGTGGGAAAATGGTTAAATTAGAAGTTAATTTGCTGTGTAAACTTTCACTGAAAACCCAATACATTTGATTTTAAAAGCAGAATTGAATTAATATAGTCAAGGTCTTATCCATTTAGCTAAAGTTATGGGAGCCCGGGTTATCCATTGTACTGCTAACCTCATAGATAGCAGTTTGAAATCATCAGCAGTTCCATAGTCTCAGAAGCCCACAGGGCAGTTCTTCCGTGTCCTATAGATCCACTCTGAGTCAAAATCTCCTCGATAGCTTAATAACTTGAGTTTTTTTGGTTTCTGCTTGTTTTTTGTGGGGTGGGGTGGGTGTGGGAGTGAGCATTCATACTAAATAACATAAAACAATTAAGTTTCTTGTCATTTGAAGTAACACATTTTCTTTGATACTGATTGGAAGGTTTCATTCATTCTTTGGCCAAGAGAGTATTTGTTATGTGAAATTATCAGTTTTATTTAAGCCATGTAGTGAGTTCAACTGCTATCGCTTAATTTCCACATTAATAAGACCTGTTATTCACAGTACTAGTATTTGCATGCTGTCTTCTTTTTTTAAAATTTTTAATTTAAAAATTTAATTATAGAAAAGGTGCAAAAATAATACACTGTTAACCCAAATATCCATAATATTTGTGAATATTTATCCAAAATATATATGAAAAAATATAAGAAAATACTAGTAATATTTTAAAAAATATTTCCACATGTTATCCATCATTTTGGTGTACTATGGTAGCTTAAGTGTTTATATGATGTTGAAAGCTATATCAGTGCTATTTCAAGTACCGGTTACTCATGGTGAACAAACCGAGACAGACTAGTTAGAAGTCCATTTCAGTCCATAGCTAGGATATCAATCATTCGATTTCAGTTTTTGTGACTTTCAATTTTCCTAGATTCTTACTTTGTGCATTCCACATTGCAATTATTAATGGGTGTTTTCAGATATTTCTTCTCAATTTTAAGTCATGCCATATCAGGAAATAAAAGTTGTGAAAGCTTTACTCCATTTGTATCATTAAGGTTTACTCTATGTAACTCTTACCCAGTCATACTTTGAGTAAACTTCCAACCTGATGATTTCATTTTGCAGCACTATGTCAGACAATATTCTGATTGTGTTCATAAAGTTTTCACTTGCCAGCACTTTTTTACTGGCATGTGATATAAATGATATTGTTCTTTAATTTGAGCATTCAGTTGGGTTACCTTTCTTTGGAATGGGCACAGATATGAATTTCTCCTAGTCAGTTGGCCCTGTAGCTGTCTTTCTGATTTCCTAGCATAGATGAGAGAGTACCAAAACATTTCATTATGTGTTCTGATGATTCCTGGAACCTTGCTTTGGCTAATGCAATCAGTGCAGTTTGAATTTCTTCCTTTAGCACCATTGGTTCTTGCTCATGTGCTTACCTCCTGAAATGGTAAACTGTCGACTAGTTCTTTCTGGTACAGCGATGCTTCCTGCATCATTCACTATTTTGCCTATAGAATCCTTAAAAATTGCAATCTGAAGATCTTTTTTTTTCTTGAGTTCTTTCAGTTTCAGATATGCTGAGCGTACCTTTTGGTTTTCTAATTCTAGGTCCTGCATGTTCTATTCAGCTCTTTAACTTCATCAGTTCTTCCATTTGCATTAGCTACTCCATGGTTAAGAACAAGTTTCAGAGTCTCTTCTGACATCCATACTGATCTTTTCTTTCTTTACTGTCTTTTTAATGACCTCTTGCTTTCTTCATGACCTCCCACAGCTCATCAGGTCTTCTCTCATTAGTGTCCGGTGCATCAAATTTGTTCTTGGGATATTCTTGAAATTCAGGTGGGACAGATTCAAGGTCATATTTTGGCTCCAGTGGACTTGTTTGAATTTTCTTCAGCTTCATCCTGAACTTACATATGAGTAGTTGGTGTCTGTTCTGGAGTCAGTCCCTGGTCTGTTTTAGCTGCTGACATCAAGCTTCTCCAGTATCTATTCCCACAGAGGTAGTCAATTTGACTTCTGTGTATTCCATATGGAGAAGTCCATGTGTATGTTGTTAAAAAGAGAGATTTGATATGAAGAAGTCATTGGTATTAAAAAATTCTATCATGTGATAGCCAGCTTTGTTTCTATCGTCAAGTCCATATTTTCCAACAACTGTTCCTTCCTCTTTGTTTCTAACTTTTGCATTTCAATTGCCAATAATTTTCAATGCATCTTTATTGCACATCTGATCATTTTCTGTCCAATTTACACATAATCGGTAAAAATCTTCAATTTTTTTCATACCTAGCTTTGGTTGGAGGTGCATAAATTTTATGAGTAGTTATATTGATTGGATTTCCTTGCAGGCAGATAGGATAGATATAATTCTATTACAGATAGCATTACAATTCGTGATAACTTTTGCAATGTCGCCTTTGACAATGAATATAATGTCATGTCTCTTGATTGTGTTATTCCAGTATAATAAAATATATTATTTCCAGAATCAAAATGGCCAATTCCAGTCCATTTAGGCTCAATAATGTCTAGGATAGTAAGCTTTGTGAGTCCATTTCATTTTTGACTTGTTCTAATTTTTCTGGAATCATACTTTGTACTATCCAAGTGTTTATCATTTTTTGGCATCTGTCTTTCCTTACCTTGAGTTGTGTCCCATCAGGAAATGGAGATCCCAAAGGCCCAAACCAACAGAATTTACTCCCCTTACTTCACCTTGATGGACTCCACTCAGAGTCACATTGGGAATGCCCTCCGACCTGAGAGGCCCAGCCTTCATTACTATCTCTCACAACGTTCTGTTCCCAGCAATTAGGCCTTCAATGTCTGACAATGTTTGGAAGCTATGCATTAAGCTATGCATATATTTTTCAATGGCTACTTCCTCTGAAGTGGGCAGCTGATTCCTTCTTTGTTGTCTTTGCTAACTCTGGAAGCTCTGCAGAAACCTGTTCACTTTGGGTGACCGTGCTGGCGTTTGAAATACCAGTGACATAGCTTCCAGCACCACAGCAACACACAAGCCACCACACTATGGCAAACTAACAGACAAGGGATGATTAATCCTGTAAAACGTCAAGAAAATATAAAAATTTTAAAAACAAAGTAGTGACAAGGGCATCTATAACCAAAGCAATATAGCACAAAAATAATCATGAACAATGAAACTAATAATAACAATACATATATGAAAATGGCAGCAGTACAACCACACCTATCAATTACAACACTAAATGTAAATGAATTTAATTCCCTTGTTTTAGTATGAGGTGGGGGTGCCAGCCTCCCCCCCACTAACCACGGGTTCAGTAAGCACAATTGTACGGTTAGGATATATAAATATTAAAGTCATTGAGAGCATGAGAGAATGGAGTCAGACACAATGCATGATTGCATTGCTCACCTCAGCCCTGCTTCATGGTCCACGTGGAGAGAGGGGGAAGGGAAGGAGGACAAGGGGAAAAGGAAATGGAGGACGGGAGAGGAGAGGGGGAAGAGAGAAGAGAGAGAGATCTCTATTGCTAACCCAGGCCTATATCCCTTTTGGGGGCATGCAAGCCCACTCATTACAGGTAAAGTCATAAGTCACAGGAAGGGGTTGCACTATAGGTTATAGAGCAATGAGAGGGGGTGGTCTAGGGACGTATATTCAATAGGAAGAGGAGGGATTGGGGCGATACATGTGACAAGATGGGTGGATGGCAGCTTAACTTTGACCTGTTCTCTGCATCTCCATAGGAACCATTAGCGGTAGGGTGTAAACCCCACCTACAGGAACCAAGCTAATGGTCTCAAGCCTTAGGGAGAGGTCATCCATTGTCCCCAGCAGCAGGGAGCAGGGCCTACTCCCTGGTGACTGACTGTAAACATCAGACCTCCCCCCACACCTTGTTAAGAGATAAAGGCTAAAAGAATGGTAATAAAATATGAGCCTTTAATGCTGCTTACAAGAAACACATCTTAGACATAAAGAAAAACATAGACTGAAAGTCAAAGGACACATAAAAACAACAAGCTAAAGACAGTCAAAAGAAATCAGGAGTAGTAATAATAATTTATGACAAAATAGACATCAAAGTAAAAGCCACAATGAGATATAAATAAGGCCATTATCTAATCATGAAATCTTCAATTCAATATGGAACTATAAAAGTACTTAATATCTGTGAACCTATTGAAAGATGTTCAAAATCAATCAATCAAATGCTTATAGAAATTATGAGACAAATAATACTAGGACACTTCAACATATTGTTTTAGAGCAAAGATCAATCAACTGGAAAGACAAATCAACATAGACATAGATTAAGTAAATATCACAATCAACTTGATCTCTAAAACACAAAACACTTCACTAGACAAAAGCACAATATACATTTTTCTAGTGTACACATAGCATACTCCAGATTAAACCACATTTTAAGCCATAAAGCAAACATCAATATATTTTAAACATCAAGATACTACAAACTATTTCTTAAGATCACAATGCAGTAAAATTAGAAATCAACCACAGAGCAATCAACCCCCAAAAGTCAATTACATGTAAACTGAACAACACTCTACTTAAAAACCACTGGGTAATTAAAGAAAATACAGCATGCCAAAATCTCTGGGACATGGCAAGATCAGTACTCAGAGGGCAGTTTACAGCAATAAATGTACATATCCAAAAGGAAGAATTAAAATAAACACCCTATCATATCAATTACATTTAGAAAAATACCATCAAAACAAGTGCTCAGAAAAAAAGAGAAATAGTAAAGATTAGAACAAAGTATGTAAATCAGAAAATAAAAAATATAGAGAAGAAAATTAACAAGATAAGAAGTTCGTTCTTCTATTGTACCTGCATTGCAACTAAAGGTCCAAAAGCGAGGCTGATCGCCATTTCCAGCCAGGTTTTGTCTAGCTCTTTGTTTACAAACAGATCCATGCTCCTGGTCTCTCCCACCCAGCGGCACCAGATGGATGTCATCCCAGCCCCCAATGCAATCTTCTGCCCAATATTTCATTAGAAAGAAACCTCACAGCAGTACACTGCTAGTTGATGATTATGCCATTCAGGCAGAGCTATCCACAGATTCATGAGCCAGCATAACAGTTTCTTTCCCTGAAAAAATATCAAACTCACTTTACTAAAACTATAAAGAAAGTCAGCAATGTTTATTGAAGCAATTGATTCCCAGATCTGAATTGCCCCCAAACCTGAATAATAACAATACATGTCACCTTAATCCTTAGTAGTTCAAGAAATTTCCTGAATTTCCAAAATAATGCAGAAGTTGCATAATGCATAGAAGCTGCTATTACACAATAAAGTTAAAATGAATAAGTGGGCGCATGAAGAACATGTAAGTAAATTATAACAAAAGTAAAATTGCCAAAAGTGTTAACATTCGAATCACTAGAACACGATCCTATGGGGGAGTGAACAAAATTCAGAATACTTATTTGAGTTCCTTTACAGAAGTCATACCTTATGTAACTTCCTTCTCTGTAGATCTACTGTTTATAAATATTCCTAAACTTGTTATGAAAAAATATATTCTATGTGATAGCTGATCTCTTTTGGCCTGGAGACCGGGTCCTGCTTTGTAGTGGAAGGAGGTCTTCTGCACACCAGAAGATGGGAGGTGGCGGACCCTGGATTCATCAAACCAGAATCCAGCATCATAAGAACTAAATATGGGGCAGCTGAACTCTGTTAGACTTAAACTAAGATTAAAGCAAGTTTTAATAGGTTCTTGTTGTTGTTTGTTTGTTTGTTTTTTGTTCTTCCCTTACTGGCATGAACTTAGACTTTCCCACCACAACTCCACAGACACCTTGGAACCTGAGGTCTCTTTCCTCCAAGGAGAAAATTTCTGGGTTTATCTGGCAAAGGAAGTTTGGAATATCCAAGATTTCTGCTTGATGGATGGGAGTTAGACCTGGCTCATCCCTGCAATCCTGTTTGATTGGCATGTGCACCTCCCAGGAAGCTCTTCCCATTTACACTGTTTTCTAGTATCAAGGGTAGAAATGAACATATCAAGATATATACATGGAAGTCCTTCAGTGCAAGCTGGAGACAAAGATTTGTAGTCTAATGCAAGTGTCTCAGATTACAAACTCTGTAGACTGCATCTGCTTTGTTCTCTGAAATCCTGTCTTATTAAAGAAAATCTTTATTTTGGAATGATTCACATAAAATATAATTTACCAATTTTAGGTGGACATAATGAGGATTTTCCTCCCAAGACCACTCTCACCTCCTAGTAACCATTACCAATCTTTTCTCAGGTATTTACCTAATGCAGATATCTCATGTAAATGGAATCATACAATATTTGTCCTTTGTATCTGGCTTATTTCCTTGTGCATAATAGTTTTTATTTTAACAGTTTAATTGACATATATTTCACATAGCATGCAAATGGAGTGGTTTAAGCATACTAAAAAGAGCAACCATCACCGTAATCAATTTTAGAGACGTCCTGTTGTGATTTGAACAAGGACAAGAACTGTGGAGCCATCCAAACTGTATTTTACCACAATTCTCATGTTAAATTCCCTCTGAGGTTCCTTATTTCGGGGAGCAGAACCTTTTCTTCTACCCCTGATAACTTCCTATTGTGGCAGGGGTGTGCATGTGTGTTCAATTGGGAGATTAGAAATGCACCTGCCTTGTCAACAGTGTTTCATTGACACTACAGATAATTGTGTGACTACTGAATTTAGTCTACATGGACTATATTCGTTATGCTAATCTTCATATTAAATATTAAGTAAGGCAAAGTACATTGTCCTTACCATATCCATCCCTTCAGGAGGGACAATCAGAGCCTAGCCTGAAATTAATAAATTGGCTTGTGCTACCACAAAGCATTAGCTGTTATTAACAAGGAATTGGAACAAGTAAGAAAGACTACCTTTTGAAATATTGTGTTATGGTATATTGTTAATATTCAAACACAGATATGGCTGTTCATAATTCAAAAAAATTTACTGCTTCAATTCCCCTAAGAACTCTAAGTAAAGCAAGCAGTAAATAAAGTTACAAATATAGACAATAAACTCAAGTGACCTTCTTTGATGAAAAAAAAAAAAGCCTCTCTGGACTCAATTCTTAGCTTCCTTATTTATCCTAATGTGAAAAAGGTGTGGAGGGTAGGACCATATCTGACCTCCTCTAGCTTCCCTACTGTCTGCCATGAGACAGAAGTCAAACATGCCTCCACACCCCATCTTGCTTTACCTATTCTGACATCAACCGAGCTCTACTTCTAAGCTGGATTCTTTAATTCATTGTAATGGCTAAGCAGAACTCACAGAAAAAGTTATGGGGGTTCATTAAGGAAGTTAATAGGTTACTGCAAGTTAGGATCAGTAAACAGGAAGGATGCAATCATGGGCTCACAGCAACATCCCTCTTCAGCCAGTAGCCAAGTCTCTCTTGGCTCCTCAGCCTCTCAGCCATGAGATCCTTTGGCCTCTGCCTCCATGGACCAGGAAGCCTGCCTGTTTCTCCACCTCACAATCCCATATTCTTGACACTGCTTGTCTGTTCTGTCTCATGGTTTCCTTGTCTCAACTTCTTGTCTTTTTCTGGTTCCTTTGCTCTGTCCCACAGTCTTTGTGCTAGAGTCTGCTGTTTCTTGTCTTGGCCTCCCCCACTTAAGACAGGGATGATCTTCTTCTGATGATCCTGGCATTTCTCTGTGTCTGAGATGGCTCTTATGTACAGAGGAATGGTTTTAGTGGAGGTATAGATTTTGTCTTTTAGCAGACCATATCCCCAAGGAAAACAAAGGGTGTGACTTCGTTCACACCCTCTACTAAAGTCAAGAGTTAATCCTAAATTAAACCTGACCATTCATATTATTTTCTAACACTCTAGATCAATTCCTTTCTCATTCATTGCCATTGAGTTGATTCTGACTCATAGTAATCCTATAGGTCAGGGTAGAACTGCTCCTGTGGGTTTCCAAGACTGCAACTCTTTAAAAGAGTAGGTAGCTAAGTGGAGAGAAAATGTTTTGAGAAACGATGTACAAATGCGCTTTATACAATTGATGTGTGTATGGATTGGGATAACAGTTGTATGAGCCCCTAATAAAATGTTAAGGAAAAAAAAAAAGAGTAGGTAGCCTCATCTTTTTCCATTGGAGTGGCTGGTGGTTTTGAACTCCAGCCGAACAGATGACCACTATACCATCATGGTTCCATGGTCAACTTCTTTTGGGGGTACTGTCATGTGCCGAACTCCTCACGTTTTTCTTCCTCAGAGAAACTTCGAAGTTTCTCCTGAATGGGTTGCCACAGCACCAGAAGGAGCCACACACTTAAGACAATATAGCAACAGGGAAAAAAGCCAAGGAAAGATTTACTAAGTAAAATCACACTTTGAAAGATAGAAAGGGCTTAAAGAAGACAGCATCTGAAGCCAAATCACTCGGTTTTACAGGGGTAGGAGCATGATTCAATTGTATTATCTTAGACCCAAACCAAGTCCTTTTAATTTGTCCTAACTTTTGTGTACTGACCAGTTGGTAAGGCATTTTGTTGATTGTTCCTTTGGATAACCTCTGATTAGTTGGTGGGGCCTTCTTGTTGACTGGTCCATTTCGAGTTTGGTGATTGGTCTTTTGAACTGCTGTCTGGAATCCTGATTAGCTGAGTGGCCATGAGTCAAACATTCTGCTGGGGGATGGGGCTGCTCAGCATTCTTTCTTGATTTTCGACTCCTCACTATGTAACCACTATCCTGGCTTGTAGTAGCATAGATTTTTAATTTTTTAATTTTATTTGGGGCTCTTACTGCTCTTATTACAATCCATACATAGATCCATT
>NW_022111319.1:3520723-3535258 GCF_000313985.2 Echinops telfairi
CACCCTGACTGGCTCTACTCTTCCTTGTGACCCTTCGGTAAGGGGATGTCTAATTGTCTACAGATGGGCTTTGGGTCTCCACTCTGCCCTCCCTCTCATTCCCATTGATATGCTTTCTGTTTCTTTGTTTATTTGTTTTGGTTTTGGGTCTTTGATACCTGATACCTGATCCCATTGACACCTCATGATCACAGGCATGATCACAAGCTGGTATACTTCTTCTATGTAGGCATTGTTGCTTCTCAGCTAGATGGGCTATTGTTTATCTTCAAGCTTTTAAGACCCCAGATGCTATAGCTATTGATAGCTGGGCACCATCAGCTTTCTTAACCACATTTGCTTATACATCTATTTTGTCTTCAGCGATCGTGTCAGACAAGGTAACATCACAAAGTGCCATGTTAGTAGAACAAATTATAAATATGTAATTACATTTACATACAATGACAGGGGAATGGAGCTATGTACATATATTTATTTATAAAGTATTATGGTAGCAGATGGACATTGGGCCCCCACTCAAGTATTCCCTCAATGGAAGAGGATGGATTATTTTTATTGGGCTTGGACTTTAAATTTATAAAAACGGAAGCACATATCATGTGCTATCTTGTAACCTGCTTCTTTAGCTGAATATTTAATTTATAATATTCATCTATTAATAACAGTTTTACTGACATATAATTCACATATCCTACCTCTGAATAGTTCATTTCTCATCATCTACCCCTGACATATGCCTAAGAAACAGCAATCCAATTACTGTCTTTATAGTTTTACTTATCTTGAATTTCATATACAGAAAAACAGAAAACAAAAGTAATAACAAACTAAGACCTAGAAAAACCTTGGTCAGATAAAAAGCAGAAAGTAGTAAAGCCAGAACAAATTTTAAAGTGGTGAAATGAGAGATCAAATGATAAAAGCAGTAACAATGAGAGTAGAGATACCAGGAGGATTAGGAGAGGGTGGGGGGAGAATGGGGGAATCGATCACAAGGATCAACCTATAACCCCCACCCAGGGAGACAAAGAACAGAAAAGTGGGTGAGGGGGCAACAGAGGATGATATAAGATATGAAAATAATAATCTATAACTTATCAAGGGTTCATGAGGGAGGGAGGGTCGGGGAGAGAGGGTGAAGAAATGGGGAGCTGATATTAAGGCCACAAGTGGGAAGAGAATGCTTTGAAAATGATGATGGTAGCATATGTGCAAATGTGCTTGACACACTGGATGAATGTATGGATTGTGATAAAAGATGTAAGAGCCCCCAATAAAAGTAAATTAAAAAGTGGTAAATTTTAACCTAGTTATGTCTAGAATATTCCACTTTTCAATACACTCTGTTTCATAACAAGGCTATTTATATCTCTGCTTTATGGTCAGAGGGGATTCACCAGAGGCTTAATCCATGTGAGGACCCTGAAAACAGATTTTGGGCTTTCACTGTCATCATAACCTTCCACAAACAAAGTGTTCAGAATTTGAGCCCCAATGCTGTTCTCTCCCCTGATCTTGGATTTTATAATACTTGGATCACATAGGCTGGTGTGTTCCCTCCATGTGTACTTAGCTGACGCTTCACTTAGATCACTACTTATTTTAACATAAACTATTTTAAGACCCCAGGCGCTATTTTGTTTCTAATAGCCTGACACCATCTGCTTTCTTCACCACACTTTGCTATAGCATCCATATCTTCACTAATCTCTGCATGAGGGGAAGTATTGAATGGGATCATGTCATAAGAACTACTTGTTCTTAGAGTAGGGCTATAATTAAGTGTGAGCTCAAAATCCATTCATATCTTTATGGTTTATATATGTCCATGGCTCACTTTAGAGACATGATTTTCCCTTTATGGTAGAATAGTATGTCATCCTCATGGGGCATATAATAATTCCATTTATAATATAATTAATTTAGCCAGTGGTATAGAATTAAAACACTGTTGAGAACAAGAAAGTATACATGTAAAGGGCAGCCTTTTAGACCTCAGGGAGTTTACTTTACAGATCTAAAACTTACGTGACTGCACATTATTTACACAAGCAATGACGGTGGGAGACAGGGCACAATTTTTAATGGCACTCATTTACAAAGACAGAACCATGACTACAAGACTAATACATGTCATAAAAAAGCAAAGAGAGATGAAAATAGCTAATCTATGGGCACACTCAAAACAAGTGATCTGAACCAAACTTCAATGACCTCTAAATCCAGAAACTTGGGATAGTAGTCATCTGCTTCTTTTCACAATAGAGTGTTTCATGGGAGGATTGCATTTCATTAAATCTTCCGCAGGTGAGTTTAAGGTAAAGTGCAGTTCACCAAATTGGATCCTTCCAGTGTGGTCTAGAAAGATGTTGTGCACCTCAAAAAGATATGGAGTTGAATGTCCCAGTTGTCTATAGCACACAATCTGAGTCACCAAGAGCTGGATAGAAACAAAATCAAAAATATATAATTGGGGTATCGGGCATATTCTCCACTTGTGGGAGAATATACATAATGCTAAGCATTTATCCCAATGACAGGTTGCCCCACCTGGTTTATCCACTAGCAGAATTGAAATCACATTCATATATATATATATAATCTCCCTCCTTCCCCACGTCTTCACTTGACTTTCCATTAATGTTCACTAAGCATCCTTGTAGGAGTGTCTCTTGATTTGGGGTGACCCTAGAGCAATGTTATATGGCAGGAACTGATTGGTCTTTTCCTTCTCCCCACATTAACTCATTGCTTGGTAGACTAGATTAGAAAACTATATGACCTGAGACCAAAGGCCTGTCTTTGGCTTAGAGTTTTCCTTTATAGTAGTATTCACATAAAATATTCGTCCTTTTGTGATTGATAAACTTCATTTAGCATATTCTTTTCCAGGTCTATCCATGTCACAAGATGTTTCATGGTTTCATCACTGTTTTCTAATGAATGCATAGCATAGTCCATTGTATGTGTGTGCCGGAGTTTCTTTTATGCCCCAGTTATTTGAAATATAATTCACATAACATAAATTCCGTAGTTCATTCATATTTAAAAAGACTAGTATATACATCATCACAATCAGTTCTAGTGTTTCCTACCTGCTTCCGTGTTCTTTGTTTGCTCCCCAATTCCTCTCAACTTCCCCCCCCCCACCCTGTATCCCCGATAAATCATTACATCAAGTAGTGTCCCTATAGATCCACTCCTTCTGTGCTTTATAAACTGGGAAACATGTCAAAAGAAAACTGTATATACATATGTAAAAAAGAAAGAAGAAAAGACTACTGGCAATATTAAAATAATCCAGAGAAAAAATGTCTGTCGAGGAACAAGCAAGAAATATTTAAAACTAGAGAAAATCCAGAATTGGTCAAGAGGGAGATCAAATGACTAGGTAACATATTATACCATATTTCCATTCACCATTATCAAGTTATAATAGTCTCTGTCTGATAGCAAGGGTATTCTTGTCCTTCAACTGTGGTCAGAGGGGATCTACAAGGCTTAATCCACGTAGATACCCTGCAGGGGGATTTTGGGCTCCCCCTGTCATCAATAGCTTTCAGAAAATTGGGTGTTCACAATTTAACCTGTGATACCTTTCCCTCCATTGTATTTGGATTTTGTTATTTGTCATCTTTGGATTGCATAGGCTGGTGTGCTTCTTTCATGTAGACTTAGTTGACACCACACTTAGAAGAATGCTTGTTTGAATACAAGCCTTTAAGACCCCAGACAGTGTTCTTTCTTACAACCAAGCACCTTATGCTTTTTGCACTACATTTTTCTGTAATACCCATATCTTCAGTGATCTTTTCATGAGGGTGAGAATCAAGCAGGGCAATGCCATAAGAATCAAATGTTCTTGGTTTGCGCTAGAATTATTTGGGACTCTAGAATCCATTCACTTGTCCATAGATTATGTAGAACTCTGGTTTATTTCAGAGGTCTCTTTATCATTTTATGACAAAGAACATTAACATCATCCCCTGAGGCATAAGGCAATTCCATTGATAGTGTCATTAATTTATTCAATGTCAAATAATTTAACATATTGTTGAGAAAAGGAGTTTATGCAAGTATAGCTCAACTCTGAAATGCAATCCATGAGTTGTTTATTTGCACAGATTTAATTTTTAAATGATTGAGCTCTGTTTACATTTACCATGGGTATTGGTACAGGGGAAATTTTCCAGTAACATTCATTTACAAGGGCAGAAGCTTGTCTATCAGATTAATACAGGTCATACGAAAACAAGAAGGGCATTGACATAGTAAACATATGGTGGTTCTGGGTCACTTTTCATTGGTTGCCCTGAAAACCAGGCATCCGAATCAAGGTCCATCATTTGTTTCTTCTCATATCAGGGAATTCCAGTCTTAAGTCCAAGGACACAGGTTATTTAAGGTAGAGCCCAATTCATTCAGTGGGATTTCCGAGTCTTTCGGGTGTGGCCTATGAGAGATTCCATGTTCCCCAGATAGAAACTCTAAGGTCATCAAAGTACATAGCACAATGGCGGTTTCAATGAAGGCAACATGCGATTTGTCCAATGCATTATGTTGTTTGATTTCTTGACTGCTGCTTCCATGAGCATTGATGGTGGATCCCCCAAAATAAAATCCTTGACAGCTTCAATCTCTTCTCCATATATTATCATGTTTTTTACTGGTCCAGTTGTGAACATTTTGGTTTTCTTTATTTTGGATTGCAATCGATACTGATGTCTCCAGCATAACATCTGACACACTCACTTAGAACTTTCCCACGTCCACAGCTGTGCGAACCATGGCCTGAATGCAAACTTCTCTCTCTCTCTCACTTCTAAAAGCTGCACTGTTTTTGTTTCTCTACAGAACCCAGCCTAAGACATTTGTTATAATATGGGTTCTAGAGAAACAGAATTGCAAGAATGAGTTTTTTAAGTTGATTCTTAAATTGGATTAGTTTTAAAGGTATTGATAACTCTGCCTCCATCGGTTAATAGGGAACTGCTAAATTATGGAGTGAAGTGATAATATCATCACTGGTGGGAAGTGAGGACATAGGTGATCATGTATTTGATTTTTCTCTCTCAATTTTCTCAGGATGAATCCAGACTAAAGCATGGCATAAACACAAACAAACAAACAACCCCCCACCTCCAAAAGAAAAACCTAAAATTTCCATTCCAGGCCAGAAAGAAAGGCTTATTTCTGATAGTAATTAAGCTGATATTTATGAAAAACAAACTCAGTCTAATTGTGAGAGGTTAGGTTATAATGCTAACTGAGCCCCCAAACTTGAATAATGTCTAAAGTTAAACTGTGGGTATTGATCAGGAAGAAATGGGATCTTAAAACTTGGGATGGGGACATAAAGGAAGATAATCAGGAATATCAGCCCCTAAATCCCATTGAACTATTGTAGTCAAAAGCACCACCCCTCCCAACTGAAGAGTTAACTCTATCTTTATGTGTTAACCATTATCAGTAAAATCACTATCTTTTCCACTTATGAAATTATCCCAAATGTGCATGCTGATATGGCACCCGAGGGATTGTCCAGAGAATTGTCTGAGTTAAATGCCTTATAAGACATTGTGGAAAGTTCCCAGGAAACACGCCTCCACCCATTATTGATTCCAGAACTATGATTATGCTTACGTGCGAGTGAGCACCCAGAGGTACCCATGATAACCCAGGGGGAACTGCATTACACTCCAAATGGACCTCTTTATTTTTAAAGTATGTACCAAGAGAAAATTGGGAATGTAGATGGAAATGTCTATTGATGGTATGACACAATGTGCAGTGAACACAAGATTCATTAAGTCTGAGATTGTTGATGTAGGACAACTAAGCACAGACTCTTCATTCAATGTGACAGTTCCAGATATTAGCAAATAATCTGATAGTGTATTTGATAGCATGGATTGTGCGGTAGCCTACAAGAAATGAAGTTGAACTACCAGACCTATGTTGCTATACTGTAGAAGAAACTATCCAAAATCTTAGAGAAAGTGGCCAGTGAGAATTGATTTATCAAGATAGATCCATATACAGAAGATATGTGGAGCATCCAGAGGAAATAACTTTTACTACAACATTGAAGAACATATTTGTGAAGGGAGTTCCAATATTTCTGTGAATAACTGATTTTATATAATGTGTACCATGGTGGTTTGCGTGTTGCTGTGATGCTGGAAACTATGTCACTAATATTTCAAATATTTCAAATACCAGCAAGGTCACCCAAAGTGAAAAGGTTTCAGTAAAGATTCCAAACTATGAAGAAGCAATAGGCTGCTCAGTTTTAAGGAATTGGCCACTGTAAACATTGTGACTACCATCAGAACACTGTCAGATATAGTGCCAGAGAACAAGCCCTTCAATATCGAAGGCACTCAAAATATGAGTGAGGAAGAGCTGCCCTATCAAAGTAGAGTCGACCGCAATAACATTTGAGACTTTTATTTGTGAATGGGGCATGACTCCAAATGAGAAGCAGCTGCGATCATGAACTAATATTTGCATCTTGAACTGTAAGAAGTATGAAGTCCTCAAAAATGAAATGTACTGCATAAAGTTGCTGGTAGTGTTTTCTTTCTCCCTCTCTACTTTTAGTCTTATTTTAAATTTATTTTTCTGCTTTGTTTTTGCTTTTATTGTTTCTGATATGTTTCCCAGCTTATGAAACATAGAAGGATTGGGTGCATAGAGGTAATAATTGATGTTTTGGTTTATCAGTGATGGAAGAGTGAGGTTGAGGGGAATTGGGGAACAAATAATGAATGTGGGAGGTGGAAGGGGGCCCAAGAACTGATTATGATAATCTACACACTTTTCAAAAGCAATTTAACTATGGGAGTGTATGATTTCTGAATATAAAACTATTGGGGGAAAAACTGGTTGACATTCAATCATTTCATGAGGTAGCATATGATCAAGAATTGATAATGCTGAAGGAAGAAATCCAAGCTGCACTGAAGGCATTAGTAAAAATCAAGGCTCCAGGAATTGACGGAATATCAATTTAAATATTTAAACAATTGATGAAGCACTGGAAGTACTCACTCACTTATGTCACAGAATTTGGAAGACAGATTCCTGGCCAACTGATTGGAAGGGATCCATATCTGTACCCTTTCCAAAGAAAGGTGACTCAACAGAATGCAGAAATTATAGAACAATATCATTGATGTCGCATGCAAGTAAAATTCTGCTAAAGACCGTTTAACAGCTGTTGTAGCACAGCACATGGCCATGGACCTGAATTCAGAAGAACACCTGGCAGGAAGGATATCATTGCTGATGTTAGATGGATTTTGGCTGGAAGCAGAGAATACCGGAATGATATTTGTTTGTTTTTCATTGATTATTTATAGTCATTTAATGGTGTGGATCATAACACACTATTCAAACGAATGGGAATTCCAGACCATTTCGTTGTGATAATGCAGTTGTGCAAACAGAACAAGACAATACTGAATGGTTTAAAATCAGGAAAGGTATTCTTCAGGATTGAAACCATTCGCCTTATTTAATCGATCTCTATGATGATAAAATAATTCAAGATGTTGGGCTATATGCAGAAGAATGTGGTATCAGGATTGAAGGAAGGTTTATTAACAACTTGCTGATGACACAGAGTTGCTTGCTGAAAGCCATGACTGGAAGCACTTGCTGATGAAAATCAAAGACTACAGTCTTCAGTATGGATTGCAACTCAGTGTAAGGAGAATCAAAATCTTCACAATTGGATCAATTGGTACATCATGATAGACTGAGAAAAGATTGACGTTTTAAAGGGTTTCATCCTACTTGTATTCATAATCTATGCTAATGGAAGTTACAGTCAAGAAATCAAACAACATATTTCATTGTGCAAATATGCTACACACAATGTCTTCAAAGTGTTGAAAAGCACGTTATGTCCCTTTGAGGAGTAAGGTGCACCTAACCTAATCCATGGTATTTTCCATTTCCTTATGTGCATGTAAAAAGTGGACATTGAATAAGGAAGATAGAGAAGAATCGATGTATTTGAATTGTGGTGCTGGGGAAGAAGATTGAATGTACCATGGTGCCAAAAGAGCAAACAAATCTCTCTTGGAAGAAGTACAGTCAGAATGCTCCTTACAAGTGAGAATGGTGAGACTTCAGGTCCTGGACTTTGACATGTTATCAAGAGACACTAGTCCCTGGAAAAGGACTGCATGCTTGGTAGAAGGGCAGCAAAAAAGAGGAAGGCCACAATGACTCAAGCATAACAATTGTGAGCATGGCGTAAGATTGGGGAGTGTTTTGTTCTATTGTGCATAGACTCGTTATGAGTTGGAACCAATTCCAGGGCACATAGCAAGTCTTCATTTGCTGAAATTTAAAGATTCTGGGTAGAATTTTAATATCAATAATTCACAGCATTGAACTAAGTAAGGTATGTGCAGAGAGAAAATACATTTTTCTCTCTATTAACATCTTATTTTAATAACACTAAATTTTTATTAAATTCATGATTGAATTTTTAAAAGTTGAGTCTAATTCATGGAATTTCCATGGGCTACCAATCAAAAAGTTGGAAGTTCAAGTTCACACTGAATAAATGCTTGGCAATCTATCTCTAAAACTTCAGCAATTAAAACCTTGTTGTAGAACAGTCCTACTCTGTTTCACATAGGACTACAATGAGTTGTAGTAAACTTGGTAAACTGTTTTTGCAAATAAAATACTAATTCACTGGAAATTATGGAGCAAAGTTATTTGTTTCTATCCTTTCCGCCTTGTTCCAGGTTTAGGATCTGAGAATACACTTAATAAAAACAAACAAAAATACTTTGGGAAATGTAGACTCTTGCAAGGCCTATATTTTAATTTTGAGAATTTATTCTAATTTTTCAGAATTACATATGTGCTGTTAGCTAAGGTTTGGGGTTCATTTGTTTGTTTTGATTTTAAAATTTAAGATTACCTCAGGAAATCATGGTTTACCTTAAGGAAAAACAGGTTAAGCAAAAAAGGAATCGAAAATGAAAGGCTAGACCCATCAGAAGAACATATTTGAGATCTTTGTCTGAGGTGGCAGAGGCCAAGATTAGAAGCTACAGAGAAAGGCACAGAGATTAGGCAACAGAGCAAAGGAGCCAGGCTAAGGCCAGAGGCCAAGGCAAGAAGACCATGAAACAGAACAGAGGGGTAGCACAAGACTATGAGATTGTAAAGCAGAGAAATTAGCTGTCATTTTGACCTATGGAGGAAGAGGCCAAGGGACCATGTGACAGAGAGGTTGAGGACCAGAGACAGACTTGGCTTCGGGCTGAGGAGAGGTGCTACTGTGGAGGAATGATGAAATCCTTACTGTTCACTGAGTTTGACTTGTGGTAACCTGTTAACTTCCTTAGTAATCCCCCTTAATCATAAGTATTGTCTGAGAGTCTTTTGTAACCATTGCAACAAATTACTGAACCTAGCATACAAGTCGAGTGCCATGGAAGGAATGGCTACTATCAAGATAGGGTATAAAAAGATTTATAGGGAGGCATGTCTAATCCCTGCCTCGTGACAATAGGGAAGCCACAGGAGGTTAGATATGACCTCCCTCTATGCCATTGTCATCGTGTGCTACATTTTAACGAGATAGCCCTGGCTGCTGCTTTTTACATTGAATGAAGGGTAGAAACACGCAGATGTCCCACACCACTGTGAAAGTTCCAAATACTGCAACACTACAGTCGAACTCCATCACCTATTTGTTGGTTGGTAGCTTTTATGTGGCTATGCCACTGATCATTTAAATACCAGTAGGGTCACCCATGGCCCATATATTTCAAAGAAGTTTCTAGGTGAAGTTATACTAGAAGTCATGTCCTGGCCATATAGTTCTGAAAATTAATCTAGGAAAACCATGTGGACCATTACAGAAAATTGTCCCATAGAGTGCTGGACTATGAACTATTTAGGTTGGAAGGTTCTCAGAATACACAAGAAAGGAACCTAGCATATTGTTGATAAACAACAGTGAATATGGACTATGGCACTGACTGAACTGATGATGTTTCATTCTCTGAAATATAAGATTGTCTGTTAAATATGAAATATGAGGTTAATTCTCTTAAATATGCATCAGATTCAACATCATGGAAAGTAGCAACAACAGCTACATAGTTCCATTAATGAGTATTAATATCATGACAGAGTTAAGTTTTCTTGTAGTTAAAATTCACATTAGCCTAGTAAAGTAGAGCATAAGACATTTCTGGGACTTGGTATGTTGTATAATATACAATTTTATTTTACACATATGAAATATTTAATCTTATTAAAACTAAGCTCAGATTGATATAACTCTGAAAAAACTAGCTTCTGGTATAATGTACTACTCTGCCATGTCAATAGACAATCTTGCACATTTCTACTTAACAATAATATCGTTGGGTTGTAGGACTGTGATATCAATCTTAATTTGTATTACATAATACATCTATATAAAAATAATATCATTTCAGAAACATCTTTGAGTCTCAAAGTTTTGCATTTTAGCATCTAGGCTTTCAAAGGTGAAGCAGGCCTCAGGACCACTGTAACCAGTAAATGACTTCATTGAGCTGCAAGGCAGATGGATTCATTCCAGTTCTGTGATGCTGACATCGTTGAACATTGGCTACGTTACAATCTTCATTACTGTGATCTGGATCAGGTTATGGTGAAGTAATTTCCCTTGGGTTTTGCACTTAGAAAGCCTATACAGTAATTTACTTGGACCTAACTTGAGAGCAGCCTTCCATTCCCCCACCATCAAGTAAATTGGTGTTTATCAGTTGCACATGAGTATATGTGATTTGGAAGACTTTCAAATGAGATCCATATGGTTTATCTCATTCTATGGTCAAACAATTGCATGCATGAAATGAGATTTTTTTAACAAGTATGATGGAATTAATAACAAATGATGCAACCCCCAGTGTGAAGACCTTACCATGTATGTAGGTGCTGTTATTATTTTCAGGTGCTATCAAGTCAATTCCAGCTCATAGCGAGCCTAAAGACAACAGAGAAAATACTGCATAGTCTTGTACCATCCTCTTATGTTCGTACGTTGTTCTTATGTTTGAGCCCATTGTTGCAGCCACTGGGTCAATATATCTCATGGAGGACCTTCTTTTTTGCTGCCCCTCCATTTTACCAAGCATGGTGTCCTTATCCATAGGCTGGTCTCTCCTGACAACATGTTCAAATATATGAGACAAGGTCTTGCTATCCTTGCCTTTGAGGAATATTCTGGCTGTACTTCTTCCAAGAGAGATCTGTTTGTCCTTTCGGCAGTCCATAGTACTTTCAATAATCTTTGTCAACACCATAGTTCAAATGCATCAATTTTTCTATGGTTTTTCCTTTTTAATGTCCAACTTTCACATGCATATGAGGCTATTGAAAATACCATGAGGGACGAGGAGGCTGTAGGGGGGCTTCATCCTTTACAGTGGAGTGACACCTTTGCCATATCATTCCTAAAACTCAGATTCCAAATTCTCAAAAATGCTCCATATATAGTCTATGCTTAAAATGCCACACTGACCAGTGAAAGTTAAGTTATAGATTAAAAATTAGATTTATCCTATTTTTAGTAGTTCATTAAAACTTGCAAAACCCGAAGGCATGTATAAGACAGACCACTTTTAGAGAAGAACGTCTCATATATTCTATACTAAAACAAGCAATGTAAAATCAATGAATGCCCCTGCCAGAGACAGAAACCTTGGAGACCTCCAAAACATGGGCCAGTCCTGTCAAGTTCTGATTCTCACAGGGTCACTATTTTTTATCAGAGCGCTGACTGGAATAGCCTCTCTTAATGTTATTAGTTGCTGTCCCACCATTGAAACTCATAAGGATGCCATGTTTTACAGATCAAAAATGATCCGTAGGATTTTGGTGGCTGTAATCTTAGGGTTTTCCTTCTGAATTAGCACCAATTGAGTTCCAACTACTAATCGTTAGGTAATCAATCAATCTTAAATGATTTATACCACCTAGTCTTTCAAACAAATTAAATATAACAATTATTTGATCATCTCTCTATATATTACTTTAAACATTAACAAATGGCTCAGGTTAATTGCATCATTGAAAATTGAAAGGAAAAGATATAAAGGCTATGTAACTTGCTAAAGGTTAAATTGTTGGAAAATGGCAAAATTAGGATTCTAAATGACTCTCCTGGTTACTGGATCCTTTTTCTGTAAACCATATGTTACAAAAATTATTCTCACAGTTGTACATGATGCCAACATCTTTCAGTTAATTATCATCCTGACATATAGTTTCTCTCTTCTTAAATCATAGCTAAGCTTGATTTATTTACTATATGAAAACAGAATATTTAGCAGACCATTAATATAATAACTGTATAATACTTTTTATGCTAAAGTTGTTTGCAAACATCTAACTGTTGGGAGTTAACTAATTTGTATTTATGAGACTATGACTTTATACATGCTACATTTATGCTACTCGATGAAGCTCAAAACTTTGCTAATAGTATAACAATTTCCAAGATTGATTATTTTGCAGTATATTGTTTACAAATTACTTGGACAACCCAAAAACATTTTGTGAAAACATATTATGTGCAATCTTAAGCTAGTTGTATTGTATAATACAATAACAAATGCCATTGAATCATATACCTGAAAAAACTGAGAATACCAGGAGATTAGATTTCTATAAAAAGGGATTTATGGTATAAGGAAAAAATGAAAGCGTTAAAATACATAAATAAAATGCTATATGAGTTGAAAAAGATAAGACTGGATTTGGATAGGTTGACAAGAATGAGTTCATAAAATCTCTCGTTTGAACAGAGATTTTAAGGTTTAATCTAATTAAGGGGAAAACTGGGTAAAAAGGTCATTACATTGGAGGGAGTAACATAAAGAAAGGCATAAAAGAAAAACAAAGTGCAGAGACAGTTTCTGGAAGTGTAAGCAATTTGATTTAATTAAAATATATGCAATGTGAGAAGGTACAATGGCGAAATAAAATTGGAAAGGTAAATTGGACCTAAAATGCTATTCAACAGTGTTTAGACTTTAGTTTTATTTAGTAAAGTATTATCAAAGTGTTTTGAGCATAAAAGTGATTTGATAATAGTTATGATTTTGGAATTCAGCATCATCAATTTGGTTATCCATTAAGACAGCAATAATTGAGCTACATCTAGTTAGCTTGTCCACTACTTTAAAGGAATGTGTGTGACCAATCTGGAACTTAGCCATGTTGTTGTTGTTTTTAAGTGTCATTGAGTCAGTTCCAATTCATAGAACCCCTGTGTACAACAGAATGAAACGCTGCCTAGGCCTGTACCGCCTCCCAATTATTCTAACATTAGAGCCCACTGGGCAGCAACTGTGTCAATCCATCTCATTGAAAGCCTTCCTCTTTTTCTCTCCCCCTCTACTTTACCACACATGATGTCTTTCTCCAGGGACTTCCCTCTCCTGACAACATGCGAGAACTATGTGAGAGAAGTCTTGCCACCCTTGCCTCTAAGGATCACTCTGGCTGTACTTCTTCCAAGGCAGATTGGTTTGTCCTTCTGGCAATCCATGTCACTTTCAATATTCTTTGTCAGCACCACAATTCAAATTCGTCAATTCTTCTTTGGTCTTATTTATTCAGTGTCCAACTTTCACATGCAGCATATGAGGCAATGGAAAATACTATGGCCTGGATCAGGGACATCTTTGTCCTCAAAGCAACATCCTTGCTTTTCAATACACCAAGAGGTCTTATACAGAAGATTTACCTAATGCATCTTATCTTTTGATCTCTTGACTGCTGTTTCCATGGGCATTGGTTGTGGACACAAGCAAGACAAAATCCTTGACAACATCAAACTTTTCTCTATTTATGATGTCACTTTTTGATCCAGTTTTGAGGATTTTGATCTTCTCGACATTGAGTTGTAATGCTTACTGAAGGCTATAGTCCTGAATCGTCATTAGCAAGTACTTTAAGTCCTACTCACTTTCAACCAGCAAGGTTGTGTCATCTGCATACACCAGGTTGTTACGCTTTCCTCTAATATTGATGCCACTTTCTTCCTTATATAATCCAGTTTCTCTGCTAATTTGTTCAGCTTACTGATTGAATAAGTATAGTGAGAGGATACAACCCTATCGCACACCTTTCTTGATTTTAAACCATGTGATATTCCCTTGTGTTCCCAGAACTGCATCTTCATCTATGAACAAGTTCTGCATGAGCACAATGAAGTGTTCTAGAATTTCCATTCTTCCCGAAGTTTTCCATAATGTGTTATGACTCACAAAGTCGAATGTTTTCACTTAATCAATAAAACCTAAGTAAACATCTTTCTGGTATTCTTTTCTTTGAGCTAAGACCTATCTGACACCAGCATGATAGGTCTTGTTCTAGGTCCCCTTCTAAATCTGGCCTCAGCCTCTGGCACCTTCTTGTCAATATCATACTACCACCACTTTAGGACGATCTTCAGCAGCATGTTGTTGCATGTGATATCAATGGTACTTTTTTGTA
>NW_022111319.1:3536219-3570513 GCF_000313985.2 Echinops telfairi
TCATTTTCTATTCTGTTAATATGACTTCAGTTTCAGACAGTTTCTTTTCAACACACTCCTGTTAGTATATTTGAATTATCTTTACCATAATATTATTTCAGATATCAATGACATTATCTTATAAATTCCATATTATGATGGATGAATTGTTTTTTGGAATAGGCATATATAGTGATCTCTTCCATGCAGTTGTCCAGGTAGCTGTCTTCTTAATTTCTTAGCATAGGTGAATGAGTGCTTCCAGCATTGCATGCATTCATTGAGACATTGTAATTGGTATTCCATAAATTCTTAGAGCATTGTATTTCATGAATGACTTCAATGCATCTTGAACTTCTTCCTTTAATGTCATCAATTCTTAATCACATACTACATCCTGAATTGGTTGAACATCCACACAATCCTTTTGGTACAGGGACTCTGTACATTCCTTTTAATGTTGATGCTCCTTGCATTGATAAATATCTTGTCCATAGAATTCTTGAACATTTCAGCTTAAGGCTTGACGATTTTCTTCAGTTCTTTCAGTTTGAGATATGCCAAGCATGTTATTCCTTTCTGGTTGACTAAATCCAGATCTTTCTCATCGCATTGTAATAGTTCACTTTATCTTTTCAAGCTTCCCTTTTGAATTTTCTGTTCATCTTCTTGATGCCATCATTTCTTCTGTTCCCTTACATACTGTTCAATCAAAAGCAAGATTTAGATTCTATTCTGATATTCATATATTTTTTAATGAAAAGAACAGAAGTGCTAGACAAGGTAGTTAAATTATTACTGGAAGATTGAAACTTCTCATATCTTTGAAACAAAATTTGAAGTACAACTGGAATTATGAGGGGATACACAAAAAGAACTGGAAAAATCTCCACTCGGCAGAGCTTTTGTAGTATGCATTTTCCCACCTAGACGAGCATTGAGCAACTCTCTCTGAGTTAGTGCACCCAGTGGCATCACCCGGGAAGGTTCTCTGTGATCACAGTGAATTTTTTGGTACAAGCCATTTCACTCAAACCTCATATTTTGTGATGGCTGATTTAAGAGAACAGAGTCCAGCTGTGAAATTTTGTTTCCTGCTCTGGAAAAATGCCACAAAACTGTTATGATGTTGAACACAGTTTACAAGGATTGTGCTATGGAAAAAACTCGTTATGAGTTGTCCTCTAGTTTCAAAAAAGGTGAAATGTCAGTTGATGACAAACCTCATTCTGGACATCCATCAACTTCCCAAACAGACAAAAGTGTCCACTCGTAGTGCATTTGGATTTCATTCCACCAGGTCAGACAGTTAATAGAGCTTTCTATTTAGAGGTTCTGCACAGATTGTGTAACAGTGTGTGACAAAAAAAGGCCTGATTTATGGCAGATGGGGGACTGGTTTTGCTACCAGTACAATTAACCTTCTCATGCAGCCATCTCAGTGAGCCAGTTTTTGGCATAAAACAGCATGCATCTTTTGCCTCACACACCTTACTCATCTGACCTCATTCCCTGCCATTTCTTTTTGTTTTCATGAAGAGGGACATAAAAGGACAGTGATTCGACGACATAGAGGAGGCGAAGCAAAAAAGAATGGAGGTGCTGTCAGCCATCCAATCCAATAAATTTGAAAAATGCTTCCAAGAATGGAATCGCAAATTTTACAAATGTATTAAGTGTAATGGAGAGTACTTTGAAGCTGATAAGGCTGTTACATAAAAACATTTAAATTCATAACTTTGGAAAAAAAATCCTTTTTTTTTTTGGTACCCCTTTGTATTTGACTCTAAAACCATTCTGGGATGGGACATTTCTCAGGAGCCATGTCCTCAAATTCATTAACATGAAACTTGGAGATGTGGATTTTCTGGTGACCAGGGAACTTGAACTTGGCCCTTGTAAAGCCTCATTCACATGCTCCTTGTTTTGAAGCTTGGTGCGATGGACATGAAGAAAGACCTAGCTAATTGGTCCCCAGGGACTGTGACTTGGGGTTTCCCCAAAGCACCTTATATCCCAGTTTAGATCTTAGGTTAGGAACAGTAGAAATTAGCCTGACCAGAGTCTTCAAACAGCAGCCAAAGGCCATCTCCAAGGTCCCTTAGAGTAGCCTATACATGCTAACAGGTTGCATGTATTACCAAAGAGGCTGGTGTTCGAGGCCATTGAACACCGGCCCCAGTGAGATGGAGGGTGGCCCACTTAATTGGCTGTAGATAAACTAAAACTAATTTTCTTTCAGATAAGAATGATTTCCCTTTTTACTACACTAAATATCTACTTTAATGCAACAAACAAACCAAAACAATCCTCAAACCAAACCCACTGCCATCAAGTCAATGCTGACTCATAGTGACACTTGTAAGACAGGGTGGAACTGCTCCTGTGAGTTTCCAAGACTGTAACTGTTTCCAGGAGTAGAAAGCCTGGTGTTTCTCTTACTGAGCTGCTGTGGTTTTGAACTTCTGACCTGGAAGATCTTAGCCAAACATGGATCCACTATTAAATCAGGGCTCCACTTTAATACCAGGACTTGCAATTAAGGCTTCAGTAAAAGGTATATATTTGTATATGATAAGGTATTTTTCTACTCATTCAAATGAACATTATTAACAACAAGAAAGCAAAGATGGCAAGACTTTTGTCTTGCATACTTTGGATGTGTTAGCATACACTAGTTCCTGGAAAAGAATATCGTGATTGGTAAAGTACAAGGTCAGTGGAAAAGAGGAAGACACTTGACGAATACAGTAGCTGCAACAATGGACTCAAACATAACAGTTGTGAGGATGGTGCAGGACTTAGAAATGTCTCATATTGTTGGACATAGGGTTGCTATGAGTCACAACTGGAGCAGTGAGTCATGGTGGTTCTGTGCTAGAATTCTTGTCTTACATGTGGTAGAGTTGGGTTTGTTTCCCAGCCCATTACCTCAAGTGCAGTCAGCAGCTGTCCACCATGTGGCTATGATGAAGAACAGGTTTTAGTGTAGCTTGCAGGCTAAGATGAACTAGGAACAAAGGCATGGTGATCTATTTCTATGGATTAAAAGAGTCTGTTTCATCACTGACCTTGGAGATTATGAAGGACAGGGTAGTGTTCCATTTCATTGTGCATGGGGCTGCCATGAGTCAGGGGCCAATTTGAAGACATTTTACAATATGGAGAACATACTAATAACTCGTTTTAGACTTAGTATGAAATAAGAATTTCCTTCTCAGAACCCCCACAACACCAATCCTGTTGTAAGAGAATAAGTCAAAAAGTATTGCTACTAGAATTCCAGTTCATACGTATCTGGATTTATTCCAAATAAAATGTACTGAAACATATATCGGCAATCAGTGAATGACCACAAAAGAGATCTCTCAGTCGTATGCTTGTTTTAATCTCCTTGTGGTGTCTTCAACAAAATATTCAGTCAAAACAGTAGTTTCTAGTGGGATCTGTTGAGGAAATTAAACTCCAGGCAGAGATGCTAGCTCAGAAGATAAGAAGGGATTTCAAAGTGAGTATGATTATGTAGTAGATAATCTCAAGACACAGAACAATTATGAACATTTATAAGGAAGAAGGTTTTGAAAAATTGAAAACTGCATTGGTGAGAAAATGGCCAGGAGCATTGCACTGAGGAATTTTCCCCTCCATTGTAAAAATGGACCTGGTTTTTTGGAAACCTTACCACATCCACCCTACATCCCTGATCTTTCACCTCTGGAATTGTTTTGTTCTCCCAACTAAACAACATTTAAAAAGAAAATTATTTGGGTTCCTTGAGGATTTTGATGCAGTACACATTGAAGTGTCCAGAATTTGGGGGGTAAGACTAGAGAGATGGAAACCCTACCACCAGATGTATAGGAGGATCTATTAAGAAAAGCTTAGCTTCATGTTTTGATATTTTGTTTAATAAGATTTCTTTGATTTTTAGAAATACTTTCTGACTTACCCTCATATATTTTTGGATACACAGGCTTTACCTTCCTTAAGAATAGAAACCATATGCATAGGTATGGTTATTGTTGTGCATCATTAAGTTGATTCTGATTCATAGCTGCCTTATGAGACAGAGTAGAACCGCCCCATAGAGTTTCCAAAGCTGACATGTATACAGAAGTAGACCGTCACATGTTTCTCCCATACATGGGTATCTCACTGTCACCAAGTCAATTCTGACTCAACGTGACCCTTCAGGACAGCTAAGCTATGGCCCTCTGGATTTCTGAGATTGTAAATCTTCACAACAGCAGAAAACCTCATCCTTCTCTTGTGGAGCATCTGGTGGTTTCAAATAACTGACCGTGCACGTAGCAGCCCAGTATGTATAGATCTCAGTTTACAAACTAACACAAGAAAGATCATCCTTATTACCTTTTAATTAACCCAATTCTGACCTGAAACCTTATCTCACAGCTGACGAACAATTCCATTAACATTGTCTTTGCTGCCCTCTTTCCTCACATATTTACATCAACATTTGAGAAGCTTGTTTCCCATATCAGAAAATAAAGAAAAGCTGAATTATTTTCAGCTAATCCTGTCTGTTGCTAACACTCTTCATGAGACCTTGAAATATATCTTCCCTCTGTTTCAGTATCTAGTTTGGGATGTTTGCTGTTGTTTGAACTCTGATATATATCACCTTATGTATCTCTCAAAGGAGCACACTTCCTCAGGCCATTGCATTGATGAACTCTATGGCTTTCCAAGCCTCCAAATCTCTCTGTTCAGCATAAGCAATAGCCTTTTATGATTTGCTTACTTCACAGATGTATTTTCCTCAAAATATAAGTCTCTGAAGTTCTAGAAACTTATTTCTACCTTACCATAGATTTCCCAGAGGAATGGAAGCCAAATGTGATGATGTCTGTAGAAGTAGGGTAGATGCAAATTTAAAAAAATAAGATACTATCTCAATGATTCTTTTTCTCAAGAGTTTAAAATAACTAGAGGCTTAATTAACAGTTAAAGGTCATCTCACTATTATATGAGTGACCTAACACATTTGAGTGAAAAATTCAATGATCTCTTACTTTCATTGCTCCACAAACTTTCTGAAACATTCTCTTATAATGAGTACGACAGCCTCATCAGGTCCATTTCCAAGGAAGTAAGAGATAGGAAATATATATATATATACTCCTTTAAAATATAACAAAAGCTAAGGGCCCATTTATTTTTGTTTATTTATTTATACACTGTTTTTAGTTAAGCAGGGGAAAAATCAGCACATGTTTCAAAGAGGCAGACATCACAGTAGCCTTAGTAAAAACGAATTTTATTTCAAATTTTGCTTACCATACCAGCTCTTAGAGAAAGTGAACAATTACATTTTGAAAGTAGGAACAAAACACCAACAAACTCTAGACTCAGAATAGGTATAAGCCAATAAATTAGGCATTGTTTTCCTTAAGTTTTAGCTTTAATGTAAAGATAGTTTATTATTTAAACAATTACTATCTGAATATTAGCATAATAACATAATTTTATGTGAATTAAAACCAGTATTTCAGAATTTCCAAATAGTCTTTAAATTTTTCCAATATGGACATAAATTAAGCCGTATTCATCTCTACATATTGAATGTGAGACAACTGTCACAATATATTAGCATTTTCACAGGAAGAATTTTAAGGATTCTGGCACATAGCATGGGTAATATCTGTGGCACAATAATGTCATTATTATATTCAGAAAACATTTGAAATTCTCTTTGTATATTTTAAGTTCTAAAGATTTAAAAACAAAATGTTCTGTGTTGATAAAAAATTAATAGGCAATATGTGTGTGTGTGTAAAAAACTCTCATTCTTTTGATATTAAATGCCATAGAAAAATCCTTGTATGTTAATAGACAGTATATTAGTACACATCTGAATATACACTTGCAAATATTCTCCATTAGTAGGAAGTCACTCTGTGAAGTGCAGTATATAAGGGAACATCTAATAGCCATCCCAAGCATTAGGAGGTGTGGAATGGCTGACTCTGGACTTTCTGTTCACAGATATACGATGGAATAGTAACTCTTTTCCATTTCGGAGCAGCCTTTCCAGAGCAGATTGTAGTCAGCAAACTCTGTTGACTATATTCTGGATCAGAGCTTTGGAATGTTAAAGAATTTTGTCTCTTAAGGGTGAGTGATGGACAGACAGTTGGAATGGAGTTGGAAATTCTGTTCATTATGCACAGAATTATTCTCCTTATCAATCACACCAAGTTGTGGGACGTCCACATATTGGCTGACAGAACTAGTCTTCTTGTCCTCTGTGTTGGTTGGAGATTGTGTGGAGGTACCCTCATTGGATGACTCATTAGGAACAGTACCGGGATCATTTATTTTGATACTCAACTTCTGGCAAGATGACAGACTAGGCAGGCGTGCTACTCAGACCCTCCACAACAATACCTCAGAAACCAAATGAAACAGATAAAAACAATAATCCTGAAAGCCTATCCTTCAAAGGAAAGGATAAAGAAGTAGATCAAATGCTAACTAAAATAAGAAAAATGAGTAAAAAGTGCAAACAAGGGAGATAGGGGGTGATGAATTGTTAATAGCCAGATACAACATGACCATTTTAAGTTTTGCTCCAATTGGGCATAAATCTGATCACTGATTCTACTCACATACGGTTGAAAAAGATGCAGCCCACACAGATATTCTCTTTCAGTGAGGGGATGCTTTAAGTTGACCCTGGGACCTGCTCTGATATTCAGCTCCAGTAAGGACTAGGACTCAAGTTTATCCACTGGGATGGAAATGAGATGGTGGTGGGTGGACTGTGGTTCTTGAATATTGTCTTTTCCCTCCCTTTGTGTCAGCTGTTTTGGCCATGGGCCTATACCCTCTGACAACTCCAAAGGCTGACCTTGAGTCAAGGAACTTGACAGGAAAGAGTAACCAACTTTTGTCTGTCATCAGTTCCTGCTTGGAATCCCACAATCCAGTAACCCTTGAATCTTCACCAGCTACAACTACTATAGAGAGACTATTACCCACTCTAACGCAATTTGACTAACAAAGACAAACATAAAAATGTCTCAGAAATAACTGGCACTTTCAGTGCACCTGATAAGGCAAGAAAACATGGTAAACTTGAATGGCCATTATACAGACACATTCATGGGAGCATTTTCAGAGGAAGAAAATGCAGTAAAGCTGCCCATGAGGGAAATCAGAAGAATGATGCTCTACAGCTTTAAATATATGTGGATGGGGTGGAGGGTCAGGGATTCAACAGAACTCCAAGTGGTGGAGCAGAAGGAAAAATAGAAAAACTCAAGAAAGTACTACAAGAAAACCTCAGAAAAGAGAGTAAAAATTAGGAATAATTTAACTCCAAATAGAAATGCAGAAATAACCCCTAAGATATTAGAACTGGATAACACTCTGAAAGAGTAAAATAGTATAATTGAAGCAAATAGAAGCCCAGATCAGTGAACTTTAAGACAAATCTCTTGAGACAAAATTAAAAGAAGACATATATATTTATATCTAAAAAAGTAATAGTTTTCTAGAATACTAGCAAATGGAACAATTTATGTTTGATAACATTACAGAACAGAAAGAGAAAATAATCCAAGAAATAGAAGAAAAATCCCCTAAAATCATTACAGGATAGAAAAAGAAACATTCAAGAAGCCAAAGGATCCCCAAATAGGAATGGCTCCATAGGAAAATCTGCAAACTATATCATAGTCAAACTTTTTAATATCAAGGAAAAAATAAATTCTGAGAGCAAATCAGGAAAAACAATTACTTGTAGGAATAAGCTCAGATTTTTCTATAGAAACTATGCAGGAAAGAAGGCAATGAAATGATATTTGCAAAACAAAGCAATATTTTTGCTCAAATATAAGGGAGAAAAAAGGGTATATTCAGAGAAGAAAAAACTAATGGAATTTGTAAAAGCACACCAGCCTTAAAACAAAACAAAACTACTAAGGGAAGTTCTTTGGATAGAGAACAATAGCAGCAGATGGCAACCTAAAACCGACATTCAAGACATCATCATTGAAAAATCAACCCACTTAAGTAATATGCAAAATAAAATAAAGCTACGTGATTGAAGATAGTGGACCAGAGATAATATTCTGTGATAAAGACAACAATAAAGTAATAGAGTGAATACTATAGATATTAAACAGCCATACAGATACATTTGATAGTATGCAAAATAAAATAAACTATTTTAAACTTAGAAAGAAAATCATAATATAAAAATCTAACTGCAATGAAAAATGTACAAGCCTAAACAAAATACAAAGGAAAACCATGAAACCTATGAAAAACAAAGATTAAAAAATATGAAAACAAAACCCACAAATAAAATGAACTAGACCCAGAAAATTTTGATGAACAAGGAAACAAATAACACCATACAACGTATGCTTCAAAATGACAACAATGAAATCGTACCTGTCAATTGAAATATTAAGTGTAACTGGATTATACTCATCAGTTAAGAGACTAGCAGAATGGATAAGAAAATAAGACTCATTAATATGCTGCTTATAAAAACACACCTTAAACACAAAGACAAAAACAGGCTAAATAACAAAGGATTGGAAAAAATAAGCTAAGAGTAAGAACAAGGAGTAGCAACGTTAATTTCTGATTAAAAAGAGAAAAATCTATGACGAGAGAGAAACAAATATAATGAGTAAAGCCACAAATGACAAAAATAGCCATAATAAAGATCTATGAGCCCAATTAAGATCCCTCAAAATACATTAAACTATTATAGACTTAAAGAGACAAATGGACAATACTATATTAATAATAGGAAACATCAATACACCACTCTTGAGGAAAGACAGATCAACTGGAATGAAAATCGACAGTTACTGAAGAACAACATAATTATTAACTTGATCTCTTAGACATATACAGAATACTTGACGCAATAACAACACAGCATACATTCTTTTCCAGAATAGATCCTATGTTACATCACAAAACAAGCATCAATAAATTTTAAAACATTTGAAATATTACAAACCATATTTTCAGATCACAAAGCTATATAATTAGAAATCAATAGTTGGAATATTAGCAAAAATCAATTACCTGGAAACTGAATAACACCTTACTTATAAACCACTGAGTAATTGAAGAGTTAAAGACTGCCATAAAAAAAATCCTTGAAATGAGAAGAAATATACAATGTGATGTTTAGGTTTTGTGTTAACTTGCCACACCTGTAAGAAGATATGAGTGGAGTCCAACATATCAATCAAGTCACAGCCTAATGACTTCTCCTTGGGGTTGTGACCTATTTATAAAACACCTGATATAAAACTGGTCTCTTCTCTGGCAATTTTCACTTCCTATGTGCTTGGATTTTGTGTCAGGCTTCTTGGGCTGGGAGCTGTCTGCAGCTTGCCATGTTCCTGCTGATCTTTGTTCCACGTGACTCTGCATCCACCATCCTGTGATCTCTCAGACTCCTATTTTGAATTCTTGCTTTATTAATTGGGGGTTGTCAGTTAATTCTGGAGCAGCCGGCATCTAGAATCTAACCCATAGACTTGAGTTGGATTCTGCTGACCAACTTTCTGGGTATAAATTTATTTCTCAATATAAAGTTCTTTCTCATATATATGAGTATCGTTCTTTCTCATATATATGAGTGTCACTGATTTTGTTTCTCTAGAAAACTCAGCCTAAAACAAATTTATACCAACAGTGGAGTTCTAAAGAAACACATTTTAGCATGGAGGGCAGAGGCATACCTATATAAATATAAATAATATTTAATATATAAATATATCATATAAAGGCATGTTGCCTTTATAGCAATCAGATGGAGTTGGATTTTCCTTCTTTGGGAAGCTCAATTGGTATCTGAGTCTCTTACAAAACTCTAGTCTTATGGAAGCACGGGCCTTTGATAGAGAAAGAAGGAAATGGCATGGGAAGTGAAACTTTTGATTTTTGGATGGTTTAAACTGTAACCAAAGGGAGAACAGCTACTTTTGGAATTTCTCATGACAAAAGCGGGTTGTTTAACAAGATGCCTGAGTAGTCTGGTCCACTTGATTCACCCTGCCATTGGACTGAGGCCACATGCATATGCATGGGATAATCCAGAGAACAGAATATTGGACTTGAGTGTTTTAAGATAGTGTTTAGAATTACATGTTTAGCTTGCTGTAGTAGGACTATACTGAGACCTCCTACCTACTGTTAAGTGTGTGATAGAAATGAATATGGGAAATTATGATGGAGAGAGCTGGTAAACCCACTTTCATCCATTACAATTGGATTTGCTCAAAGGCGAGTTAGAAATTGCCCAGAAGAAACAGGCTCTTGTTTTAAGCCATTGTAGAATAACGGGCTCAGATGGAAAGTTGAGTCTGTTCCTGACCCTTGAGTGTCATAACATTTGAAAAGACATGCAGATCGACCCTGAACTGCTGAGAGACTGAAAAACAAATGTAATTGACAGTTTGAAATGCACTGAATGGAAGCAGTTACTGGTGGACCTGCTTACACAGGAAAAGTCTGTACTCTCTCTAGGAACTTAGTGTTTAAAGGGTCCTGGAGGCAGCCTGGCATGCTTGCTAGGTGGCCACCTGGATTCATTTATTGAGTTGAAGTGCAGGAAAAGCAGCAATGAAGAGATCAGTTGAGTTTGTCTCTGGCAAAGAGACAAGAAAGAACTGACTGTTGTGAAGTTTAAATTCCATCTCCTTGAAGGAATTCCTCTTTTTTCCTGCTCTTCTAATTTACCAAACATGATGTACTTTTCCATGGACTGGTCTCTCTTAATAACATATCCAAAGTATGTGAAATGAAGTTTCACCATTCTTGCTTCTAAGAAACATTCTGGTTGTACTTCTTCCAATACACATTTCTTTGTTCTTTTGGCAGTCCATGGTACTTTCAATATATTCTTTAACAGAACTATAATTCAAATGAATTGATTCTTCTTTCATCCTCCTATTTCAATGTCCAACTTTCAAATTCATGGTTGATGATTGAAAATACCATGGCTTGGATCAGGCAGACTGCGTTAGGTCAGGTTGCTAGAGAAAGAAATCCAGTGACACTCATCTATGTACAAGAAATATCTATATATCAAGAAGTAACTATAAAAAAAGAAGTAACTATATATCAAGAAGGCATCCCAACCCATTCCAACTCAAGTCCATAAGTCTAATACTCGTCCTTAAGTTCTTCTTCAGACTCGTAGCCACATACCTGTGACACATAATGGTGAAGCAGGAAGCAGGTCAATGGGTGCAAAGTCTCATGGACCCAAGATTGGTGGAAACATGGCAGAGCACTGACAGCTCTCAGGGTCAGGTGGCCCACATGGGGCAGCCCCTTTAGGCCGACAGAGAGGTAGCTCCTAGTGTCTTTTACTCTTACACCAAAAGACTTATAACACCAAGGAGGTGTTATCTGGCTGTGATAAGATTGACAGACTTGATCCCACCCCTATCCAGGAGTGTTTAGTGATGTAAGCCATAAGCAACTTAGTGCTAAAAGTAACATCTTGCTTTTCAACACTTTAAAGAGGTCTTGTGCAGCAGATTTTATCCAATGCAATTTTTCATTTGATCTCTTGACCGTAGCTTCCATGAGCATTGATTGTGTGTTTAAGCAAGACAACCTTAATCTGTTCTCCATTTATCATGATCTTACCTATTGGTCTAGTTGTGAAGATTTTGGATTCTTTTACATTGAGTTGTAATCCACATTGAAAAGTTCAGTCCTTGATGTTTATCAACAAGTTCTTTACTCCTTCCTTTCAGCAAGCAAGGTTGTGTCATCTGCATATCGCAGGTTTTTAATAAGTTTCCTCCAATTGGAGTACTGCATTCTTCATATATTCCAGCTTTTCTGATTATTTGCATAGCATACAGATTGTCAACAAATGATCCTGTCAAAATTGCATCTCCATATCATAACTCACCCCGTGTAAAAAATTGAACTCAATATGAATCAAAGACCTAAATATAAGTCCTAGAGCTACATATACCATCATTGAGAAAATAGAGAAAATTTTAATGGACACAGGCATATTATCAAATATAACAAAAGAAATATACACAGTAGGTGTGAAAAACATGAATGGACCTTCTAAAATAAGTCATTTGTGTGCATCAAAATATTTCATCAAAAGAGTAAAAAGAATCCACAGTGTGGTGAAAATTTTTGACAATGGCATAACAATGGACTAATCTCTAAAATCTATGGAAAACTGCAATACCACAAAAAGAATAAGACAAAGAACCCAACTGAGAAGTGGGCAAAGGAAATAAACAGACAATTCACCCAATATGACATCCAAATAACCAACACACACATGTTCAAATACTCACAATCACTTATCATCTGGGAGATGTCAATCAAAATAATGATGAAATATCATTTTACACTGACAACAACCAAGGACAAAAAAAGAAAGGTGAGGAAGGAAGAAAGAAAATAACAAATAATGAGAAAGCTTCTGAGAGAATGGAACCTTCATACACTGCTAGTGGGACTGTAAATATGTACAACCACTTTGGGAAGTGATATGTCACTACCTCAAATAATTGGGAATAGAAATTTCATATGACCTAGAAAACCCTCTGTTGGAAGTAAGAGTCAATCAACATAATAAAGGCCATCCAGAATTTCACTCAGTGGAGAAAACTGAAAGCATTCCCCCTCCAAGTGGAAACCAGACATGGTTGCCCTTTACCACTACTACTCTTATTTAATATAATCTTGGAATTATGGAATTATGATGAGAAATCAAAAACAAACAAAAGGAATCTATATTGGCAATGAATTAGTAAAACTCCCTGTGTTTGCAGACCATAAAATTTTATATATAGAAAAACCCAACGACTTGATAAGAAAATTGCTGGAACTAATTGAAAAATTTGTCAACATTGCAGGATATAGGAGTAACATAGAAAAAACAATAGAATTCTTGTATACTAAGGAAAAAGACTGAAAATGAAATGAAAAATGCCACTTATGATAGTCACACACAAAAATTGAATAAACCTAGCCAGAGAAGCAAAACACTTGTATAAAGAAAACTGCAAAACACCAATGCAAGAAACCAAAAGAGGCTTACATAAATGGATGATTGTTCCATGTTCATGGATAGGATAACAATATAGTATAAGACTCAATGTTACCAAAAGTAATCTATACATGCAATGCAATCCAAATCTTAGTACTGTTGTTCAAAGAAATAAAAAACTACAACTAACTTTCTATGAGAAGGATAGAAACACGGAATAAACAAAACATTACTAAAAATGAAAATTTTGTAGGTCTCTCATGATCTGATTTCAAAACCTATCATATAGCCACAGTAACATAAACAAAGAATCCACAAATGAAATCATGCACCTACAGACACCTGATTTTTGATGAATGACCAAAACACATCAAATGGGGAAGAAAAATTGGTTCTTTACCTGCAAAACAATGAAATAGGAACCATACCTAACACTATAAATAAAAACCAACCCAAGATGGATTAAAGACTTAAATATAAGCTCTAGAACTAAAAGGATCATCGATGAAAAAATAGGGACAGATTTCAGGGCCCTAATAAAAGGCATAAATACACTACCAAATGTAATGAAGGACACCTACAGTATAGAAGATAAAATAGAGTATTCGGTCCTCCTAAAATATGACATTTATGTACACCAAACAATCCATCAAGAGTAAAAATGGCATGCCCCCAATTGGGGAAAATTGGTAATAATGTACAAAGTGCTAATCTTGAAAATCTATAGAACACTGAAATACCTAAAAAAAGAAACATGAACGGTCCAATTGAAAAATGATCAGAAGACATGAATAGACAATTTACCAAAGAAGACATCCATGTGCCAATAATTATATAAAGAAATGCTCAAGATCAAAAATTATGAAAATGAAATTTAAACACTGGCACTGAGCAAAATTCAAAACAAAAAATAACAAATGCTGTATATAAAGGATCCAGGGTGGCAGAGTGGGTTAGAAGTTGGGCTGCTAACCACAAAATCAGAAGTTCGGAACCATCAGCTGCTCCCAAAAAGATTTCCAGTCTCTTATCACACTCCACACATACATCCATTGTGTCAAGCACATTTGTACATTTGTTGCCATCATCATTCTCCAAACATTTGCTTTCTCCTTCAGCCTTTGATAGCTCCTCATTTTCCCCCTCCCTGCCCGCTCCCCCCTCCCCATGAACCCTTGACAATTTATAAATTATATTATTATTTTGTCATATCTTACACTGTCCAAGGTCTCCCATCACCCACTTTTCTGTTGTCCATCCCCTAGGGAAGAGGTTATATGTAGATTCTTGTAATTGGTTCCCCTTTTCTACCTCACCTTCCCTCCACCCTCCCAGTATCGCCACTCTCACCACTGGTACTGAAGGGATCATCTGTCCTGGATTCCCTGTGTTTCCAGTTCCTATCTGTACCAGTGTACGTACATCCTCTGGTCTAGTCAGATTTGTAAGGGATCATGATAGTGGGGGGAGGAAGCATTTAAGATCTAGAGGAAAGTTGTATGTTTCATCATTGCTACTCTGCACCCTGACTGGCTCGTCTCCTCCCCGCAACCCTTCTGTAAGAGGATGTCCAGTATGGATTGTGATAAGAGTTGTACGAGCCCCCAATAAAATGATTTAAAAAAAGAAAATGTTGATGGCAACAAATGTACAAATGTGCCTAACACAATGGATGGAAGTATAGATTGTGATAAGAGCTGTATGAGCCCCCCAAAAATGATTTTTAAAAAAAGAAAATATGTACAAGTAGATATAGATACATGTCTGGAAAGAAAAGCTTAAATGTTAATAGCAGTTATAAATAAGTAGTAGGCGTACTGTAATTCTTATTTTGCTACTTAAATTTTCTAAAAAATGTATTACTTTATATTACTTTGGTGACTAAAATATATTTCAGTGGATATAAAAGGTGAACATAGAGAAACTAGGAAATAGGTACCTTATTAGCTACAGAATAGAATACTATTGCAGTTGTTGAAACTAATCACTGTGACTCCATATATATTTCTGATAAAGAGTTGACCAAGAGACATATAAACAATTCACATAAATACATTTATATAGACATTTATATAAATACATTTATATAGACATGGAAGGAGTCTGAGAGGTAAAAAGTTAGCATGGTTATCTTAGAGAGGAAGGCTGGTGTGAAGAGAAAAACTTATTTTTCACCTCCTGGACTTCTCTGCTGCTTAAATGTATGGACATGCTGGGTCAGAATCCACTCGATGGCAGTGAGTTTGGTTTGAGAATCATACCTTTGTAATGAAAAGTCATGATTAAAACTATAACAGACCAAAAAACTCATAAAGGACAAACTAAAAATAAAGCATAAAACTATAAAGACAACCTAAATAAAAATAAGAGGGGGAAAAAAAGATTTCCAGTCTCAGAAACCTCCAGAGTCAGTTCTACTGTGAGCTATATAGTTTTTATAAGTCCGACTTGAATTGGTAACAGTGAGTTCAGTTTGGGGTTGGAGATGATATGAAGGAATTGAACACTCATCTATTACTTATGGGATTGCAGAGTTGTACATTCACTATGGATAGCAGTATGGAGTTTCCTTAAAGCAATCCAAATAGAAATACCACATAAACTAGCAAATCTCTGCTCAGTACATAAGCCAAAGAAATTAAAGTAAAACACAAACAGATTTTTGCAATGGTGTAATCACTTCTTTGAGAAGAATTAATACCAGACTAACCCCAAGGAGTTGGACATTAAAGATGTCCCAAATGTCCAACTGTTCCAAGATGCTATTGTGCACCATTTCCCCACACTCCTCCCTTAAGTAGATTCATTCAAGTCCTTGTATTCTGTGATTTGCTGCAAAGTCCAACAGAAATTCATGAAACTTTGAAGACACGTCTAGTCTCATGTGTTGGTGGGTGCGGTTCAGTTCCAAATCCGAAGGTTGGGCAGAGGCAAGCCAACTACAGGATTCAGAATCAGATCAAGAAATGCCCAAAGTCACAACAGGTCTCCTTGCCTCTACCAAAGTACAGTCAGGAAATAGCGGAATGGTTTTCCAGGTGAAGTGAGTGTGTTAGAACTGTATGGTGATACCAGTATATCTACTCCATCCAAGAAAAACAGAGGATGGTGTCTTAAGTCACACCCTCAACTAAGGTAGAGACAAAGATGACCCCAAGGAAACAAAGGATGTGGCTGGATTCCGACCTTTTATTAAGGCCAAGTCTTTATTCTACCCTAATCTTGTCCATTAATATAGTAGAGGATATCCCCTGAAATGGGACTATAGCCATAGGCATATGGAGTCAGAATTATATCACAAAGGAATTATGGCTAGAAGACCATATTGACTGATTATAACTCAGGAAATCCCCCTGGATCTTCTAGCCATTGACCTATTCATAATTAAATGGAAAGAGGGTTATTCCCTTGCTCTGAAGCTCTCTCAAGGAATAAGCATAGTGTTTCATTTTCTTCAGCTATTCCTTCCACTTGTCATTTATTTTAACCCAAACTTTTCCACTTTGAGAAAGAACATCAGATTCAGTTGCTATGTCAGTCCAGATTTCTGGTAGAAAGACCTGTCTAGCAAGTGCTTCCTTTTCTGTCTGTTCCTATTCATAATGAGTGTGGTTATATAGGTGCAAGACTAGTGGACTGTCTCAACTACTAGGCAATATGACACTATTGACGGTCAACCCCAATTTTGCCAGAGGAAGGGAAGGTACAATCAATCCCATCAGCCCCTTGGGAATTCTTGAATACAAGTTCAAGGCTATAGTGACAGTCTCTTGCTGAGTGATCACTCCTGTTTCTGGTACTCACAGCTGCATCACTGATTCTAGGACCTCAACATCTGGCAGGAAAAAGGAAATTTCAGGTGATGTGATGAGGAACTGTACAGTGGCACCAGCATCCTCGACCCTCCTGATAAATGTAAGAATCTATCCAACGATGATGCTTTCTTTGTGTCCCTCATATTGAGTGTGAGCACACACTCATGAAGGCATGAAAGCCAGTCCCTCATTCCTTTATCTCCTCCTCATTGCCCCTTTGGATAACAAATGTTTCAACTGCCCATTCCAATTCTATATCAAACCATTATTTTGCGGGTGGTATGCAACATGGTAAGTCAATATAATATGATGTTTCCTGGCCCACTACTGCATCCGTGGGCTGTAAAGTGTATTTCTTGGTCTGAGTAGATGTAACTTGGTGGCCCAAACAGGTACGGTATATTTTGTTCTAACAAATTGATACTGCTCTTTTACTAGCTTCATGTGTTATTGAATATGCAAAGCCCAGTCTGAAGTAAATGTCTATTCTTTGTACCCACAAGAATGAATCTGTACCCACCTGATGCCACTGGCATCATTCATTGGTCACCAACAATGGTTCCAGCAGTACATTCCACAAGGGCCTGCCAGAAATTCAGCCAGATACAGAAGAGGCCGTGGACCAAAGGATACCATTGCTGACATCAGATGGATCTTGCCTGAAAGCAGAGAATACTGAACAGATGCTTATTTGAGTTTTATTTACCATACAAAGGCACTCAACTGTGTGGACCATAATAAACTATGGATAGCCAGAACACTTTATGGTTGTACAGAATCTGTATATGAAACAAGAGGCAGTTGTGTGAAGAGAACAAGGGAATGCTGCATGGTTTAAAATCAAGAAAGGTGTTCATCATGGTTCAATCTTTTTATCATATTTATTCGGTCTGTATGCCAAGCAAATAATCAGAGAAGTTTGATTATATGTAGCAGAATGCAGCATCAGGATTGGAGGAAGACTCATTAACAACCTTGTATGGGCAAATGATACAACCTTCATTGCTGAAATTGAGGAGGACTTGAAAGACATGACAATGAGGTTCAAGTATCTCAATTTTCAGCATGGATTACAACTTGTGGTAGCTACATAATCTGGTTTCAATTTGGGACTTGAGAGGATTAAGAGGGAAGAGGGTGGAGTCTAGTCTGTCAATCAGATCATAGCCAATGAGGCCTCTGTGTGGGCATGACTTTCTCTTGAGAATTGTGGGAAATCTGGCGTTTCCTCCTTGGAGGCTGGAGAGACTCTGTGCTCACTTCCTGGGAGACATTGCAGCTGAAAAGACATAGAATTACTCTAGTGCCCTGAGCTGGAGAAGCCACATGGACCTACCCTGATGCAGCCAGAACCCTGGACCTGGAGAAGCCACGTAGAGACCTCTGCCAGCACTTGATCTACAAGACTTCCCACCCACTGGCCTGTGATCCTCCGGCATTCAGCATCATTTCATGTATTTCATGAGTCTGAAGAAGACTTTATAGACTGGTATTGGATATGTGAGCTAATATTGGACTTATGGTCTTGGACTGGACTGGATTGGGATGATTTCTTAATGTACTATTACCCTTTATATAAAACAATCTTTTATACACATATGAGTGTCTATAAATTTGTTTCTCTAGTCTACCCAGACTAACACACAGCTCAATGTAAAGAAACCCAAAATCTTCACAAATTGACCAATAGCATCATGATAAATGGATAAAAGATTAAAGTTTCAAGGATTTTGTCTTATTTGGGCCCACAATCAATGCTCATGGAAGTAGTAGTCAAGAGATCAAATGTTGCATTGTATTCGGCAAATCTGTTGCACAAGACCTCTTTAAAGTGTTGAAAATCAAGGGTGTTACTTTGAGGACTAAGGCATGCCTGACCCAAACCATGGCATTTTCAATCACCTCCCATGAATGTGAAAGTTGGACACTGAATAAAGAAGACAGAAGAAGAATCAATGTGTTTGAATTATCATACTGACAAAGAATTTTGAAGGTGCTATGGACTACCTAAAGAAAAACCAAGATGTCTTTAAAATACAGCCAGAATGTTCCTTAGAGGCAATGATGGCGAGACTATGCCTCATGTACTTTGCATATGGTAACAGGAGAGACCAGTCCCTGGAAAAGTACATCATACTTGGTAAAGTTGACACATAGCGAAAAATAGGCATATCCTCAACAGGATACATTGACACCTTGACAACAATGGACTCAAATATGATAACAATTGTGAAGGTGGTCCAGGAGTGGGTGGTTTTTAGTTCTGTTGAACCTAGGGTAGCTATGACTTGGAACCAACTCAATGGCACTGAACAGTTCAAGGGATATAGAGATGAAAGGTGTCCCAGATGTCCAACTTTCCAAGATGCTATTCTGCTCTATGTCCCCTTACTTTTACCTTGAGTATATCCCCCCACATCCCTGAATTCTGTGATTTGCTGCAATATTCCAAAGAAACCCACAACATTTTGAAGAAATATTTTATGTGGTGGTGGGTGCTGTTCAGTTACAAATCAGATGATCAGGCAGAGATGAGACAAATGCTGGATCCAGAGACAAGTAAAAAAATGTCCAAATGACCATAGGTCTTCTTTCTTCCATCAAAGCTCAGTCAGGAAATAGAAATATGGCTATGAGGCAGAATAAAAGGTATCCTCAAGAAAGCAAAGGTTGTAGCATCGTTCACACCTTCTAATAAGGTTCTATCTTAACCCCACCTTAACCTTGTCCATTAGAATAGTAGAGTATGCTTTCCAAAATGAGAGGGAAATTACAGGTATATAGAGTCCAGAATGATAATATATCACATAAGGAATTATGGCTAGATGGCTCATATTAATTGATTATAACTCTTACACACTCATATTTATTGCAACACTATCTACAAGAGCTAAAAGATGGAAGAAATGGATAAATGAGCACTGATGCATAATATTATTCCTCCCTAAAATCAAGTAAGAAACTGTCAAACACCTTAAGACCTGGACAGATTTGGAAGACGTTATGCACAGCAAAATTAGTCCATTTCATAAAGATAAAAACTTTATGAGAACTCTACGATAAAAGAGAAAAACTAAGAAAAATGCTATTTATACCCAAAGAGGCAGACTTTGAAGGCTTTGGGCGTGGTTCAAGAAGAAGGAGAAAGACAAGGAGGAGGGAAGGAAAAGAAAAATGTTAAATACCAAACCAAACCAAACCAAACCAAACCAAAACAAAAGAACTACAAGCAAAAACAAAAACAATGAATAATTATATACTCAGCAAAATTGTTTTTGAAATACAAAAGTGAAATTAGGACATCTCTTGATAAACAGAAATTAAGAAAATTTGTTAAAAATGATCAATCTTCTAAGAAATACATATGCCATTCTTCAGACAGAGAATGAATAGTGACAGACAACAATCTGAGATTCATCCACATGAGAAAATCCCCCAGAAACCAACCCAAATATAGAAGCATGCATAATAAAATAAACCTATGAGACTCCAAATAGGAAACCAAGGAGGCAAATTTGTAGATTCGTGGAAATACAAAGCAAAAAAGAGGGAATACATAGTGCAGATACAGAAATTCCAGTTGAATAGCATGTCTTAGTGATATCAAGAAAGAAAGAAATTTTTAAACCTGGGAAGATAATAATGAATTGCAGAGCAATTTAAAAGAAAATAAACATAATCGTCAAAATGAAAAGGATATAAAAAAGCTGTATTAAACCCTAAAATAGCAGTAAACAGGAAATGGCATAAAAATCTACAAACAAAATTCGCTTAATGCAGAAAAATATATGGAACAAAGAAATCAGAAACACCATATATACACACACACGTATGCAAAGAGTAAACCTAGAGCAAAACATTCAAATCTATTAATAATTATACTCAGCATAATAAATGCACCAGAAAAGAGAAAAACATTGACAGATTGGATAAGAAAACAAGACCCAAAGATGCATCTACAAAGATGCATCTGAGAGAGAAAGATTTAACAAATCTGAACATCAAAGGATGCAAAACATATAAAGCAAATGGAAACAAAAAAGTACAGAAATTACAATATTAATTTCTGACAAAAAATGCTTTGAGGGGAAAAATACTTAAAGGGGTCGATTGAATAACAGAAAATAACAATAATAAATATCAATTATCCAAATAAAAAGATAATAAATTATATAAATGAAACTTCAACAACATTGAAAACAGAACTAGACAACTCCAAATTACATAGAAAAGTTAAACAACATAATCAATCAACTTTACCACATAGACCTAGCAAGAACACTCCACACAAAATCACAATATATATCATTTTCCCAAGACACAGAATATTCTCCTGAATAGTACATATATTAGACCACCAAACAAGCAACAACACATTTTGAAACAGCAAAGCACTACAAAACACAATAGGTCACAATTCCATCAAGTCTATAGAGATGAAAACTAGAATAAGGGTTCCTGGTGGGTACAGCAAGGAAGGTCGAGTGATGACAGCAAGGAGTACAAGAAGTAATAAAATGTCTTGAGACTATTTGTGGTAGTGATTTTAAAACACTGTTTGATATGACTGAACTATTGAATGATATGATATCTGGACTATGTCCTAATAAAATGGTTTGAAAAAAATTGGAAAACAATAGGGAGAGCAAGAAAAAAAACAATATCTGAAATCTGAAAACTACCTTAATAATTATTTGTTAATAGAAGAAATAAACAAATGAGATTTTAAAATTCCTTCAGTCAAATGTGAAAATTCTGGGGACATAACCAAAGCATTGATCTTGGTAGTCAATAGCAATGTATGCTCACATAAGGACAGAACCAAAATCAAAAACCTTAACCCAACAATCCACAACAGAAAGCGTCATGGAAAAAAACCCTACAATCAATAGAAGAAAGAAAAAAATTTGTACAGAAATACATGAAATAGAAACAAATTGAAAGTGTCAACAAGAGTAGATATTTGTTCTTTTGAAAGGATTAACAAAATTGACAAACCACTCGAAAAACTAACATATGAAAAGAAGATTCAAATTACACAAATAAGAAATTAAGTAGGCAATATTCTAAAAGCACCAACTAAAATAAAAAGGATAATAAAAATATACTCTGACAAACTGGAAGTAGCCCTGGTGGTGCTGTCAGGTAAGCATTGGACTGCTAACTTTAAGGAAGACAGTTGACACCCACCACTCCATGGGAGAAAAGTGAGTTTATCTTTTCCTGTAAAGATACACAGCTTATAGAACTTTACTATGTATCAGAATCAACTTGATGGCAATGGGTTTAGTTTTGAGTTTTATTATAAAATGGGCTCTAGAAAATTTCTAGGAAACCTAGAAAAATGGACAAATCTCTAGAAATACACTACTTACCTAAAATACTAGCACAGCCTGAAGTTGAAAACTTTAACAGAACCATACCAAAAATAGAAATAGATGAGGTCATTTAAAAACTCAATAACAATGTTCTGGGCCCACACATCTTCACCACTGAATTTTACCAAACATTCAAAGCTGACATCACTTCTGCTCAGAATATTCCAGAGTATAGAAAAGCATGTGTTTCTCCTGACTTCATTCTATTCAGCAAGCATAGCACTGATATCAAAATGAAGCAAAGACAATACAGAAATATCATAGACCAATGTTCCTGTGTTAGGCAGGGTTCTCTAGAGAAATGAAACCAGGACACTTATGAATATGCATAGATATACATATATATACATGCACACATATATAGTGAAAAGGACTATAGCAGCTCATTAGTCCACACAGCAGTACAGAGGGTTCAGTCCACTCACTTCCGTGGAACAATGAATATACTGGAAGTCCTTCAACTCATGTGGCTGCTGGGTTCAAGGTCAAGGAATCAGACAGCAGAGTTCTCCCTGGAGCAAGGCAAGCAGAGGGTGTCCACAGGCAGCAGGGTGGGTCAGTATCTTGGGAGCTCAGCGAAACTGGCCTGGATGTGATAACAAATGACAGCAATGCAAGGCGAAGGAATCCACCAGCATCAAGCTCAAGTGATGTATGCAGCAGCAGCATGGTGAAGCATGTCTGAAGGAGCCTCAAAGTGGCTCACAGGTAATGTAGCTCACAGGTTGAGGCAGAGAACTAGCTACAGCAGCAGCACACATGCTCTAGCATACTCCAGCATTCTCTTCTCTGATCACCAGAGAGCAAGAGACGGGGGTGCACTTTGCAGAGCCATTTATCTCTTCGCCCTCCAATCAAACTGCAACCTGATTAATCCTACTTATTTCTATTTGTCAGGTTGGTACAATAAACCTACCTACCATAGTTCCTCATGAATAAAGATGTAAACATTCTTCTCAATAAAATTCTAAACAATATAATCTGACAACATTTTAAAAGAATACATGATCATGTGAGATTCATATCAGATATGCAAGCGTGGCTCAACAATAGAAAAATAACCAGTATAATCCACCATATAAATAAAGGAAAATAGCAACATGATCATTCAAATTGATGCAAAAAGGACATTTGACAAAATTCAGCACCCATTCTTGAAGGGAAAAAAAAGCTCAACAAAATAGTAATGAAAGGGAAACTCTTAAACATAATTAAGGGCACATACACAAAACCAGTTTGGATTTCTGGCAGTTCTTTCTCTGCTGTAACAATAGTCGAATGATCATCAGCAAAATTTTACTCACGTGTGGTATTAACAATGTTGTTTAATCATTTCCATAGTCTGTTGTGTCCCCTTTCTTTGGAATGGGTACAAATATTGAGCTCTTCCAGTTGCGTGGCCAGGTCGCTGTCTTCCAAATTTCTTCCTATCAGTTTAGGAGTGCCATAAATTCAAGTTAGATTCAAAAGAGTACATGGAACAAGAAATATCATTGTAAAAATTAGGCAGATCTTGCCTGAAAACAGAGCATATCAGAAATATGTTTACTTGTGTTTTATTGACTATACAAAGTAATTCAACTGTGTGGAAAATAACAAAGGTGGATAGCATCTAGAAGAATGGAAATTGCAGAACACTTCATTGTTGTCCTTTCAAACCTGTAAATGGACATAGTGGCAGTGGCTCGAACAGAACAGGGGAATACTATATAGTTTAAAATCAAGAATTGTGTTCGTCAGGGTTGTATCCTTCAACCATGCGTATTCTATCTATCTACTGAGCAAATAATTTGAGAAGTTCAACTATCTGAAGAAGAAATTGGCAACAGGATTGGGGGAAGGCTTATTAACAACCTGCGATATGCAGAAGACACAACTTTGTTTGTTGAAGTGAGGAGGTTTGAAGCACTTGCTGATGGAGAGAGAGGATTACAGCCATCAATATGGATTAAAACTCATGTAAAGAAAACCAAAATTCTCACAGCTGGGCCAATAAGTAACATCACAATCAACGGAGACAAGATTAATGTTGTCAAGGACCTTATTGTTCTTGGATCCACAACCAATGCTTATGGACACAGTAGTCAAGAAATCAAATTGGCTGTTGGGACCATTTTATTGAATAAATCTGCTGCAAAATACCTCTGTAAAGTATTGAAAAACAATAATGCTACATTCGGGACTAAGGTGTTCCTGGCCCAAATCATGGGTATTTTCTTTTTTTTTTCCAAATCATTTTATTGGGGGCTTGTACAACTCTTATCACAATCCATCCATCCATCCATACATACATTGTGTGTCAAGCACACTTGTACATTTGTTGCCCTCAGCATTCTCAATGGCCTCATCTGCATGTGAGGGAGTCCTGGTGATGTAGTGTGTATGCAGCCACCAGCCCCTCCAGCTACTCTAACAACCCAATAGACAAAACGAATATACAAAACTAGTAGAGATTGAAAGTATTCCTTTTATGACAAGGAACTAGATAAGGATGCCTTCTATCATTACTCTTATTCAAAATTGCATTGGAATTCCTAGCCAGAGCAAGAGGCCAAAAAGGAAAATAAAAGACATCCAAATTGGTAAAAAAAAAAAAAAAAAGTGCTGATATGATCATATATATAGAAAATCCCTGACACAGAACAAGAGAATGAATTTGTAGAACAATTCCCCAAAGAGACAGAGTACAAGATTACTTTACACTGACAGAGAATTCTGAAAGAAATGTCAGGAAAACATACTATTCACAATAACAAACCATAAGAGTTTTACATAAATGGAATAATATACTAACTCATGAGTAGAAAGACTCAATATTGTGAAATTGCAACACTATTTTGGCCTCCTAATAATCAAACACGTATGTGCATAAAAAAGGAACCAAGGCAGGGCTGTGTGATAAGTATTAGACTGATAACTGCAAGATCAGTGGCTTAAATGTACCAGCCCCTCTGCAGGAACAAGATAAAGCTGTCTGATCTCAAAAAGATTTACAATCTCGGGAGGAACTTGGCTGCCTGATAGCAAGCATGGGAGGAACTCTTCAGCAAGTCCTTGAGCGGTCCCACCAGGAACGGGTCCTTGTTTCTTGAAACCAGAGAGTTAACTTCAAAGATATGTGCACCAAGTTATTTTTTTCTTCCTTGAAATAATAGAGATCAGCAACAAAGGCTGAGCTTTTCTGACTCCCTTCTTTACCACTGACAGCAGCCATCCTGTGTCCTCTCAGCTAGGAACAGATCAACCTCAAACCCCATCCCAATACACCTAGCCAAACCCCTTAACTTGCTTGCCTCCAGGGGCCCTGCATAGAGGACAGACTGCATGGGAAGCCTGGTGGAAGCTTCCTTGCAACCCAGGAAACAATTGTTTTAGCCATTTAATCACTTTCTCTCACTTCTTCTTTACTTCCTCTCCCTTGACACCACTCCCCAACACACACTGCCCTGCCACACCTAACAGAAGTGACTAGGAGTTGTTGATGCCAAGCTGGTAGAAAACCCTATCCTAACTCTGGGTTTATATTTTGTTTCTCTGCTTTTGCAATCTTCTTTTATTCCAGTATAAATTAATCTATACTAAAAGGGATGCTAACCAGAAGGTTCACAGTTCAAAAACATCAGCTGGTCCATGAGAGAAATATGGAGCTTTCTACTCCCATAAAGAGTTACAGTCTCAGAACATCATGGGCAGTTCTACCCTGTCCTATAGAGTCATTATGAGTTGGCATAACACAGAGGCAGTGAGTTTTTAGTGGTCCTCTCTTTGCAGGACCCCACTCGTCTGTGGCTATCGACATCTCTCAGTCAGACATAGGTAAACCATATCAATCAAACCAGATTCCTTTCTTTCAAGTTGGAAATCTGAGACTTGAACAGCTTTAGAGAACACTCCTCCCCTATGAAGAGCAATTCAGTCCCAATCCCTATCCCAACAACCCAGCCAAATTCCTCAACTCACCGGTCTCTTGAAACCCTGCATAGAGGGAAGACCATGTACATATCCTGGTGTAAACTTCCTCACAGCCCAAGCAACACTTTTTTACCACTTGGTAAATTCCTCTTAGGTTCCCTCAACCTCCTTTCCCTTGGTAACTCTCCCCTAGAGCACACCTCATTACTCCATCTCCAAATAAGTCCATACATTATCCCAGCCAAAGAAGTAGCAATCCCCACTCAAACCACAGGTTTATTTTTGTATTTTTCACATGTTACATTCTCTTTTTATGTTAATTTAAACTGTATTCATTTTTAAACTTTTATAGCCTCTCTCCAAGTTGCCCTCCTTAATTACCAAGTTTTATTATACATCTTAAAATGAATTTTTCCATTATTTTACAATCTCTTCGATTTATCCAGAAGGCCCACTGCTATTACTATTATTACTTATAGCTTACTTACTCTTCTCCCCACTTACTTACTCTTCTCCCCACCCCCACTTTCCCCACTTATCTCATTCCTTTTTCTTCATGTATTTATCATATAGTTTGTTGCAACCTCTCTCCAATAACTGAAAAAATACAACCACCTCTACAAAATCCATCACTAACAGTTGCACCACAATGTCATGGAAATATCATTCAACCACAGTGCACTCCAAAAATCAATAAAAAATATACAGCAACTGAAAAATCTCCTAAAACCAATGCAGTACTGAACAAGAGGCCCTGGAACTGCCAGAAATATAATTCAAAAGGAATTGTGTTTAGGTCCATTCAAGTGCTTTGGGGACCACTCATGAAAAGGACAAAAGAAATAGAAAACTATAAACCTCACACTGGAAGGAATCCCAGAATATTAACAGTGAGATAACAGAATTAGACTACACACTAAAGATCTAAAACACTAGAATAGAAGAAAAGGAAAATTAAATCAGTGAATTCAAAGACAATTACTCTGATTACAATTGACAAGAGAAGCAATCAACCACAAAAAAAGAAGGAATCAGAGGAAATCCTGCGAATGATGTGGATCACTATCGTCAAAAATAACCTATGTCTCATTGGGATCCCAGAGCAAGAAGAAATGTAAAGATCTACAAAGAAATAGTCCAATAATTCATAGAAGAAAATTTCCTCAACATCACAAAGGAGATTATAACGATTCAAGAATCTGAGAGAGAGCCTGAACTAGGACAGAACCAAGACAACTAGGATAGAACCAACATCAAGAAATACCTCAAGTAGGATAGAACCAAGATGAAAAACATGAAGACATCAGGAGAGGAATTCAATAGAGAAACAATAGAGAAAACCTCCAGTTTCAAGGGAAAAGAGAGAATCTAGCGGAAGGCAGCTAGACAAAGAAGAACAGTCACATAAAAAGGAAAACTGATAAGTATATGCCTGGACTTCTCAGTAGAAACCATGCTAGAAAGAAGCCACTAGAACAACTACATCAAACTGAATGAATAACACCCTGCCAACCAAGAATCCTATAGCCATCAAAATTATCCCTCAAATAAGGGAAAAATAAAGGTATTTCTCGAGAAGAAATAACTGAAGAACTTTGTGAAAACAAGACCAGCAACAATACAAAAACTATTAACATGATCACTATGGACAGAGAATTAAAACAACTGCAGTCAAACCTGAGAGCATCAGACAGGAAAACCACACCCAGAAAATACAATGAAAGTAGCACCCAAAACAGCACAGAACTAGAGGAAGAACAAAGACAATAGTAAGTTTACACACAAAAAAGGGAGGGAAAAAACCCACAAACAAAAATATGCAAAAAGATAGCAACAAGCTTGCATATATCAATAGGTACAGTGAATGTCAATGAACCATATGCACCAATCCAAAGATAAGGAGTAACAGACTGATTTAGAAAACAAGGCCCATCTATATGATGCCTACAAAAAACACACCTTCAACTCAAAGACAAAAATAGGCTAAATATCAAAGAATGGAGAAAAATCCACAAAGCAAATGACAACCTAAATAAAGCAGGAGTGCCAATATTAATTGCTGATAAAATGGACCTCAGGAAAAATAATATAAAGAGACACAAGAATTTATATTGCATTACAATTAAAGGAACAATAGACAAGGAATATATAACCATAATTAATATATATGAACCTAATGAAAGACCATTGAAATGCATAAACCAAATTCTTACAGTGTTGTAGACAGAAATCAACAGCTTGACAATAATAATAGGAGACTCCAATAATAATAATAGATGTCCTGTATCCAGAAAAGACAGGTCATCAGGAGAAAAACTCAATAGAGAAACAATCAACCATCTTGAATCCCTATATAAAATCTATATAAAACACTCCACCTGAAAATGGCACAATATACACTCTTCTTCAGTGGACCTAGTACATAGTCAAAAATAGATCGCATGCTAGGCCACAAAGAAAGCTTTGAAAAATTCAAATACATTGAGTTACTACAATTATTTCCTCAGATCACACCACTATTAAATGAAATCAACAATAGAAAGTAGAGGACTTTGAAGACAAACACATGAAGACTGAATGACACTACTTAAAAATGACATTTTAGTAGACCAAATGAGGGATAAAATTAAGAAATTTTTTGAAACAAACTAGAAAACTAATACAGCATACCAAAATCTTTAATACACAACAAAAGATGTTATCTAAAAGAAATTCACAGCAATTAATGCACATATAAAAAAAGAGAAAGTCAAAATCCTCATCTTAACACCTTCAACAACTAGAATAAGAGCATCAGCATAAAGCATGCAGCAACAGAATACAAGATAATAAAGATTAGAACAGAAAAAAATAAACCCCTGAAAATCAGGAAAACAATGGTAAAAACAAGACAAGAAGTTGCTTCATTGAAAGGATTAACAAATTGGACAAAAGAGAGAAAATGCCAATATCTAGAATAAGAGATGAAAAGGGAGACATCACAACAGATCCAAATGAAATTTAAAAAAAATAACACACTATCATGAAAGGCTTTACTCCTTGTTTGAGAACCTAGAAGAAATGGCAAAATACCTAGAAATACATCATCTACCCAAACTAACTCAGATGGAAATAAAAAATCTCAACAGACTCATAACATAAGTAAAAATAGACAAGGTCATCAAGAAACTCCCAACTCAGGAAAGTCCATATCCAGATAGTTTCACAGGGAAATTCTACCAAGCTTTCAGTCAAGAACTGTCACAAATTCTTCAGAAAATATACTAGATTGTAGAAAGACAAAACAAACTCCCAAACTAATTATACAAAGGAAACATAACTCTGGTGCCAAAATGAGGCAAAGCCCCCCAAAAGACAGAAAACATAGTAACTGTTCGTCCTTTGATCTTGTTTCTCTTTTAAAAGAATACTTTAGTTGTTTTGAATCCTTTGAATCTCTATATGGATTTTATGTTGAGATTGTCGATTGATTTCTGTTTGTTATATTCCTTATGAACACAAAATTCCTTATGACACAAAAATTCTCTCCAATAGAATCCAACAATATGTAAAAAATTAATTCACCATGATGAAGTGGGATTCATACCAGGGATGTAATGATGAATCAACATTAGAAAAACAATATAATCCACCACATAAATAATACAAAGAATAAGATTATATGAATATATGAGAAAAGACAATATCCAGAGCACACTTCTGATAAAAACATTCAACAAAATAGGAATAGAAAGGAAATTGCTCAATGTAATAAAGGTCATATATGAAAGACCAATGACCAACATCACACTAAACATCGAAAACTGAAAACATTTCCCCAGATAACATTGTGCTGTAAGTCTTACCCACAACCATTAGACAAGAGAAAGAAATCAAGGAAATACAATTTGGGCAAAAATTCGAGACTCTCACTATTTGCAAATGACTTCATTTGATATAGAGAGAACACCAAGGACTCCACAAAATGATGGTTGGAAGCAAGGAAAGGATTTGATAAAATAGCAAGATACAAGATTAACAAATATAAGTCAATTGATAACCTGATCATAAAATTCATATGGAAATTCATAGGATTTAAAATAGCTACAGTATTCTTGATAAGAGGAAAGAGGTTGAAGGACTAACTGTTGCTGATTTTAAAAGTTCTTAAAAAGCTACAGTAATCAAGGCAATGTGGCTTAAGAACAGATACAGAGGTCAATTGAATAGAGTGGAGAGTCCAGAAATAAACTCTTAGACTGGTGGTACATTTGTTTATGAAGAGCCCTGGTGGTGTAGTGGTTATGTGTTGGGCTGCTAACTGCAAGGTCAGCCAGTTAGAAACCACCAGCCCATGGTCCTCAGGAGAAAAATTAGGTTTCCTACTCTTGAAAAGAGTTACAGTCTCAGAAACCCACCGAGACAGTACTACACTGTCTGGTAGGGTTGCTGTGACACCATCTTTGTGTCCCCCTATAACTTCTAGGGTGTCCCTGGAGGGGGTGGGGCTGGAGCTCTATGCTTATTTCTCTTCCCTCCAAAACTGCTGTGGTCACACGCTGTGGCTGACATCTCTCCTTTCCAGGCCCTGCACCTGCCCAGGTGTCTCGGGACACTGTGCACCGCCACATGGAGTGGCACAGAAAGGCCACAGCTCCCCCAAACTGCTGTCACCATAGTTTCTTCTTGATTAGGCACTCACTTTCTGAAAGCTTTTTCTCAGGGGATGGGCAGCTTTCCAAAATGCTGTGGGAATGGCCTTATGCTTTAGGGCTTGGGCCTTGTGTGGGAGAGGGCCCGCACGCCTCCTGCAAAGCACTGCTGCCCTCCAACGTGGTTTGGAAATGGCCGTGGTCCTGCCAAGGGCACAGCATCCCCACCCCCGCCCCCACCCCGTGCAGGTGATGGAGCCTGTGGAGTTCCTCCTGTGCCGCAGCCTGTTCTTGACTGCGTGCTTTCTCTCTCTCCTCGGAGAGTCACGTGAGGGCCTGGAGCCCCCACCGAGTCTCCCAAACCAAGGAACCTATACTCACGTGAGTTCTGCCCAAAGCACTTCCCTTTGAAGAAATCTTATCTCAAGTCAGAGCCTGGTGTTGTAACTGAAGAAATAGTCGATTCCACCTCCCTGCCCACCTGGCCTCCCCCTGCGCACCAGACCCTCCCCTGCCTCCTAGGAGGGGCTAGCTGGATCTTCTGCTGCTGTAGTTGGACACCCTGAAATAAATGACTGAATTTGGGGTAGTTCTCTCAATAGCAGTTTGACTTGGCCTTATGGGAGACTAGGAAGGACAACCTCTGTCCATAAAAGAGTTTAAAGGAAAAAAAATAGACTTGAAGGCAGGAAGTTTGGGATAGGGCTCCATACCAACTAAGTAGAGGAAAAACTAGTGTTTCAACAAATAGCGCTAGAACTGGATATCCGTATACAAATGAATGAAAGTGAACCCTCTACTTTGCATCACATACAATTAATTCAAAATGTGTCCTAGACATAAATGCATGTCCTGAGACTATCCAAATCATGTTGTTGTAGTAAGGTGCTATCCAGTCAGATTCAAGTCATGGCAACCAGGTATAACAGAAGCAAACACAACTGGGTCCTGCACAGTCATCGCACTTGTTATCTTTAAAATTATTGTTGCAATCACTGTGTCAATCCGTCACATTGAGGGTTATTCCTTTGATGTTACTGGCAGTCTACTTTACCAAGAATTGTATGCTTTACTAGGGACTGATCTCTCCTCATATCATACCCAAAGTACTTAAGACAATGCCTTGTCATACTAACTTCTAAGGAGCATCCTGCTGTATTGCCTTCACTTATAAATTTCTATGGAAAACCCACAATCTAAATAAACCAATTATCTCTAAAACTACACCAAACTCACTGCCATTGAATAGATTGCAGCTCATAGCGATCTTATAGAACAGGATAGAACTGCCCCTGTGGGTTTCTGAGATAGTAATTCTTTACTGGAGTAGAAAGTCTCATCTTTCTCCCTCAAAGCTGCTAGTGGTTTCAAAGTGCTGACCGTGTGCTTTACAGCCCAACACATAATCATTATTCTCCCAGGGCTCCTTTTCTGGTCTTCTTTATTCATTATCCAGGTTATGAAACCTTATGCATAAGAGGAAATTGAAAAGACAATGGCTTAGACCAGGGACACTTCAGTCCTGAAAATGACATTTTTGCTCTTTAGAATTTTAAAAAGGTATTGTGCAAATTTGTCCAATGAGATGTTGTTATTGTTGTTAGGTGTTGTCAGTTGGATCTGACTCATTGCAAGCCTATGCACAACAGACCGAAGCACTGCCTGGTCCTCCTCCATCATTAGAATTGTTCTTATGTTTGATGCCATTGTGGCAAGCACTGTGTCAATCTCCTTGATGAAAAAAAATTAAAAATCATTTTATTAGGGACTCATGCAACTCATCACAATCCATCCATCCATCCATTGTGTCAATCACATTTGTACATTTGTTGGCATCATCATTTTCAAAACATTTTCTTTCTACTTGAGCCCTTCATATCAGTTCATTTCCCCCTTCCCTCTCATACCCTCCCTCCCTCATGAACCCTTGATAATTTAGAAATTCTTTGTGTTTTTTCATGTCTTATACTCCCTTCGCACACTTTTTTGTTGTCCATTCCCCTGGGAGGGGTTATAGGTAGGTCATTGTTATCAGTTCCCCCTTTCTTCCCCCACCTTCCCCTTCTCCTCCTGGTATGGCTACTCTCAATATTGGTCCTGAGTGGTTTATCTGTCCTGGATTCCCTGTGTTTCCAGCTCTTATCTGTACCAGTGTACATACTTTGGTCTAGCTGGATTTGTAAGGCAGAATTGGGGTCATGATAGTGGGGAGAATGAAGCATTAAAGAACTAGAAGAAAGTTGTATGTTTCATCGGTACTATAGTGTACCCTAACTGGCTCGTCTCCTCCCCACGACCCTTCTGTGAAGGGATGTCCAGTTGCCTACAGATGTACTTTGAGTCTCCACTCCACACTCTCCCTTGTTCACATTGATATGATTTTTCTGTTCTGGGTCATTGATGCCTGATATCTGATCCCATTGACACCTCATGATCACACAGGCTGGTGTGTTTCTTCCATGCGGACTTTGTTGCTTCTCAGCTAGATGGCCGCTTGTTTATCTTGAAGCTTTTAAAACCCCAGGCACTATATCTTTTGATAGCTGGGCACCATCAGCTCTCTTTGCCACATTTGTTTATGAACCCATATTGTCTTCAGTGATCATGTCAGGAAGGTGCGTGTCACAGAATGCCAGCTTATTAGAACAAAGTGTTCTTGCACTGAGGGAGTACTTGAGTAGAGGGCCAATGTCCATATGCAAATGGAAGAAATGATAACGTCAAAGAGCTGAATATAAAATTTCAAAGGGCAGCTGAAGAAGACAAAGTAAAATATTATAATGAAATGTGCGAAGACCTAGAGTAGGAAAAGGGAAGAACACTCAGCACATCTGAAACTGAAAGAACTAAAGAAAAAATTCAAGTCTCAAACCATAATATTGAAAGATGCGGGAAGCATTAAGGTAAGATGGAAAGAATACAGAGAATCACTGTACCCAAAAGAACTAGTGAACATTTTGCCACTTCAGGAGGTAGCATATGAGCAAGAATCAGCATAAAGAAGTTCACACTGCACTGAAAGCATTAGCCAAAAACAAGTCTCCAGGAACTGATGGAATGCAAACTGAAATATTTCAGAAAGCTGATGAAGCTCTGAAAGTACTTAATCATCTATGTCAGAAATTTTGGAAGGCAGTTACTTGACCAACTGACTGGAAGAGAACCATATTTGTACCCACTCCAAAGAAATATGACCCAACATAATATGCAAATTATAGAAGAGTAAAATTTTGCTAAAAGTCTTTGAAAAATAGTTGCAACAGTACATTGACAGGCCGTTACTACAGGTTCAGGCTGGATTCAGAAGAGGATGTGGAGTTAATGATGTCATGGTTGATGTCAGGTGGATCTTGACTGAAAGCAGAGAATACCAAAAAGATTTTTGTTTGTGTTTCATTGACTGTGCCAAGGTATTTGCCTCTGTGGAACATAACAAACTGTATTAGTCTGGGTACTTTAGAGAAACAAATCCACAGAAACTCATGTATAAGAGAGAGTTTATATAAAGGTTAAGTGTGCATCAAGAAAACATCCCAACCCAGTGCT
>NW_022111319.1:3570613-3572434 GCF_000313985.2 Echinops telfairi
TTCTCCTCAGGGATATATTGCAGGAAGTGAGCCTTGCCAACTAAAGCAGGGAACTGGCTAAGGCAGCTGCACCCTGGTCCAACTAGCACAAAGCAAGAGACCTGAGAACTAGAAAGGGGAGGCTCACCGAGCCATTTATGCCTCCACCCTTCAATTAGCCCCACATGTGTTTATCGTTCAGGTTGGCACAATAAACTAACTACCTCACAAAGTATTGATAGCTTTAATAAGAATGGGAATATCAGAACACTCAGTAAACTTATTAAGTGAGCTCATGTAGAACTTGTATATAGATCGTGAGGCAGTTGTGTAAACAGAACAAGGAAATACTTCATGGTTTAAAATCAGGAACGGTGTGTGACATGGTTGTATCCCGTGGGAGAATTCAGCCAGTTAGCACCATAAAAGCAGAACCAATAGCTAAAATTTTGTTGAATTTTTTGAACTAGTTGTGAACACAGCCCTTGTAGTCAAGGTTCTCTCTAATGTGGGGGCTGGGGAGCCACTCAATGTGGAATTCAGAAATTTGCATTCCTTAAACTTTTAAAATGTTCATCTGTACAACATTGTATTCTAAGTGCCCGTAGTAATGTTCATTCTCTCTTTATATATAAAAAATTAGATGGAACTATGCTTGTAGTATGTATTTATTCATTTCATAAAACTGGTAATACTTTTAATGAAATAATGCATTTTTATTACCTTGCATTGCTACTTCAGTAAAGAAATACAGACTGTAAAGAGAAAAACTGCCAAACAACCGGAGAGTGACACACCGTCCTTCCTTTCAGTCCCATAAGATATTATGAGTGAATCATGCAACTCCAAAGTCCCATGAGATATTATGAGTGAATTATGCAACTCCTGAAAGTGTTCAAAGAGCTGAAGATATTGTCAGAACAATTGCTGTTAGTTTAGCAGAAGCTGAAAGGGGTTTTTCAAAGATGAACATATTATGTTCAGAGTAGAAGTTGCTTAACTGTTTCTAATATATCAAACACAATGATTATTGTGTAATTGACTTACCTGAAAAGGAATCTAATCCCATTCCTACAGTTAAAATATATATAAATACAGTCATATGTGTATGTAAATACAGTTATATGCAATGACAGGGGAATAGATCTATGTATATATATTTATTTATAAAGTATTATGGTAGTTATGGACATTGGGCCTCCCTCAATTCAAGAACAATTTGCTCTACTAACACGGAATTCTGTGATGTTCACAGAATTTCCTGACATGATCGCTGATGACAAAATGGGTGCATAAGCAAATGTGGTGAAGAAAGTTGATGGTGCCCTGCTATCAAAAGATGTAGCATCTGGGGTCTTAAAAGCTTGAAGATAAACAAGCAGCCATCTAGCTGAGAAAAAACAAAGTCCACATGGAAGAAGCACACCACCCTTCATGATCATCAGGTGTCGATAAGATCAGGTATCAGGCATCAAAGATGCAAAACAACCAACCAAACAAACAAACAAACAAAAAGCCTATCAGTGGGAATGAGGTTGAGGGCAGAGTGGAGACCCAAAGCCCATCAATAGTCCATTGGATACCCCTTGTCAGAACGAACACAAGGAAGAGAAGAGTCAGTCAGAGTGCAGTGTAGCAGCGATGAAACACACAACCTTCCTCTAGTTCTTTAAGCGCCCCCCCCCAAATATCATGACCCCAATTATATCTTACAAATCTGGCTAGACCAAAACATGTATACTGGTACAGATAAGAGCTTGCAACACAGGGAATCCAGAGCAGATAAACCCCTCAGGACCAATATGGGGAGCAGCAATACTAGGAGGGTAAGGGGGGGAGGGG
>NW_022111319.1:3572806-3575634 GCF_000313985.2 Echinops telfairi
CCCAATAAAATATAATTTAAACTTTTTAAAAGGGGGAACAAAACAAAAGAATTTTGTCTTGGGTGAGTCCAAAATCAATGTTCATAGAAGTAGCAGTTAAGAGATCAAAAGACATAATTCTTTTGTCAAATCTTCTGAAGAAGTCCTATTTAGAGTACTGAAAACCAAGGATTGTTACTTTGAGGACTAAGGCATGCTTGATCCAAGTCATGGTATTTTCAATTGCCTCATATGCATGGGAAAATTGAATATTAAATAAGGAATATCGAAGAGAAGTAGACACATTTGAACTGTGATGCTGAAGAAGAATATTAGAAGTACCAGGGACTGTTAGAAGGACAAGCCCATCTGTGTTGAAAGAAGTCCGGTCGGAGTCCTCCCTAGAGGCAAGGATGGTGAGATTTTGCCTACACACTTTGGATATGTTGCCAGGAGAGCCTAGTCCCTGGAGAGGAACATGATCCTTGGTAAAGTAGAAGGGCCGCAAGAAAGAGGAAAGGCCTGAAGAAGATGGATTGACACAGTGGCTGAAATAGGATCAAGCACAGGAACGACTGTAAGGATGGCACAGGAGCAGGCCATCTTTAGTTCTCTGTGTATTGTGTTGCTATGAGTCAGAAATGACGCGATGGCACCTAACAATAGCAACAACAAACATATAGCTTTGTAATTCCCCTTGTATGTTGAAGTAGAAAAGAAAAAAACCCTTATTTCTACACAAAAAGACTCTATAGTATCATAAATTTCAATCCTCCAAAATGGAAGATGCTCTATAGTGTCCATGCCCAAATCCTCCCTAATATTCTTCCAAAATTCTCCCTAATGTCTATCAACTAACTAATTGCTGAAAAAATATTGTTGTTCATACAATGGAATAATATTGGGCCATAAAACATAATGAAGTACATTCTAAGCACAAATGTAGTTTGAAAACATGTTACGTGAAAGAAGTCAGTCACAAAACATCACTTATTATATAATCCCATTCATATGAATTGTCCAAAAGAAACAAATTGTTACAGACTGAGAGAAGGAAACCCTGTCTGATCCTGAGCATCCTCACAATTGTTCTTGTGTTTGAGCCCATGGTTGCAACCACTGTGTCAATCCATCTTGTCCAGGGTCTTTCTCTTTTTCACAGGCCCCTCTACTTTACCAAGCATAATGTCCTTCTCCAAGGACTTCTGCCAACTGACAAGATGTCCAAAGTATTATTTAGTTCATAGAAATACTGAGGTTTATCTATTATAATAACATCTATTCTTTCTGTAAAAAAAATGAACCAAAATAATGATTATATTTCCATTTTTGATACATTTTTTTCTGTGACAGATATCTATCATAGGACTACATGACCTTGTTTGCAATATTCATATCCTCTGGTCATTTACACTAATTAATAATTTACTTGCTTTTATTGAATCATCCTTTGTGAATCATTGTTTGTTACTTCAACCACAACTCCTCAAACTATCTGTTAAAATATTAAAACAATAAGAACACACAGCTTACAGATTCGAAGGATTCAATACACTCTCCGGTAAAGAATATACAATCTTGGGTAGAGTAAGAAAAGGTACTTATACCCCTGCTGTTTTCTCACCTTATATACACAAAATGAAATAGTCATGAAAAAGAACATTAAACCTATATTGTGATTATTATTTCTGGTCGGAAATGATCAACTTTGTTTACTTTAGAATTTGGGGTGGTTTTATTTCTCAACTTGGAGAAGTACTGTCTGTAGTGTTTCCCATTGTATACAACAGCTCAACTGTATTTCTTGAATCATCAAAGAACTTACATGTGCTCATATCCAAAACATCTGGTATATCTCTGGTTGTAAAGAAGTACTTTCAAGTTAGAGGAAATCTAAAGGCAGAACGCATGTAGACTCACCACTTATCTGGATACTGTTTGTGGCATTAAACTATTGCTGGAGGATGAAATGTTTTGTAGACACTGACATTTCTTAAATAGGAATTATCTTGGCTTGACTGGCTCAAGTTTTCAATCTAGTTTTCCAGAGTTAATGAATATGATTTAACCCCTTATCTTTAGAATCATGGACTGACCATTTTCCTTCTCTTAAAAAAAGAAAAAGAAACCTTTGACATTTGGAAAATAACACATGCTGATTGAAGATGGTTTTTAATAGAAAAGAGTAGAAAAAATATATAATTCTAGTACAGTCATCCCCTACACAATGATTTTTTGGATTTTTTGTGTATGTAAAGTGTGTAGCTTGGAGTAGGTATGTTGTTGTTATGTGCCATTGAGTCGGTTCTGACCCATAGTGACTTTTACCCAACAGAATGAAACACTGCCTGATCTTGCGTCATCCACACAATGTTTCCGGTGCTTGCGTCCAATGTTGCAGCCATGGTGTCAATCCACCTCCTTGAGGGCCTTCTTCTTCCCTGACCATCTATTTTACCTGACATGATGCGCTTCTCCAGAGACCGGTCTCTCCTTACAACACATCCAAAGTAGGTGAGAACAAATCTTGCCATTCTTGCCTCTAAGGAGCACTTGGTCGCATTTCTTCTGAGACAGATCGGTTTGTCCTTTTAGCAATTCATGGCACTTTCAGTCATCTTCTCCAGCACCACAATGAAAATACATCAATTCTTTTCCTTATTCAGTGTCCGACATTCACATGCATATGAGGCAATTGAAAGTAGTATGGCTTGGGTCAGCCCCAGTTTAGTCCTTAAAGCAGGCATCTCTTCTTTTCAATACCCTAAAGAGTTCTTGTGCAGCAGATTTACCCAATTCGGTGTGTCTTTTGATCTCTTGAATCCTGCTTACATGAGCATTTGTGAATC
>NW_022111319.1:3576749-3577664 GCF_000313985.2 Echinops telfairi
CCTACACAGTCTTATAAAGTTACTCTGAATCAGAATCGACTTGATAGCAGTGAATGAGTTCCAGAAGTCTCTTGCTCTCATTCTCGCTCTCTCACTTTGTGTGTGTGTGTCAACTTGTTTGTGGTTTCCTTGTTGGACTTCATGTGTCATGGCATCTGTCTCTGTTGCTTACTTGTGTAGCCTGAATCTGCTCTTTTAGATCTCAAAAGAGGTTGACATGAAACACAGCCTACATTAATACTGCTTCATTAACATATCAAAGAAAACTCCTGCCAAATGGGATTATAACCACAGGCATTGTTTTTCTGTTGTTAGATGTGGTCAAGTTGTACATAGAGACTCTGTGTACAACAACTACCCACTGCCTGGTCCTATCCCATCCTTAAAATTATTATTTCAGAGCCCATTGTGTCTACCCATCCTAACGAATGTCTTCCTCTCTTTCGCTGCTCCTCTGTTCTACCAAATGTGATGCCTTTCCTAACAGTATGTCCAAACTAAGTGAGACAAGTTGTGCCATCCTGGCCTCTCAGGAGCATTTTGGCTGTACTTCCAAGACTGGTTTGTTTGTTTCTTTCTTTGGCAATCTGTATTACTTTAGATATTCTTCACCAGCACCACACAGATAGGGATTAGCATTTACAACATATATTTTTCACCTTCTTTTTTATTGTAAAAGAGTTTTTAATGCAGTTTAGTATTTCAAAATTTTAAATTTACTTATCCATAAATTATCTCAACAGAAAGAGATTAAAATGAGAATATCCTCCCTAATTTATTAAAAAAAAACACTATAGTTTTAGTGTTCTTGCTGTTTTCTCAACTTACTAGAAAATCTTTTTAAATTTGAAGAGTTTTAAAATTTTATGAAATATAATTTACATATCATACAGGTCGGTAGTTTAAACATATTTT
>NW_022111319.1:3578770-3580054 GCF_000313985.2 Echinops telfairi
AGGTTAAAACTAATGAAACTAGATACCCCAAAACTGCCTGTTTTGCAATGACAGAGGTATGAGTAATATTTGTAATATAAAAATTGTAAGAGTAGTGTGGTTGTTACATAATCTGTTGTCAACTTGATACTTAAGAGTGAAGGGGTGGAGTTTAGCCTTTCAATCAGGTCGCAATTTGATGACCTCATTTGGAGGCTCTAAGGAGATAAATACCTCGTGGAATACACGCTCACTCCCTGTGAGATATTCCTGTTGAGAAGACACATGGAGCTACACTAGAGCCGTGGAGCTGATGGAGCCATGTGGGGACCACTGAAAGTGCTGAGATGCTTCCACTGCCACTGGATCCAGAAGATTTTCAACCCACTGGCCTGTAATCTTCCCGCATTTAGCATCATTGTATTTTTTGCGTGAGTCTCAAGAGGAATTTATAGATTGATATCGGACATATGGGCTAATATCAGATTTATGGACTTGATCTGAACAGCTGGGATGTTTTCTCAATATTCATTTGCTCTTGTAGATAAAGCTCTTCCTTATACATATATGATTGTCTATGAATTTGTTTCTCTGGTCTCCCCAGACTACCACCAATAATGTCAGCTTTTGTTTTTATGAGTATGAGAGAAAAAAAGGATTAAGGAGAAGAAAATGAAGCTTTAAAATTAAATAAAAGGGAAATTAAATGAAAGTTTAGATATTAATATTAAATCAGGAAAGGGAAAGAGAATATTATTAAAATATAAAAAATAATACTAGAGTAACAAGTGGAAGAGCTGTTCATGTATGTTTGTTTGGGCTCTAAGCTTTGCCCAGGAGCTTTGTCTCTGATGTGGGTACTAACGTCTGAGACGACTTTTTATGTGTTGAAGGACAAGAAAACAAATAAATTAAATTGAAAGCAAAAGTAAAGTTATCATAATGTTTCCCTTTCCTATTTTTCCAACATATGGGGAAGTCCTGATTATGAATGTGTTATAAGAATAATGCTCAACTTTGTTTTAAAGAGGGCGACTGTATATGAATGATAGAACATGGAGCAACAACAATACCAACAACAAAAAATGTTGGGGTCTAGACCTTGTCCTTGGAGAAGTTAGGACTGTTTGCAGCAGAGGTCTTTTAAGCAGTTGGGGCAGTGTCTGTTTGTATATTGTTTTACTACCTTGTGGTCTTTTAGGATGTCAGGGTAGGTTCAGATTAAGGCTCATGGAATGATTTTGGTGTATGGTATATGGCTGAGAGTCCTGTATTCTTTTTTTAAATTATTTTATTGGGGGCTCA
>NW_022111319.1:3583912-3585529 GCF_000313985.2 Echinops telfairi
GAGTTAGTTTAACTATCTTAAAAGAATAGATCTCTGGTGTATCAGGTCAGAGGGGATAGGGTTCAATCTTTTCAGATGATGGGGGTGACCAATGGGAATGGTGGATTGTGATCTATATACCTGTCATCTACCTTGGTAGTCTAGGAGGAAGGAATGAAGCCAGAACCTACTCAGAGGGCAATTTGATTATCTGAGAGGCTTGGGAGATGACCAGGGACTGGAGTCATGTGAAGCTGGTGAATGGATAGGTATGTGAGCTAGGAGTGGCTTCTGGGTCCATTTAGTTGTTGTCTCATGCACAAACTCCCTACCTGTGCTTTGATAAATGGCTGTTGAAGTTTCTACTTGTATTATTGTGTTAATACCTTGTTTATGGGCCAGGTATGTTATCTGCTACCCCCCAAAAGTTTTTTTCAAGCCTTCAAATGACGGTTTTTTGTGCTTTGGAGTGCCTAAAGATGGGGGTCCATATGGAGTTGTACCTCAGGGAAAATGGATTCGTTTTGTCAAGTGGGGCTGGATCTTCCCCAGTTTGTGTGGAGATTTATTCTATTCACTATTGATGCCCACTCCAGGCTGCCCTGTAGAGTTATCCACAGTGGTTCAATAGGCTGTGCTATCCCTGTTATTGGGGAGTTAGGACTGTTTAGGCATAAGACCACAGCTCCCTTGGCTTTGTCTGAGAACCAGGCCTACTTGCGCTTATATCTGCCCCAGACTGGTCCCATAGATCTATGTTCTTGCAGCTTGGCTAGTCAGGCACGCTAGCTAGCTTCTGGCCTGGGAAAAATTGGTCAGAAGAAATGGGAATTTGAATTCAGTCAAGTAGTGTCAAGGGCAGATGACAAAGGAGAGTTTATTGGTAGACATTGCTGTAATTTTATTGTAATTAATTTGTGTCTACTTACTTTTATGATGATATCTTGTGGTCTGAAAGTGTAGGATATCCCTTACCATGGCTCCTCTATGCCGGTTTCTGCAGAGTCCTTACCCTGTGTGCTATGCTGTCACCATCTTGCTACACCTCTCTCAATCTGACGTTGCATATGGGCAATTGATTGTCTATTTCACAGTCAGTCCCTGGCCTGGCTTTAGCTGCTGATATTGAACTTCTCTATCATTTCTTCCTACAGGTTTCTGTGTGTTCACTTTGGAGAAGCTAACATGTATAGTTGTCATTTGTGTTGTTGAAAATAGGTATTTGCTACGAACAAATCCTTGGGCTTGCAAAATTCTATCATGTAAACTCCAGCTTCATTTATTGTCACTAAGACCATATTTTCCAGCTACTGCTCTTTCCTCTTTGTTCTCAACTTTTCCATTCCAATCACCAATAGTGATCAATGCATCTTAATGGCATGTTTGATCAATTGCCTACTGAAGACATTGGTATCTTACTGAGAATGAGTAGATTCCAAGGCTGTCAACCCTATAGAACAGGGTAGAACTACACCTGTGGGGTTTTGAGACTAAACTCTTTTTTTTAATCGTTTTATTAGGGGCTTATATGACTCTTTTCACAATACATACATACATCAATTGTGTAAAGGACATTTTTACATTCATTGCCCTCATCATTCTCAAAACATTTGCTCTCCACTTAAGCCCCCGGCATCA
>NW_022111319.1:3586822-3587988 GCF_000313985.2 Echinops telfairi
ATTCCTCTTTGTTACATGACCCTTGATCATGCCCTACCAGGCCTCCCACACCCACCTCATCACCAATTGTTGCTTGGTTTTGCTCTGTCTTGTTTTTGTGCATGTTAGTATATCCGCAGGTCTGTCTAAACAAGTTAGGCTGAATGAACAATCTGAAGGAGAAAACAATGGTGCCGACAGTTCCAGGGGGGACATGGGAGAGGGGGAAGTGGGGGGAAAGGAAGTGGTGTTAACAAGCCCAGGGACAAGGGAACAACAAGTGATCCAAATTGGTGGTGAGTTGAGACTACAACTCCTTATTGTAGTATAAAACCTCCCATTTCTCCTGAGGAGCAGTTGGTGATTTTGAACTGCTGAACTTGGGATAAGCAACCCAATGTGCAACCACTATATCACCAGGGTTCCTTGAAGACATTGGTAGAATTCTTCAGTTTTTTCCATCACAAGCTTTCATAGTTGATGCATACATTTGAATAATAGTTGTGTTGATTGAATTTACTTGAATGTGGATAGATAGAATCCTATGACAGAAAGCACCATACTTCAGGATAGATCTTGAATTGTCCTTTCTGACAATGAATACAACATCATTCCTTTTGATTATGTCATTCCAGACATAATAGACCATGTGATTTTCAGATTCAAAATGACCAATACCAGTGCATTTCAGGTCACTAATGAATAGTATATTGATCTTATGTGTTCCATTTCAATTCATGACTTCTAATTTTCCTAGATTCATATTTTGTATATTCAAAGTTCAGACTATTATTATATATTTACAGCTGTTTCTTCTCACTTTTAGTTGTTGCCCATAAACAAATGAAGATACTGAAGACCCCATTCACAGAGGCTTTACTCCATTCAGATCACCATGTTTGACTCTACTTTGAGAAAGCAGTTCATTAATAGTCACATTTCAAATACTTTCCAACCCAAACGTCCCATCCTCCTGCACTATTTCTGACAATGTTCTGCTTCCATTCATTAAGCCTTCAGTATCTGACAGTGCTTCCATACTATGCATAAGATTTCCGTGGCTACCTTTTCTAAAGTGGACAATCTAGCCTTTCCTCATAGTCTATTCTTAGTCTGGAAGCTCTGCTGAAACCTGTTCACTTTGGGTGATCCTGCTGGCATTTGAAATACCAGTGACATAGCTTCCA